>NW_024342467.1:25199156-25223925 GCF_902729225.1 Pteropus medius | reverse complement strand
AAGTGAACATCAAAATCCCTGTTAGTCGTTAGAACCACAATGCCAATTAAAACCACGATGAAATGCCATCATACGCCTATCGGAAAAGCAACAATTACGGGGACTGAGCATACCGAGTTCGGGGGAGATGCAGGGGAAGCGGGCCTCGTGTCTTCTTCTCGTGGGGATGTAGATGATGCAGAAGTCGCTTAGAAGTTAAACATACAATTACCACATGACCAGCCATCCCACGCCTAGGTATTTACCCCAGAGAGATAAAAGCACATGCCCACACTGAGACTCAGAGACCAATGTTCAAAGCTGCCCTATTCGTGACAGGTCCAAACTGGAAATAACCTAAGTGCACAACAGGTAAATGGGGGGTGTGGGGGGGAATTACAGCCTGTCCACACGATGGGATGCTACTTATGGAGAAGGACGAATTTACCGTTCACATATACAAGCTATTTACTGGATCTAGATCTGGGACAGACACAGGTGAGTGTCTCCACGGCCCAGCCTCCTGGTATGTAAATGAGAATAAGGACACCCAGATGCAGTGTGGGGGAAGGGCCGTGGGCTGTGGTGCGATGCCTGCACGTTCTCAAATCCTGATATGTTGACGAGTTTCGTATGAAGTTAAGGAAAAATAACAATCAAGTTCGGGGACATCGGTGCTCACGCAGGAACGTCACTCAGCGGCCTGGGTTCCGGAGCTCGACTGGCTCAGGCCCCCCAGCTCTCAGAGGGTCTTATTCCGGGCAACCCATGAGTCTGCTCCCTGCCACCCTGCCCAGATGGGGCTCTGCCTCATCTCATGACCACGTGCCCCTGTCCCCAGCAGAATGATGGCTCTCTGGGCTGCTGCCCTTGACCCCGTGGGAGCACACTGCCAGTTGTGTCTCCAGAACGAGGGTGAGAGTCGGCAGCGTCAGCGCGCATGTGCCCCGAGGAAGCACTTTTCAGGTTTTCCTTGTACGGGATCGTGTGACACCGCCCTTTGTCTGCTTTGCAGTGAGTAAGGGTCTGAAGGGACCTTCAGGGGCCCCCACAGGGCATGTCCTTGCCGCAGGCCCACAGCCCCGCCCGGCCCTCCCCAGGGCACTTCATTCCCTTCTTTCCTCGAAGGCTAGATGAGGGTGGCTTGCCAGCACAGGGCCCAGCGGGGAGGCAGCCTTACACATCCCTTTAGAGTCCCTGTGTCCCTAGCTGCGGAGGTGGAGGTGGGGGTGGGTCTAACAGGCCTCTTGGGAGTCAGGTCTAGAGACCCCAGAATTAAGGCTGCAAACCGCAGAGACATAGGGACAACCACTGACATCTCAGGGGTTTGCTCGGGGGGCACGGAGGAAGCGTGTTAAGAGAAGAGATGTAAAGCACTTCAGGCCTGCGGATATGGGATGCCCGCTCTCTTTGGGGGCCGCGGCTGCCCGTAAGGCCTCGGGCTCTGCCCTGGGGAGGGTTCACCCTAAGTGACTCTGGAGAGTAGAAGTTAATAAACTGAAAGGGAGCACAGCCTTGGGGGCACCGGGCCGGGGGACCAGGCTGAAGCCCCGGTCCACATCCCAGGCGCTAACACTTGACCTTGAGGGCAGCACAGGTACTGGGGAGACAGCTGCAGAAGCCACTACTTGTAATGCTCAAGCAGAGGGAGGAGCCAATAGCATCAGCAGAAAACTGTAATTACTTCCGAGGTGAAAAATAATGGATGCGGAGCCCCTCTAAATGGAGTCAGGGCCGCCATCCTAGGGGGACCGCCTCGTAAGTCTTATGCCTCAAACATGTGGAATGTTACAATGACAGAATAATCTTTGCATTGGGCCTAAAGCAACATTGTATCCCAAAGAACTGTTTGCAAAGATAACGAGAAAGTAGATATTATGACTACTCACTGATAACGAGTCTGAAAATTTGAAACATTGTTTAGAATTAACATCACAGTGTTATGTTATCGGCATCAATAGAAACACCTTCCTTCTGTGGGTATAATTGTCCCCTTCTCATCAATCTCTGGGCCTTTATCTCCTAATTGTTTGGGCTTCTGCCTGAGTGAGTGCTTCTGGAATACCTATTCTTATTGATCTCCAATAAACGCTTGGCGCCTCTCACTTTGAAAGGCTTTTTATTTTTAGCTTGACACCACCATGAGGACCCTGCTGAGAGAGCGGAGGGGCTTGTGAGCTTAGGGTCCCAGCATGACTCCGAGGCGGGGACAAAAAAAATCAATGGCCATTTTCTGTGCCTTGTGATTGTCCTGAGACTCATCTGATGCCACCCAGCAAGCGAGAGGACTGGGGAGGGGAAGTGGGGGCGGCAGAAACAATTCTAACTCCAGAGACTCAATTACTCATCAAGACTGACTCTGGAATTCCAAGTCTATGTCCCTGCTCCAAGTGCTCCTTCGCGTTTTCTGTGCAAACGCTTCAGGTTTTCAGCTGGCGGAAGCTGCCAGGTGTCCATGTTCACCGCCCCGTGTCTGAGCAGGCGCGTCTGTAACCTCGGGCGCACCCGCTGCATTTTAGGATAAATCTAAATCTAATCGTGGCTTCCACGATTCAGCTACGTGCATTGACTGGATTCCACGGGCAGAGAACAGTCCTGGAGGAGAAAGAGGACTGTAAAGGAAGAAGAAAACATTGTCTGTTCTTCGGGGGGGGCCACCTGACTGGGACGCAGGTGGTGGTGTGCGCCATGCACAGCGGTGCCTCGCTCAGAGGCTGGGGGTGTGGGCGGGCGGGATGGAGAAAGCTAAGCGAGCTGAGGCCACTTGCTGTGTCTCGAGGTGACCCCAGGGGTCGGGGGACAGGGCAGGAGGCAGAGACCGGGCTGTCCCTCCTGTGAAAGTTTATGAAACTCAGTGGTACCCAATGGGAGGGCCTGATTTTGTAACAGCGTGGAAAATAAATAACAAAAGCAAGCGAAATGAATTAACTAATTCCTTAAGGTCATGCAAAGTGAACGTCAATATGAATACAAGGTAAATTATAAATATAGAGCATGCAAAGCTAGGCGTCAAAAGGAAAAGCTGTAGTTGGGGTTTGCGACGTGCGGGAGAACCAGCCTTGCGTTAAAGGTGGAAGGGGGACAGTGCTCGCGTCACTGCTGGGAGACAGCCTTGCGTCATCATCATTGTGTTTCCTTCAAACACCACACAAACAAGAAAGCAAAGAAGTGAACGCACACACATGTATTCGCGTGACTAAGGTACGTGTAGAGGGTGGGACCTCTTCTGTCTTTTTTTTTTACCGAGCCATAATTCACATATCATGGGTATTTGAAGCCCTTCTTAGCCTGTAGTTAGACTGAGGACCTTCTTAGCCTATGAATGAGGTGGTAGGAAACACCAAAAATAATTTACAGACCGGATCGGGCTGGCTCGGGGAGCACAGCGGGAAGGACTCAGACAGGAGCAACTGGTCCCCTGACCGTCACGATGGCTAACGAAGTTTCCCCTACAGAGACGTTTGAAATTAAGATGAATTCTGATATTTCTGGCAGGGCATAGGTGTGGTCTTCCATGACAATAAGGTCACAACCGAGAATGTTAGGCCTGTGTGCGTATTTAGTTCGGCGTGTGTCAGTTCTCTGCGTGTGTCACGTCGGAACAACCAGAAGTAAGAAAACAAATAGTCATTCGCCGTTTGGGCCAGGGAAAAATGTCAATATTTCCTTAGACTCTGGTAAATAGCCAGATCGGCATCTGAGTGTATCCTGTTCGTCGTGATTGAGGAGCAACGCTCAATCAGCCGTCACCGTGAAACCAGACGGCGCAAACGGTGCCACGCCGGACACCGGCCCTCCCGCCAGCGGGTGAGAAGCGGCTGTTCCCGATCTCAAGGAAACGAGATGAACGACAATGATCAAACAAATCCCGGGGGTGCCCCTCTGCGAGGGCCTCGCCGCCCCGGTGCTGTGTCCGGCCTCTGCTCCCGCTCGGGATGCCGCTGGCCTCCTCGAAAAGTGAAGGGGTTCAGAACGTCCCCCCCACCCCCGCCCCAAGACGCGCTGCTCTGGCATGTGGATTATTTTGAGCTGAAGACAACTGAGATCTTGTGGGCCACACCGGAAACTTTAATTCTCTCCCTTAAAGAATTTAAATGCCCATAATAAGAGTTGTCATCAGAAATAAGTTTTTATGACCCATCCATTGGGCAGGGCAAGCTGCCCATCACTGACCCTCTCGTCATCCTGCAATAACCTTTCTCCCCGAGGCGCCTCGCCTCATCCTTAGCTCAGGACGCCCCAGCTACTTCTTAACTTTCTGTCTCTGAATGGCTTTTGTATGCAGGGTCTCTGACTCTCTCGTGTACGTGGGGCTCCCGTATGTACATCCGGAACTAAATTTGGTCATTTTCCCTTGTTAATCTGTTTCATGTCTATCCGATTATTAGACCAGCAGGAAGAACCTAGAAGGGTTAAAGAAACGTTTCTCCCTCCCCCACAGAAGAAAGACCCTTTGCTTAGCTGAGTGATCATATCTGCGTGTCCCCCTTTCTCCTGCTTTCTATGGAGGGGGCAAAACACAGCATGCAGATGGCAGCTGTGGGGGTATTTCGCAGATGGTGCCAACCTATCGACAAAAGCCTTTTGTTTTCAGGAACCCAGCCACCTGACAGGTGTGGATGGTCCAGCGGACTCGGCAATGTGCAAGCTGGTTACCATTCTCTGTGAAGTTCCTGGGGATCGGGAATAGGCACCATCTCAGGGGAGGGGAGTGCTCGGGGGGAGGCGGGGAGGCTCCAGCCAAGGGGTCGGCAGCTCTCCCGTGCTTCTCCCCTGAGCTGATCAGAAACCAAGGTCCTCTTCGTTTCACGTGTAAACACTGTTTCCAAAGTTTCTGTCTATTTAGATGGAAATACAAAAAAAGGTGTCGGCTCGCGTCGGGGGGACGAATGAGCCTTCCACGATTTGTCTTTCCCTCCTTACATCTGCGGTCTTCAGCCTTCCCCTCCCCTTCCTTTGCTGCAGCCTGCATCTCCGGAGTTGAAAGAATGTGAGCGTCCATTTAGCAAAAAAGTGCCAAACGCCCTCCCTCTTTGGTACAGATTCCGCTGGAAACAGCAAAACTTAGTACAAATAAAAAACACAACGTCCCAATCGAAGGGGAGTGGACCTAGAAGAGGGAGTCGGGAAGTATTGCCACAGGACTCAGGCTGCCCTGGCTTCTAGAAGAAATCTTTCCGGCTCCAAAACATCGGGGCCTATGCAACAAGGCAATCTTTGGAGCCTGGCGTAGACTTTTCATGCTCAGGTAAAGGGCATTTTTCACATGTTCATTCTAGTCAATGATGCTGCGTAGAACTTTCTGAAGAACGTGAGGTCTGTGCTTTATCGGGTTAACGTCCGGACTTCCACGCATCTTTGTTGTCGAGTGTAACTTCTAACCGGCTCCCAGCCAGCAGCTACACATTGGAAGGCTGTATGATGTTATGGCCTTAGCAATAAATTTCCACTGGAGAATTCGCACGTGCCATTAGGATCCAAGTTGAAGTGATATGTTAGCGTTGGGATGTTATCACTGCCCAAATGTGTTGGCCATTGTATAAGGCCTTTCACATACGAAGTTCTTTCATTGAGGTATTTTAATAATATTATATCCATTATGCCTCTCTAATAGCTTAGAGAGGCATTATCCTGTTTATACAACGTTACATGCATACATGCACGTACATATATATGAACGTACAAAATATGTGTTAATTGACCATTTATGTTATCAGAGAGGCTTCTGGTCAACCGTAGGCTATTAATGATTAGGTTTGGGAGGAGTCGAGGGTTATACATGGATTTTCAACACTGCATTGTTCAAGGGTCAACTGTATATTTAAATACTCACACACAGAGTGATTAAGACAGTTTGACAGAATGCTGGAGTGTTTACTTCTAATGGTAGGTTTTGTGGAGATTTTAGACTTTAAAAAATTATTGTATTAATTGATACATACATCATGTAGGTGTATCTTTTTTTGCAAAATTAAAGTTATTTTAAGAATTACTTGAAAAGAGCAACTAAGATTCAGCCTTCTTCACTTCTCAGAGATAAGACTATGATGGTGACAATCCTGTAGACACATTTTCAAGGGATCACACTGGGGAAGCAGGCACCACTCGCTCATTCATCTGTCCTGCAATTATTTGGAGGTTCATTCATCCCATCGTTCATGATGCATGCCTCCTATACGTCAGAAAAAATGTGATTTAGTTGGGGATGCTCAGTCAAAAATACAAAATCTCCAAATTAACGATTTTCTCTTCAAATATAATTCTTAAAACAATCGTGCAGTTGAGTGTAACTTCCAGGGCGAGGCTGTACTCGGAGTGGGCGGATCAAAGGCTCTTGTCGGCTGGACACCCGGCTGGGCACTCGTGTGAATGAGTGTGCATTTTTGGAGGGCATATGACTGTAAAAGAATGCTCTATTGTGAGTTTTGAAGTTTAGCTTTTATTTTAGTCCTGTATCTACGAATGGGTACATACTGTAAATTCTCTCTCTCTTCCTTTTGCTGGAAGGGACCGGAGGAACATACTGGACATAGGGTCTTTGACAGCTCTGGTCCAGGATAGAGTAATTAAATCTCATTCCTCTTACTCATGTGCAACGCAGGCACGTTTCCAGAGAAAAGAGGCATAGATTTGGTCAGACGGAAGGGGTTATGGATTCACTAGTTGGTTCACATAGGCGTTAAGAGAGAAGCATCCACTGTCACGCCCCGATTCATCTGTCAGCGCTGGACAACGCTTTCCGTCCCCGTGATGATGAGAGTGTACGCAGAACGTCCAGGCCAGTGGCCTGGAAGTCAGAGGTTCGTGCCGAGCCTCACAGGCTGCCGAGCCCGCGAGCGTCCCAAGTGTCTCTTTCTGGATCCGGTGTTCCCATGATACGCAATACGGGCCGTGCAGTGGCGAGGGCTGCTCAGGTTCAGGGCTGAGCGGCGATAGCACCTTCCAAACAAGGCAAGCGATCGCAGGGCGTGCGCTGCCAGGGCAGGTGTTGAGTTTCCATCCCGGAGGAAGAACGTACGGGATGCCGGGTGTCGTTTTCCCCTTGGCATCCTCCCGCTCCGGGGACCCGGGCAGTCAGTAACTCCTTGTCCCCTGAGCGGGCCTTTCCCTGGGGAGGGCGGGAACCGGCCCCACGTCGGGGTCGCACATGCGGGATGGATGCTACGCTGCACTCTACATCCTTCTGTGTTTCGCTCCTGCTCGCTGTTCGTACTGGTGATGCTGACTGGGCGCGGACTCCTGCCTGGATGAACCGGGCTGCACCGCCCGTCCACTGTGAGAAGGTGAACGCATGGATTTGGAGTTAGAAATGCCCCTGTTCGACTCGCAGCTTGTAACTGGCAGAGAGAGGAACTGGAGCACACCACTTAGAGTGTGTGAGGCGCCCTTTCCCCCAGGCTGTAACCTGGGGTACACAATGAACACCCGACACGATTGTTATGAAGGGTGAAGTTCGATATGCCGTAGATGGCCAGACTGACCTAAGAACCAGCGTGTGACGAGGAGCGTGCTCCCTCAGGTGTGGCTTGACTGACTGCTCAGCGAGCAGAACGCCCCTGAGGACCGCGGCGGGGCGAGATGCTGCCGCCTCTCCTGGTCCCCCGCTGCTAAGAAGTCTCCTCTCTGCCGCGGTGCGGGTGCTCACATTTTAGGCTCATCTCTCCTTGAAAACATTGTCTCGGTTGGGAGGCGACCTCGAGAAGCCACTGTATTTAAGTCCTGCCCATTTGCTAAGAGTTCGTAGAGGCTGTGGCATTGGTCCAAAAAGGGTAGTTGACTGGCCCGAGGTCGCACAGTTAGTTAGTATCACACTAATCCTGAAATGCGGCCGCGTGTGGGGCGCTGCTGCTAAGAACCTGCCAGTCGGACTCTGACTCCAGAAGATGAAATCGGCACACGATGGCCGAGCCCGCGGGTGGACAGAGGTCGCCCTGAAGAATACGGACGTCCGAACGTCCGGGACGCACGGGGGCCGCTAAGTTGCACGGGAAGCCCCCGGAAGCAGCAGGAGGTGCGCCCCCAAGCCTGAAGCCAGGGTGCCGGGGGCCAGACCCGGTCAGCTCCGCCTGGAGCGGGCCGTGTCCTGACTGGCAGGCCCGGGAGCCCCAGGATGCATGGCGGCCTGGGACCACGGCCATCCCACGGCCTTTGCCTCCGGATCGCCAGCGGCCTCCGGGTCCGTTTTTCTGGTTCTGATTCGGTGTGGGCCTTCCAGCAGAGCAACGACACCTCCTGTTGGATGTGACTGACACCTTGTCTCGATACTGGTGCAGCTCGTCACGACTTCGGGAGTCGGTATCTGGTTTCTACATTGCCTGCTTGTAGATTCGGTCCCCAGGAATCACTGATCACTGTCCTTACAGCCACCAGTGCCAGGCTCACATGCACACCGGGACTTCCACGTGAGGCCGATGGCAAGGTCCCAAACCGAGATGGCCCTGCAGTTAAAGCAGCTGGCGAGGCCACGTGCGACGCCCCCACCTCCTTCAACTGCTCCACGCTTCAGGAGGTCCCCACCGGCATGGGGACAGGCCCTGCAACCTGAAGCGAAGCGACATGTAACGGGTCCCGTTTTTCTGTAGGGGGCTCGTATAAACAGGAGGGAATGCCCACCGCGGCTCATCGGCGTCAGAACTGAGCAGCCTGGTTCCGGGACCTGCCGTGGCTGGTTCCAGTCTGGTCTTCTTTGCACCAGCGGGAAGGACCAGACGTGGCACCCTTCCACCTGTGCCCCACGAGCCCGGATGTGGGGCGCTTCCAGCAGCCGCCACCGCCGGGGGCCTCGGCTTCTCTCAGTGTGCCACCCGCGCGAGGGGATGGATGTTCACGAACCCTGAGCCCAGCTGCACACGACGCGTCCCCGATGCCTGAGCGATTGCGTAGGAGAGCTCGCTGGGTTTTTACAGCCGGAATGCTGCAGCCCGAGGAGGTAAGACATGAAGATAAAATTTAGAAGTGGCTTTAAACTGGCAGTTACAAAATAATCATGGGGATGTGAAGTCCAGCATAGGGAACGCCGTCAAAAACATTGAGATAACGGTGTGTGCCACCTGGTGGGGACTAGACTTTATTGGGGGGATGGCTTTACAAGTCACATAAATGTCTAACCACTACTTGGTATGCCTGAGACTAATATTCAATGTCAACTGTAATTGAAGAAACTTTTTAAAGGTCGAAAAAAATACAAAAGTGAATAAAAAAAGAAAAAAATTTAGAAGCGGCTGCTGCGTAGGACGGTGCAATAGTCGAGCTCATTGAGCCACGGATCACAGCCTATCGGGTGACACTGTGTCCCTGGACGAGAGCTCGTTCCTCCATGTAGCAGCCGCTGGGAAAAGTCACTTTGGAGTTTGCTCCGTCTTTACTGTGTCGAATAACCATTTTCTGTGAGAGCCTGAAGCTGGCAGCTGGGGGGACTTCGGTATCCAAGTTCCCACACATTACCTGCTGGGCGAGCTTCGCCAAGCGGGACAAAGAGCCTTTATCCATTCACCTGCGATACTTTCACTTTACCATTGTTCATTCTGGTGTCACCAACTTTCGGCAAAAAGCCAGGATTTCCTCATTGAATTAAAACTTAGTTTTACAAGGTTTCCCAAATGTATCAGATTTATAAAAAAATAAAACATATTGTCATCGAGCCACGAATATGAGCCCCGATTCCACCACAAAGGACACAGTCATTAAAAAATAAAGCAACAAATGAAGAGGAAGGAGAGAAGCAGAGACGGCTTTCGAAGTACTAATTCACTGTCGTGTCTGCTGTTGGTTTAAACCGTGTTCGCCTCAAGATGCCGCCTCTTTGCACAATTCCTTTAGGTCGGCTTTGGTTCATTGACTGTTTGTTAATTGCCGTCGTAGGTATTGGGTGCCTGCTATGTTCCAGAAGCTGCTCCCTCACAGAAGAGCCTCTCGTCCAGTGGAGAGTGTTCAGGGCTCACCTCTTTGGCATTCTTTACTGTTTTCAGAGAAAACGGTCCTCATTCGCCCAGTACACGCCCTGCCTGGTGCATGCCCACTGGTGGACGTGGACGTGGCATTCACCCCTCTCAGGGTTCCATCTGGAATAGCATCGCTGGACCTCGGAGCAGGCGTGCGTCCAGCTGCAGAAACTGCTGGCCGTGTTCCGAGGTGGCTCTACCCGGTTCCATTGCCACGGCAGAATCTGAGAGGTCTAATCGACCCACATGCTCGCCAGTACTTGGTATTGCTGGTCTTTGAAATTCTGTCCATTTCGATGTGTTTATAGAAGAATCTCACTGTGGTTTTAGTTATGCTTCCCTGGTGACTCAGGCTCATCATAATTGGGGGAGTGGGTATTCTGGCTTCTACATCTGGCTCTCGTGAATTTAGTTACTGTGAATCATTGTCCTTGATCAAATTGGTTCTGGGCTCACAGAAAAAGTGACTTTCTGCTTGAAATGCTGAGGATGAGCCCCCGAGCCGGGAAGACATTCCAAGGGCACGGCGAGCTGGAGGGGCTGCACCCAAAGGGCCGCACCCCTGTGGCCGTCACCCTTTACCCGTTCCAGGTAACGCGTGCCGGGCCGGCTGCAGGTCTGACCTCAGAGCTCCTTGCCTTTGCTGCCCCACTGTTAACACGTGGCCCCTAGACCGCGACCGGTAGATTTTGCCTTCGCTACCCTCCTCCCCGCCTCCTGCCACGTGACCCCCTCTTTCTACTGAAGCTTCGTGCATAGAATAAAAGCTGGAACGCGGCGAGGCCCGGAGGTGTTTTCTCCCCAGTTCTCAGTGTCCTTCACCTCGCTTGTCATTGGACAATGACGACACCTCACTCAGAGCCACACGCTCCTCCTTTGCTTCCATGAAACCGGGGTTTCCTGCTGTCCCCACCGCCTGACCGTTGCTCCATTCATGCCCTTTGCTGGGAGCTCTGGTCTGGCCAGTTCGCCCCACAGACACACGCCACCAGGCGGCCCGGCCGGGACCTTGGTTCTCACTCTCGGCGGACGACCCTGACTCCGTGCCCCCACTCGGATCCGGGGGGCCCGACACGCCCGTTGGGAGTGTAGAAGGTGGCTTCTCAGCGTGTCCCCTGTGCAGTACCGCTGGCTCGTGGCTCGGCCATGCTGCTGCGCGGTGGGGAAGATGCTTCAGGTGCGACTTCGTCAGGGCGGCCGGGTTGAAACCGGGTCTCGACACGGAGGCAGCTGTGGGCAGCTGGTCAGACTGAAACCGCACAGGTGAGCAAGTGCGGACCCCCGTCTCCCGGGTCTGAGGTTGAGGCTCGTGCGCTCTTTCTGGGCCCCGACCGAAGCTCAGAGCCCCGGAGACCTCGCACAGCTCCCGCGAGGTGTGGACCCCTCTCTGCTCCCCTGGACATCAGTCCCCTGTGGGCCGCGTCTCTGCCCAGGTGGCTGGATGCTGTTGCGGTTGCTTGTTCCTGATCTCAGCACCAGGCGGCCGCGTCTTCCCCTGGTGCAGGCTGATGCTGGGCTTCGGGCCTTGGGGGGGCCCCGGGCTCCCGGGCCCCCGAGTCCCGCCCAGTCCGACTCCATTCTTTCTGTTCTCATCCCTGCCCATGGACTTGTCCCTGCATGCTCTCCCCCCATGACCTTGACCCCTCGGGGATGTTCAGAGCGCGATGACCAAGGTAACCCTTTCCCCGGTCCAGCCCAGCCTCCGGCCCCCCTTGCTCTGGCTTCATCCCATCAGTGACCTCCCCGCAGGAGGAGGTCGATAAACAGGAGGACACTCAGCGAGACAGTGTCCAGGCCCCGCGGCTGACCGCCTGGCCCACGGACCAGTGAGTTTGGACCTCATTCTGGTGAGGGCAGGCAGCTCTGAAAACCTCAGAGCAAGGGAGTGACAGGATGGGGACCCGGTTTCAGAACTGATGGCAAAGCGCCCAGCACGGACCAAGCGAGGGGAGGCCGGGCCCTGCCTGTGGGGTCGAGAGACAAAACGGGCTGAGGCCGGTGGGAACGAGCATGGCCAAGATGCTGGCGAGTGAGGACGAGCTGCCCTTTTGTAAGCTTCGTGACCAGCCCCGAGAGCAGCAGAGAGGCATCGCGAAGGAATCTGGGTTTGGCTTCTAGGTGCCGACCTACAGATATGCTGGCTGTGTCTCGGCTGTGACATAAAAGCCATTTCTGCTCATGGAAATAGAAACGCTTTCTCACGCATACCCAGGTCCTGGCGGTTCAGTTGTGACATAATATATATGCTTCTCAAGGTTAGACTTGATTTAAAAAAAAATTACCTTGTGCATTAAGCAAATTTGGTTTTTAACCAAAATATACATGTTGCTTCTAAGGGAAAGAAAGTGTGCAAGATGAAGCCTCAGGGACAGCCAAGCAGAATGTGGGGTGACACCTGCTGAACACGACCCCAACTTCAGCCCCAAAGTACCACCTTTTATGAATTCATACAGCCGTGTTCCAGGCCAGATTCCACTTGAAAATATATTTTTCTGCTACTAGAAAAACGTTTTAAGCAATTAGGCCAGTTTGTTTTTACAGATTAAATTGTAAATTCTAGAATAATGGTCAATCTGCTCTTCTGCTTTTTCTGTTCTGCTTCATATTCCTGGACACAGAAGCCACATCACTAAGTTACAAACGTTCCGCTTTGCCTGCGGCATTTTGTGCCTTTTTCTACATTGTGGGGGAAAAAAAAAAAACAAAAAACCAAACACTCGAGCACACACCTAAACTTTGAGTTCTTCTGGGACACAAGAAAGTGTCGGCTTCTTTGATCCTTCCAGCGAAAAGCAGGCAAACAAAAATTGGATTTGTCTTACAGTATTGCTGGGGACTTTCAAGTATTTGAGAAAAATAAAGAATATATGTATATATATATTCGCATACATGTGCTTTATAAGCACCTTTAGATTTTAGCATCCTTTTGTGAGGCGTGCAGCTAAATCTTTCTGGAAGCTCAGGCGTGGGTGGTGTCCTGAGCAGAGACCCGTGAACTGGACGGAATGTGTCACCCTGTGGTTTTCTTCTTCCTTGACGCAGATGACATTCCTGGCAGCTCACTGAGAGCCGGCGCTGGTGGACAGCGAGGCCGGGAGACTGAAGGTCCCCTTGCCCCTGACCACGAAGCAGGTCCTGAGGCATCAGCGGGGGTGGTGACGACAGCAGCTGAGGGCAGTGTCCCAGGGGAGGGTGGCCTTCAAGAGGCTCTCTTCCCAGGAAATGGCCCCCAGCCCTGGGTCTTGTCGAAACCAATCTAGCCACTCCCCCCTCCCCCGGATGATAAATCACTCTGGAAAGGGCGAGATTTCTCCCCCGCTTTGCTTCCTTCCTTCGCTCAGGTTTAACTGTTCATGGGTTGCACCTGGTTACTCCTGGGGTCAGCGTGACCTCTGAGCCAGTAGCTCCCTTGGGAGACGTGTTGGCACCCTTCCTGCTTTTGTCTTTGCTAGAAAGCTGTGGCCAGGTGGATAGAGCCCCGAAGGCCAAGGGCAAAAAGGCTGTGCTTGACCGTGCTCTCCTTAGTATTAGCGATACGTTAACTCATGGAGAAACGTAGAGAGTGCTTGGCTTACCATTTGGGCAAATACAGTAAGTAAATAGTGGGTCTAATTAAAGTAAAAAATGACCTTTGCACTCATTTTGATGATGTCAGTTTTTGAATGTCTCTACTCATGGTGGCCTGCCACCAATGATCCCATGCCAGGGGATGATGACGTCATCTCACTTGGCCTCTGGGTTAGAACACCTGACTCTTCGGCTTAATATTCGTCGTCATTTTACCAGACTTACTCTAATTCCCTTTGAAGATGGCGTAACAGGAAAAAAAATAAACTTATATTGACCCCTAGTGGTGATTGGCTGCAAGCACAACCAACCAAAGCTTTCACTGACAGTTATATTATTACAAATCCTTCGTTTTATTCTGCACAGACAGGCAATGTATCCTCGAGGTAGAAATATAGTATCTGCACCTCTCTTCTGAAATCCAAGAGTATTTATCCAGATGCCTGGCCGGCAAGTCCACTGGGATCTGCATGCCCATCTCAACTTCTGGTCACTCTGGGGGCCTGTCTTCTTCCAACCGTGCTCCCCATCCCCTCCTGCTGGAAGTTCCAGCCAAAAACCTCCAAATCATCCTTGACCCCGCCTCTCCCACATTTTCTGCAACCTACACTGATGCTCCTACTTCCAAAGTAAGCTTACCGATCGCCTCTCAGCACGGCGAGTTCTGCACCGCTGCTCCCAGAAGCCGCCCCCTCTCGCCTGGATGCTGGCCACCGCCTCCTTGCTGGTTGGCCGAAGGCACTGGATTCCCACATGGCTGCAGAGTCACCCTTCTAAAGCAAAAAGCCAGTAGTGTCCCCTTGGCCCTCAAAGCCTTTCAAGACCCTTTACCTCACTAGGCACAAGAGCCGACGTCCTTGCTCTCGCTTTTCAGGACCCGACCTCCAGCTGTTTCTCTGAGCCATCCGTGCCCTCTCTCCCCTCTGCCCGCCCATGCTGCGAACGCTGGACGCCTGTCCCCAGGGAGGGGAAAAAGCCCTGATTTGTAGTTTTTGCTGATTTTGGGGGGTGTTACTCGTCCCATCACAGCCATTTTCAAGCTCTCAATAGGACATCGACTCACAAACAAAAAATCCTAAACCATTTAATAATCTGTTCTTGCTGGCTGGTGGGAGCAGCTCCAGCAGGCGACTGACACCCACCTCAGGGCCTCGGCTCGCCCCAGGGGACTTAACCCCGCCCCGAGCAGGGGCGCCCTCACCACCCACCTCGGAGCCCCCCGACGCTGACCCGTCAGTGGTGCGCGTTCCCATCGGCAAGTACGTGACTCGCTCCTGCCCTTTCTCCCAGGCGTCTCGTCAGAAGAATCTTCCCTTCCCGGCACGTTTGAAACGTCACCTCCTCATCTCCTCCCCTGGATGTGGTTTCCGCCTGGCAGCCCCATCGTCTGATATTCTCCCACTGCACTGACCGGCTGTGCTGGGCTGACTTGTCCTCCCCTCGCCCGATATGTGTCTTGAGATAGAACATGGCCACAGGTGGATACAGGGGCTTTAGAGAGGTAATTAAGTTAAAATAAGGACACAAGAGAGGGGGTCATCCCCAAACAGCTGGTGTCCCTATAAGGAGGGAAATTTGGGCACAGATACACCGGGGGACGACCACGTGGGGACACGGGGAGAAGGCGGCCATCTGCAAGCCAAGGAGAGCGGCCTCACGAGAACCAGCCCTGCCGACACCTGGGTCCTGGGCTTTCGGCCCGCAGAACTCTGAGACAGCACATTTCTGCAGTTTAAGTGCCTGCTCTCTCCCAGGCTATGGTATGTTGCTATGGCAACCCTAGCAAACTATTGTGCTTATTTAATGTTTTCCTCTCCCTCATAACGAGGGCACAGGCTTAGTTTAGATCAGTGCTTGTACCCCGTGCCTGGAACTCATTGCTTTGGAATGAATATTCCATCAGGATATGCCGAATAAATGATTCAACTACAGTACAAAAACCAAAAATGACTTACAGTAGTGCTATTGCTCACCAGCTGCTTTATTATAAAAATACTTGTCAAGTTCTGTTTGTAATTATTATCAAACTATTTATTGCCGTATATCACATGCATGCTGTTGCACTAGAGCATGCACAAGTCATCATCTTTATAATTTTTCTAATGTCGCCATACCATGTGGAATCGGAAAAGCCCACATGTGTATGTCCCCTCTCTTGTGCCATCTCTAATTAATTTCTCAGAAAGTGTTTCCAGAAACGAAATCACAGGGTCAAAAAGTTTATCATTATGAGATTAAACTTTTATAAAACGATGCTTCTTTTTCTGATTGTAAAGGTGACGAGATGCTTCCCATACATAATCCTTCATCATATAAGGGATTTTTATAAGCAGAGAAAATATAAAAATAGACATTCGAGGTTGTAAAGAAAAAAGAAAAATAATAAATAGCTGAATTGTCTTAAAATTTAAACTGGTGAGAAAATCCTAGGTTATAAATATCTGTTTATTGACAAGCTTATTTAATTCTGTATTTCTCTGACTCTCTGTCATTCACACACTCTCTTCAAGTTTTGGCCACATCTGAGAATCACTTATGCTAATTTTTATTAACATTCTTTAAACTGAGTCATACTTTTTTTTACTTAAATACATTTATTTGATAAAAAAGTATGTCACTACTGTGAATGTAAACCCGTCATTGTGTGACATAAATACAAAGTGTGTAAACCTGTCCGCTTCCCAAACGCTGACTCGCCAGAGATGTCACGCAGACACGCTGCTGCCGCGTCCGAGGCTGAGGGGTGCCCTCCGCGACACGGGGATTGGGGGTGGTGCAGGAGGGGTGAGGACCGCCGCTCACAGGGCCAGGACCCTCCTGACGCCATCAAGGTCTGAGACGGAAGAGCGAGGGGACCGGTGACACCCGTGGACACCACCAGGCCGTGCCTTTGGTCACACAGAAGAGTCTGATTAGCTGGCTGCTACAGGGGGCCACGCGGGCAAGGCCGAAGAAGCCAGGGGTGCTCCGTGGGGCGTTAGGGCTGGGGGGACCCCGGCGGGGGACCCGCTCAGGCAGGTGGGAGGTGCGAGGCGCGCTGTAACTGGGACGTGCGTCCTCGTAACTAGAATATTTGTCGCGCTGTCCTGGGTGGTGGGTGGGAGCTGTGGTGCGAGTCAAGGTCTCCCCAAGCCTGCGCACCCCTTTCTCAGAACTAACCTCATCACGGTGTCGTGCGGCGTCAGGTGGCGCGTCCAAGCACCTCCTCTCCTACCCGCTGGGGCGCGCGCCACGAGTGGGCCCAGGCCCGGCGCGCGGAGCGCGGGGCTGTTGCAGCCACCGCCCGCCACACCGGCCTTCTCCGCAACGCAACGCGCCCCGCGTGGTCGTCGGGCCCCCCGGGGGAGGGCCGGGGCGCCGCGGAGGAGGCTCTGTGATCGTCGCGCTCTTTCCGAGTCCCCCGCGCCCGCCGTCGCCCGGCTGGTTCTGGCCCCAGACGCCCTCTGCCGTCCCGCGGGGGGTCTCCGGGTGGCCAGCGCTGTTCCCATGGCCCTGGGGACCGCCCGCTGCCCCCTCCTTCGCGCCCCTTTACCAGCTCAGACTGCACCCCGAGACGGGAGGCGGATGCAGCGCGCGCCTCCCCGCTCGCCGGAGGCTGACGCCGTGTTCGAAGCTTCGGTGACGGTCACCCCTGTGAGGTGCCACCGGTCGGGGACCGGATTCTGCGGTGGGCGCAGACGCGGGTCCCCGGCAGCTCTGGCGCCCCGCCCCCGTCCGCGCCCCCTGCGAGGAGCCCGGCGGGGGAAGCGGGGACGCGGCCCCGCGCGTTTCACGTCCCCGGAGTCGCGCGTACGAAGCTCCGTGCGCGGCTCCGTGCTCCGCGTCCTTGCTCGGCGCGTCCCCGCCGGGGACGCGAAACGCGAGCGGCTGTCGCCACCTGGCGGCCGAGCCTTCCGTCGCCGGCGCTGCGAAGTCCGCCCGGCGCTGGCGACGTCCCGCCCCGGGGGCCGCGGAGGTCGCAGGGCGGGGCGACCGTCGTCTCGCGGAGGCAAGTCCTCTCCGAAACCGAGGTGCAGACGGGAACGAGGACCGTGTAGGGGGAGCTTTCCGCTAGCGGGTCGGCGGAGGCGAGCTCTGCGGTCACCAACGCAGGTGCCCGGTCCCTTTGCGTCCGTTCCTAGATGGAGCAAACCTAATGTCGGATGCAAAGGGTCGGGAAGCCGCCGCGATGCGTCCTGCGGGGAGGTTCCGGCCTGACGGTCGTGTTCCGGGCCACGCATGACAGGGGCTTGGCCTCAGCGTGTGACCGCTCTTTAGATCCCACCGAATAGCATCCTTGAGATTTGTGCATTTCATTGTATGTGAACTTCACCGCTAGAGAATAAAATAGGACCGTAAACAAATATTGAACTCTAGTTAACGACATGTGGAAGCGAACTGATGTCACATCGAGAGATAATAAGATGGAGAGGACGTGGAAAAGCGAGTCTCGGAAGACGTTAATTATAGAATCCGGTGGGTGGATATAGGGCCAGTTGCTGCGAGATGCTTTCGACTCCTTTGCACGTGGGCCAAGTTTCATAATGAGATGTCAGAACAGAAATAATTTCATTTTAGGTGCCGGGTGCTTTAAATGTGCGCATATTGTTAGTTCTGCCGGCCGCTCTCTGAGTTCAGGGTTATAATTTTAGATTAGGGAACCGGGTTTCAGAATGTTTAAGGAAGTTGACTGAACTTAACAATTGCTGGGCGCTGGGATCCTAGTCCTGCCCACAGCGTGTAGATCTAGTGCAGGGGTTGCCTGCTGCAGTGCCTTGCCTGTGCACTATGAAGCAAGCCACCTTCTGAGAGCTTCAGGGTGGCACGTGGGTGGAACCCACCCCATGCCTGGGGAGCGGGTAATGAGCTCCTGATACTGTGGGGGGTCAGCCCTCCCCTCCAGAGAGAGGCCTCACTGCAGCAGCGTCTGAGAATTTCCGGAGTGTCCCCGCTTTGTCCGTATCTGCAGCCACCATCCTCGGTAGGGGAGCAAGCCCTCGCTGGCACTGGATGCGGTCTGTGACGTGTGATTTACAGGGCTGCACTAATTCTCGACGTTAAGCATTTCAGTACCAGTTTTAAATGCCTGTGAAGGTCGGAGGTGTATTCTTACATCTTCCGTAAGCTTCTTTAGACTCCTTCAGATGTGTCACCATGTGTTTCGGTGTCACGAAGAGCAATGGCTGGCCTAGGAGGCTCACGTGTCCGCCCAAGCTACAAAGTCATTGGCTGAAGTACGTGGGTGTCACGTGACCTCTCTTTGCCTCGGCGACCTCCGGGGTCTGGTTCAGCTTCAACAACCTGTCATCGTCCGATCTATGCTCGGTTCGCAGCCTCGTTCTCGTGGGCTACATTCTCCGGATCTTGCTGGGTAGCTGGCACTGGGGTACGCCTGGACTCTGTCCCCTCTTATCAACCATGTGCTGGTGTCATCAGCCCAGAATGTCCCTACATCCCTCCACACCTTGCTGCCCATCCTGCATGTGTCACCTTTCTTCCCACGGTGGCTTTCTCAGCACCTCCTCCTCAAAAGACCCCAGGGCAGTCTTCACCAGTCTCCCGTAGGAGAGATTTCTGCTTGTGGCCACTGGGTGTCACTCTAAACCACAGGAATCCTGAAAAGGTGTCTCCAAACTGAAAACGTCACGATTCCGTGTCAGAAACTGTTTCACTTGTTAATACCGAGTCGCTTAATCACTTGTTCAACAAAAGCATCTTTTTCTAAACCACGAGATCGAAAGTCTGACTGTGGGAAGGAGCCCGTGTGTGGCCATGGCCGAGGCCCTCAGGCTGTGGTCTTCACTCAGCGGATGTAACTTCAAGAGAGATGCGTCTTTTCTTTCCTTTTTTGGGGGATGGCTCAACAGATTGAGATTTATAGCGATTTCTACTTCTCTGTTTTCCGGGCTTATTTGTTAGGGGTTACCCTACTGGACCCTCTTAACTAGGGAGGATAAAAAAGTAATGAATTTAAACAGAAAAAAAAATGAAAGAAAGGGATTCTGAGTGATACCCAATAATAATCCCAAACTACTGAATTCCTTAAATTATTTATTATTTGTTTTCTATAAACCTGCTGTGAGCAACACGACCCATTCCAGGTGTGATTCTGTACATGTTTGGTGATATTTGGGTTGAGTTAAGCCAAAGGAAGACAGAATTTGGGAGGGGGGAATAGCATGATGTGTTGGAAATGTAGCATTTTAATATAATCCACTTAAATCAAGATCAAAATGTGCATAGATCCAGATTTAATATTTAGGTTCTTGAGGTGTATATTTTACCTCTCTGGCTTCATTATTTTCTCTGAAATAATGTATGAGAAAAATGTCCACATGCATTAAAAATCAGAGGACATCTGTCTTACTTATACCGCATAAGCCCTGAAAGCCATCTATCTCATCGAAGCCCGTGCATCGTCTGTCTGGACTCTGAACGCTGAGTCACCATGGAAAGAGAGGGCCCGGGAAATACGTTTGAAAAGAATACTTTCAGGTAGAATGCTTTGATTTTATAATACTAGGTGTAGAGAAAGTTCTGTCCCTTTGATATGACTCCAGTCGTATTCGGTGACATCTTTGCTTTCTGGAACAAGATCTCTGAGGTTCTTACAAATGTAACTAAATGTCTGTCTATCATCTACCAGCTATCTGTCTGTCTGTCTGTCTATCTGTCTATCATCTGTCTATCTGTCTATCTATCTGTCTATCTATCTATCTGTCTATCTACTATCTATCTATCTTGATACTGTCTGTCTGTCTGTCTGTCTGTTTGTCTGTTTTGTCTGTCTGTCTATCTGCTGTCTGTCTGTCTGTTGATATATTGTTCGTTCATCTATCTATTCTACATCTATCTATCTATCTTTCTTTCTATCTATCTATCTATCTATCTATCTATCTATCTATCTATCTATCTATCTGTCTGTCTGTCTATCTGTCTATCTATCTATCATCTGTCATCTGTCATCTGTCATCTCTTCCTGGCGTTCGTGCCCACACACATGTGAAACCTAGTGAGACAGAACATCAGTGACACTTGTTTTCCCAAGAATGTGGCGATGAAATCTTGTAAAAACATCCCATTCTTTCCTTGTTTGTAGAGTGTTTCCGGCGTGTCAGCTGGAATGTGCGACCTGGTGACAGGGAGACCAGCCCAGCAGTGACCCGGCACCAGAGCCGCGGCTGACGGAGAGGTCCCCTGCTCTCCAGTCCTGACCGGGCCCCTCCCCGTTGCCCTCCCACACAGGCACGTGGGCGGACGGAGATGGAGGGCGTCTCGGGGTCCTGAACCAGGGGTGGACACACAGGACCGAACGCCTCTCGTGTTGCTTCCAGCAGCCTTAGCTGCTGCCTCTGCCCGGGACGGGTCCCATCGAGCTCAACGCCAGCCGCAGGGCTCCCGCCCCGTGGAGCAGTGACCGTCACATTGCGCCCCCCGGCGTTGCTCTGCCCTGGGCAGCGGTCCGTCGCTCGGGGCACACATCCTCAGCCTGGGGTTGTCAGAATCGCCTGTCTCACAGCTGAGACGATGCCCTTGGCGGTTCCGACGTCCACTTCACACACTCGGAGCTCTCCAAACCATTCTCTTACTCTAGATAGAAGCTGATGACTATGACCACACGACGACTGTCACTCTATAGGGGACAGCAGTGACAGAGACCTGTCTGGGGTGGTTTGGTCGCACGTCTTGTCTAGGACGGCGGTAGCCACGCATCCACCCAAACCGACCTCGCTGTCGCCGAGCTCCACGGTGTGCCGGACGTCGTCCCACGTGCAGGGGGAGCAGTCCCTTAAAGGCACAGCGGTGTCTATCAATGGGACACAGGGGCAGAAACCAGGAAGTACAAACTATGGAAGGTGCCACTGGAGAGTCCAAAAGCTGTGTGGGGACACAGTGGGTCCGCAAAAAGGCGGTCACAGTTACCTCGGACCTGGAGAGAGAAATGCCACCGGGGAAGACACTAGCAATAATGAGTGGCTAAATAAGAATAAAGACCCTCTTCGAAAGGTCAAAAGTCAGAGAGAATTATGTAAAAATTTAACTTAGCAATTCGTTAAAATCCAGGAATGTTCATGGAAAGCTGACTGTACCCAGGTATCTTTTGATTTTTTCCTAAGTTGTCCTCTCTGTTACAATTTAATACTCCGAAAACTACATGTCTCTCGGCCAGACCAGAGGCCATGTGCTGGGTAGCATCTTGGGTTGAGATGGGGTGAGGATGCTGGTGGCTGGCGGTGTGGCAGCCAGGGGACACGGGTCTGCCAGCCTCTCCCGGGGATGGGAAAGCAGTGTTCTTGGCCTCCACAGAGGCCTAGAATGTGGGTGGGTGTCCTTCTAGAGGCCCCCCAGAGAACGAGGGCTTATTTTAGGCCCTGACGTTGTGAGGCCCTTGCTAAGTGCTTTCCCAGGGCCTAAGACTGACATTCACACTGCTGTCGGGGTCCATTAGCTCTCAAGCCAGCACCCCTGCCGAGGACCAGGCAGCAATGGAATCCAGCGGGTCTGCCACAAAGGCTTTTAGCGGGGAGCATCCTTAGCTAACTAGGTGCTTCTTGAAAGGTCAGTTAATAGAACTTTCCAATTCTGTGCTTTAGCTGCACAGTTTGCCCTTTTTTCTGCATGTTCTTGTCCCCGGCCCGGCCTCGGCCAGGCTGACCCTCATCGCTGCGTTGAGACCCTCGTCCTTCCGATGGTTCCCACAGCAGAGCAGGGGACTTCCGGTGTTGGCACTTCCAGACTCACTGGCTGGTTCATTTAAGAATCTCCTTCAAGAGCTCGTAGTTTATCAAGAGAATATTTTGAAAAGAGGACTAGCTTTTAAGAGATCGTGAGTAGTTACACTATATCTATTTGAGCAAAGAGTTGGGACAGATGATAATAAAAAAATCATTACCTCGGCAAGAAGAGAAGTATGAAGTGCATTTGAAAGGAGGGCCTGGGGGAGGCCTCTACCTGAAGTTCCCGCCGGAATTCACTTAACTCTGCGTTTCCAGGCAGGTTACATAAAGTAGAGCTGGAAAGGAGGCAGCAACGCTTAGGCTTTAGTAAAGGGAGCCGTCATGGGTTCACGGGAGTCAGTTTTCTCAACTCAAGCTCAGAACAGTTTTCTTTCTTAAGACTTGAGCTAAGGCACCCCGATCCGTGGGGTAATCAGTGTTTTAACTGCAATAATAATCATTAAAAAAACATGAGAATTTTTTTTTCATATAGTTCTTTGCCTTAAAAAGAGCTGAAGAGAGGACATCAGTTTTCTGGCCGGACGTGTAAGGAGCATGGAAGTCAGCACTCCATCTTGACTCCAAGTAAAAAGCTGAACGGACTGAATAACCAACGGCTCTTCTTCGACCTGTCAGAGAAATGAGGTCACAGGGCAAACTGCTGCCCCCCCAAACTAGGGAGACAGACAGGTGGGGCAGAGAATCCCAGTTTACCAGCACCTGGGCAGGAGAACCCGCACTGTGATCAATGAGTTGCTGGAGGCTCCGTGTGGGCAAACCTGAGGTAAACCCCAGCCACAGGGGAGGGCAGAAAATCAGTAAGGACGTAGTTGGACTCAGAAGTACCAGTATCAGCTTCACATAATCGATATCTATAGATTTCTTCCTCTAGCAACAGAAGAGTATACATTCTTCTCAAGCCCATAGGGGACATTCATCAAAATAGATCACATTCTAAGCAAGAAAAACACCTAACACATTTAAAAAGATAGAAATCCCACAATGTTTGCGCTCGGACCACAATGGAATTAAGCTACAAATCAGTACCAGAAAGACACCTGGAAAATACCAAAATGCTTGGAGATAAGGCGTACATTCCTAAATAAAACATTAATCGAAAAAGAAATCTCAAGAGAAATTAAAAAACATTTTGAACAAAATAAAATGAAAATGCAGCTTATCAGAACTTGCGGGATGAAGCAAAAGCAGTTCTTAGAGGAAAATTTATAGCATTGACTGCACGTATTAGAAAAGACAAATGATCTAAAATCAATAATTTAAGTTCTCACTTTAGGAAACTAGAAAAAAGAATTACGAATTGAACCAAAATAAGGAGAAAATAAATAATAAAAAGCAGAGTAGAAATCAATACAGTTGAAAACAAGAGCACCATAGAAAAGGTCAGTAAACCCCAAAGCTGTTTATTTGAAAAGATCAGTAAAATAGATAAGCCTTTAGATGGACAGATCAAGGAAAAAAAAATGAAACAGGACTCAAATTACAAATGTCAAAAATGAAAGAAGGGACATCACTACGGACCCCGTGGACATTATAAACAAGGGATTCATATAAACAACACTATGCTCACAAATTTGATAGCCTAGATGCAAGGGAACAATTCCTTGAAAGGTACAATTTACCAAATTCACACAAGAAGAAATCAACAATCAATAGACATAGAAATCAATAGATATAGGCCTAGATCTATTAAGTAAATTGTACCTATAATTACTAACCTTCTCAAACAGAAAGTGCCAGACAGATGGGTTCACTAATGGATTCTACCAAAAACGTACAGAAAAATCCTGTGCCATTTCTCTGAAACCTCTTCTGGAAGACAGAAACAGAAGCCATGCTGCCTAACTCATTCTATGAGGCCGGCGTTCACCCCGTAATCACACCAGACAGAGACGTTGCAAGAAAAGAATACTGCGAACCAACGTCTCTCACGGATGCAAAAACCAACATCTCTCACGGATGCAAAAAACCAACATCTCTCACGGATGCAAAAACCAACATCTCTCACGGATGCAAAACCCAACATCTCTCACGGATGCAAACACCTCCAACAACGTCATAGCAAATCGAATCCAACGACGTATAAAAAGAATTGTACACAAAGACTGAGCGGAATCTATCTCAGGTATGCAAGACTGTTACATTTGAAAATAAAGTAACACAATCCATCGCATTGACAGGCTAAAGAAGAAAACCCACCTTATCATACGAATGGATGCAGAGAAGGCATCTGATAAAAATCCAACGACTATTTATGATGACTCAGCAAACTGGGAATAAAGGGGACTGTCCTTGGCTTTACTGAGAACAAAACACGAGCACGCCAGTCACCACTACGTAGACACCTGTTAGAACGGTCACATCCGAAACAGCGACAGCGCCGAATGGGGGCGAGGACACGGAGCGGCAGGAACACTGCCGCCATGGAAGACGGGCGACAGATTATCAGTGTGCTTACCCTACGATCCAGCAGCCCCCCTCCTTGGTCTTTACCAAATACATCGAAGACTTACGTCCGCCCCCAAACCCGCACATGGAGTTTTCTAAGTAGAAAACGATCCCGTTTCA
>NW_024342467.1:25111580-25198181 GCF_902729225.1 Pteropus medius | reverse complement strand
TTAATGAAACCCAATTAATACAGTCACTTCTAAAACGCCACTTGCACAGCTCCGGATGGAGACCGTTGGGAGGTAGCGGCACAATGTCCCTTCCAGTTTCTCCCTCCGAAGGAAAGGCGAGTGTGGCGAAGGCGTCCTCGCCCCGAGCTCCGGGCCGCAGGGCTTCGGACAGCGTGGGCTTGCTGCAGAATCCACTGCCCGTCCTAGATCTGAGATCCGTCAGGCAGCGGGGTGGGGGGTCCCGCCTGCAGCCAGTCCCGGCCGTGGAGCCAGGCGGTCGGATTCAACCGCAGCTGCGAACAACTCTGCCGACACCTCGAATCTTTTATTCTCATCCCGACATTCAGCCTCAATCAGCTCTTATCTCAAAAAGCAGGGCTCACCTTCCTGCAAGCCTGTGTTCCTTTGCTCACTACTTCCCGGCACCTTGGACAAGCCGTCTAACGTCCTAGAATCACAGTCTGACCGCCCATGTGACAGGAGCCAAAGCTAGATCGACTTCACACACGAAGCCATGCAGGTGATTTGTGAGTTGAAACGAGGGTTCCCCCGGGGCTATGGGGAGCTCTGACCTCCCGTCCAGTGCCAGGATTAGAAGCGACTGCCCTTCAGTTGCAGCTCTGTCTTCTCCTTGGTGACAGACAGGAAATGCATGCAGCCATAGCAGTGAGACATGGCTGCTGCTTGAATTGTTCGTATGCCAGAGAAGGCTGTAGCCAGGAATTTCTAAATTCAGATTTCTGCAGATGAAGTGAAGCTAAGGGATAGGAACCTTACAAATAGCCACATCTCACTTTAAATTCAATCAGTGGTTACATATATTGAAATTAATTGCATTGTTTTTGAGATTGCTGGATTGCGAGCGATAAAAAGGCATTTTTTTTTTAATCGTTTTATAAAACAGAAACTATCTCCGTCTCCATGAACTGGTTTCTGCAGATCGCTCAGCTAATGTCTCTGGCCCAGAATTCATATAATGAACAGTAATCCTTACTATTTTTGAGGCACTTGACATGTATTATAATTTTCGTGAGACTTCTAAAGTTATTACCATTCCCGTTTTGTGGGTGAGCAAACCGAGATGGACATGCGTGAAGGAAGAGGCCCGAAGGTAGAATCAGTTCATCCTCCGGGAAGAATTCACCGCCGTCTGCGCTCAGGGTCGTATTCCAGCCCCAGGACCTCTCGGCGGCCCCCGAGCAGCATTATCTCCCCCACGAATCGGGACTACGGAGTGGCCGACCTGATAATGCCCAGAAGGTCAAAGAGTGAAAGAAGACCAGGCCCAAGCCAGTCTCAGAAAAGCCTTCGCCGTTCATACAGCCGACTCGCCCATGGCTTCAATCCCAGTCGGCCTGTTGCGAGCAGCTGGGCACCTTTGCGAGGGACAGGAGGTCTAAGACAGAAAATGCGACCTTGCTTTCACTGGGAGTTTGGATGTTCTCGGGGATCTTAGCTGGCTGTCTTCTGGGAGGTCCTTGACCTTGTGGTATGTAGGAACTGCCCGGCAGCAAGCGGAATATCTGACAGATCTGGGTATCCTATAGGCTCCTCATGAAGACTGATTAGCACGTTGATTAGCATGGATAACTAATCAGCTGTACATGTCAGACTCATGCGGTAGATGTCTGAAGAGACGCATCCACAGTGCGTCTTCACGAATGTCCAGCACGTTTGAAGATGACATCAGCCTTGACATACCATTGCGACATATTAGAACCCAATCACAGACGGAAAAGTGGGAGGAGCATGCAGTGTATTCAGAAGCAAAGTTGAAGGAGGCAGGAGACCCAAAGGCCAGGACACAGGTCACCATGGTGACCCCCTTGGGGCACCTGCCCGCACCGGCTGCCCTTCCCTGTGCTGGAGCCCCTCACTTCCCATTCCTCCAGGACTCCCCAGAGCCCCGCGCACTATGGCAGGGCGCACACAGCCCCACACTGATCGGAAGGTGCCAGTCTTGAGTCTGGGGTCCAAGAGAGCGTCACCCATCCCCAGAGCTAAAGCTCAACAACTACTAACAGTGCCTGGTGCTGACCGAAAGGGACCACCGCTCATTACCAAGGTGAGGACCCACATTGAAACCTGCCCACCCAAGGTCAGGTTCACTTGAGCGGGGGTCTGGTGAGCGATTCTGCGGGGCGTGACCGGCCCTCCACCGGTTCACTGAGAATGAGAGCTTTCTGCGAACGGAGAGGTCGGTCTGGAGTCTTAATTTCCTCGTTGACCATGCTGAGTGATAGTTTCAAACACCCGTGTTTCCGCTACCTATGAGTCAGAAACGGACATTTTGACGTACTCTTCACTGGCCGCGAAGCACAGCCAAAGGCATTGCCCCTTCCCGCTGGACACGCAGGTCCTCTGCTCCGCGGACGATTTCCCTGTCTCCCGATTCGGTCGAACCATCACCAGGGAGCCAGACGCATCTGAAGAAAACCCAGATCACATCTGCACTGTCTCGCATCTGCCTTCGGAGTCAGCTCCTCAGAAGGGCGTGAAAGTCCCTCAGAGACGTGGCCCACGCCTGCCCTGGCCACCTCGTCGCGCCCTGCCCCCCGTCACAGGTCCCGTGCTGTCAGCGTTCCCAGGACCCGAGGTCACTCGCACGTGCTTTCTGTGACTTGACCTTCCCTCCCATCTTCATCGGGTAAAACCCGTTGACCCTTAGGGCCCAGTCTGAGCGTTGTCTTAGTCACTTGGGGCTGTTACAACCAGATGTCCCACGCTGTGTGGCTTCGACAAGAGAAGGACACTCACTTCTTCCAGCTCTGGAGGCTGAACTCCAGACCAGGGTGCCAGCAGACCTGGCGTCTGGTGAGGAGCCGCTGGCGGTCGCAACACAGTGGCCTTCTTGCTGTGTGCTCACACTGCCTCTGCTCAGGGTACGGGGCGGAGAGGGGGTGGGGGGAGAAAGAGGGGCAGGGAGAGGCGACTCTCCTCTCCGACCCTCCTCTCCTGAGCATGGCTCCAATCCCGGCAGGAGGCCCCGCCCTGATGACCTCATGTAACCCCAATCACCTCCCACCGGCCCCTCCTCCAACACCATCTGGCCAGGGGTCAGGGCCCCTACAAATGAATTTTGAAAGGATGCAAACGTTCAGCCCGTGACCGATGTCATCATCTTTGTGAGACTTTTTCTAACCATTCCGCTCCATAAAATGGAATTATTCGTATAATTTTTCTGTACCGTTCTCTAGATAACAAATCTCTTAAGATGCATCCTAATGCTTACCTCAGTGCTTGGCATTTAGTGGGGGCTTGGGTACTTAGTCAAAATTAAAAAAAAAATGAATGGAGGTCGGAGTAAAGGGGTTAGGTGATCCTGACGGATTCTGACAGATCCTGACAGATTCTGACTGGCCTAATCCTGACCTCCAGGTCCGAATAATCATGTCAGGGCAGCTCATCTCTAAGTGGGGTCTTCTCTCGTCTTACATTCTTCAACGTCTTTGATTCACAAGGAACGGCTGGAGGTGGCAGAAAGTGTACAAGGGTCTTACGATACTCTAAGTCCCTGCCTAGTCGCCAAGCAACGGGACTGGGCCCTCGTATGTGTTCGTATGAGAGTGTTAAGTGGGTCTATGCAGACTGTCGAACACCATTTCGATTCCCTTGTGCTGGCCGGAAAATTACTGCTTGGCTGTCGCCCATGGGGACATCATACTCTAACAATAAGCTTTCTGCTTCTGAACCCCGCTTGCACACCCGACCTGTGGGTTGACAGGTAGTGAATAGGAGAAAAATAGACTTATGCATTCAGACAGAATGAGGAACGGGGTTTAGGGCTTAAAAAGCCTGTACCTCTACATTTCGGGGCTGCTTAATTCGGGGTCTGTGTACCCCTGGCAGACCCAGCTGGCTGAATACAGAGTGTGTTTCCTATAACTCACTGGTTTCTGGTGGTCCGTGTGTCTATCAGGGGCTGGTGGCTACGAGTTAATAATGAACTTATTTTTTCTGCTTTTTCTTGGGTTAATTGTGTTAATTTCTATTATAAAAATCATCCATTATACTTAAGTGTTTGGATGCATAAGCAGTAGGTTTTTCGTATATTCTCATTGAAATTTAATCCTTGTGTTATCTGGTTCTTTGTAGCCTATTATTTCCCAAGCAGGGTAAAGCTGTCACCGGAGAGCGAGGTCCTCTCCTGGCGTGTTGTCCAGGGTCTTGATGTCTCGAACAAAGAGTTGAGCAAGACAGCGAAATACAGTAGGAAAGAACAGTTTTATTAGAAGGGAAAGTCCACGTCCAGACGCGGACGGGGCCTGAGCCAGAGCAGCGTGGCTCAAAGGCCTGGTAACAAAGACTTTGGGGTTTTCATCCCTTTTTGCTGTGGGTGGTGACTTTTCTTAGAGGAGTGGCTTCCTTGATTGACAACTAAGATCGACAGGACTCTGTGAATCCCAGAATTCAGTCTGTTTTAATGATGTTAATGAACTTCTGGGCACATGCATCATATTATAATGATGGTATAATGAGACTCAGGTGAGTTGAAGGTCGTTGGGGTCTTCATTGCTCAATGACTGGCTTAAACTGCTCCCTAATTATCTGCCGATTTGTGTCTTTGTGTGAGTTAAAAAAATGCCTCTGGCTTGCTTAATTGTGGGTGGATTAGGGTGGACCCCTTCTAGGACAGGATGACCTCAGAGTCTTTGCAGACAGACCAGAAACCCCCGAACTTTCCCGCCTAGCTCTTTTCTAAGAGTCATGAACCCCCTTATTATTAGTATGGATGTTGAGGGATGGGAGGTCTCTTCTTCTGTATCTGCTTCCTGCTGAGAATGGCCGTAGTCCCCGCCTACAGGGGCTTCATGGAGCTCTTTCCCTCTCTGCCTCTGTCAGGGTGGGGTCTTGGGTTTCCTGCTGATGTGCCACCTCAGTCCCTAGACAAGGAAAAGAAGATATAAACTTATTATTCAAACCACATATCTATTAATTTCTATTATTGATTTGCCTATTAAGTGGGTAAAGGGAAACGGGCTTGGTTAACATGTTTCTTAAAGAGTGTAAAAAAGACCTTTGGCCTAAAGTCCCCTCTCCCCTCAGAATCTAAGGGCCCTTTGTGACTTAACACTATTTCTACTAACAATGGGCTGATGACCCTTATCAACAGCCAGAGGATCTGAGTCGCCAGTTTTCAGGGGGTAATTATCAGGACTTGAGGGGGAGGGCCTTTTTTTCCTAAGAAAGGAGGGAAGAAAATTTAACTAGGTTTACTAAAAAGACGAACTCTGCAAGAGATGTCTCATTTCATTTCCTACTAAAAGATGAAGAATTTTACAAATGATGTCCCATCTCAAAGCCAGCATCCACCCTGCTGCCTCTGGGCCTTCCCACCTCTCTGAGGTCAGGATGTTGATCCCGGCTTTTCAGATGAAGAACAGAAGCAAAGAGATGCTAATTGACCCCACCCAGGCGTCTTAGCTGGTAAACTCTGGGAGGAGGGTTCCTCTGCATTGCTCTCCCGGCTGCCTTCCCCAGCCCTGCCGTCCGGGGAGGTGTCTAGCTGCTCTCATACTCTGGGAAGGGTCTCTCCCTCTTCATCCTTTTCTCTTCCATGGATGGATCGCCTTCATTTTGGCTCGACTATCAATTACGTTTGAATGTGAGAGACTCTTCGCAGGTCGCTCCCTCCCGCCTCGTCTCCGGAGAACTCCTCACTGGGCGGTCAGAAGCCCAGCGAAGGAAGCTGGGTTCACTCAGGCACTGGGCACAGCACCCAGGAGCTCGCCTCTGACCCAAGGAGGCATTGCAAACAAGAAGATTGTCCAAGGAGACGGTGCTGTGTTGTGCATTCGGATGAAGACATTCAATCTCAGGCACCTGGAGACCTTGATGAGATTCTATTTGCATTAATGGGAGCTATGAAATTCAAATGTTTAGGCCAGTACCTGCGCGTTGGGAGCATAATGAGATGGATTAAGGAAAGAAACAGTTAGTCCGATCAGGTAAATATCTTAACGAGCTCTTTTAGACAATGAATCAGGAGAGAAAAGTCAGTCGGGGTGGACAGATAGGAGACGGGGAACGAGGGACCTTGGGCTGCCGTCAAGGCCGTGTGATCCGCCAAGACTTCTGTGTTAACCGTCTCAGCATTACAATTTACTGTTTATAAGTTCTTTCTACACACAAGAGAAGATGCTTAGTTGACTAAAGACGGCAGCACGTTCTCAGTGCCCGCTCTGTGCTAGGCGCTCTTCCGTGCACCTGATTATCATGATCGTCATCTCTGCCACTGTGTTTAATGCGTGGCTTAGACTGCTTGTTGAACCGTCTGTGCCACAAGCAGAGCCTACGTCCCCCCGAGGCGAGGGCCCGTCTCCCCGCTGCTGTGTCCCTGGCACTGGGCTGAGCGTTGTCCCCACATGCGAGGCGCTCGGGCTCCGAAAGGTGGTGGGCGGACGGGTGACCTGGCCGTCTCCATCCCCCGTCTCCCTTTGGGGCCAGCCTTCGGTCCCGATCACCTGGACCGCTGCAGAGGAAAGCTTCACGAGGTCTTCACGTCGCGCCCTCGCGTCTGCCAGTGCCTAGAACAGCGTTTGCCTCGATAATATTTCCTACCGATAGATACCTAAATAAATGCACCATTCACTATTAATGCATCTATTAGTAAATATACTTACTTCAACATATGAATATGTTAATACATATATCAATGACACATATTTAATATCAATAATAGCACATTTATTTCCCTCTCTGATCTCTGATGGCCTTGAAGGTAGGTTTTAGTTCCCGGTGCACGGCTGCCACATCGGAAGGGCCAAGTCTGTGTCGCAGAGGAAGTCAGGGCTCCGGACGCTGGGCAGAGGTTCTAGCTCCCACCTCTCATAGGCACCGGAACTGGAAGGTGCTCAACGCTGCTACTCACTTTTCCCCAAACTTCAATCCGGGTTTTGGAAAATCCAGCCAAGCTAAGTGACATTCGCAACGTCGTTTTCCTTACTGTATCTGTTTTCCGACTTGCATTAAAGTTTCACTAAAAGGTTATCCAGCCCCTGCACTGTTTCAAGGCTCTACCTCTGAGTTCATGTTAATTGTCATATTCTTTTAACAAAGAAACACCTCGTATACTCCTCGCAGGAGCTTGGAACTCACCTCGCTGTGCCCCGACTCCAGTCCCTCGCGGCCGGCTACATCGACAGGGGAAGTCCTCTTCCCACGCCATCTCCAGCTCTGAACGCTGAGTCTCGAGCATCGGCACGGCCACTGACCCTTGGCAGCACAGCGCACACTCCCAGGTGTGCCGGCTGCCCGCAGAGCAAGCTAATCAGGACACACAGCAGAGAGAGTCTCACGGCCCTTAGATTTCAGTGAAAAACTCGTATCTTTTATAACCAATCAAATGTAAATTTTGAACACTGAAAAAATAAAAAGGTCTCCTTCAACATTTCATCTTTCAGCGCAGTGTCTATTTCTCATACGTTCGAATAGTTGCTGCAGCCACAGAAGCCGTTCTACTTTTTGGAGGTGGCCATCGCGGCGACAGCCTCTGGGTCCATGTGCAGGAGAGCAGTCATGATGTAAGACAGGGCGTTCTAGATCTCGGCCTCACCAACCGCAGAAAAGGGGCTTCCTACGCAGACAGATCGCCCGCCAGCTCCGGCTTCCGGTTCGACGGTCACCGCTGTGTGGCGGGCGGCGGCATTAGATTCCAAAGCACGCGCGGAGGACAGAGACGGAAAGGCTGTCTACGTTCTTGCCCTTCTCCCTCCCATGGTCACGAAGGGCGACGTGCAGCCCGTTTGCTCGAGGCGGCCTCAAGCTGGGGTGTTAGAACCCGGGGTGGGGGCTGCCTCCCTGCTCACTGGACTCAGGCCCCACTCGCCGGCGAGGCAGGTGCATCAGAGGGTACAGAATGAGTGAGTGTGATGCGGCAAATCGTGCCCCCAAATTTATGCGTCGAAGTCTCGCTCCCCGGTCCCTCAGAATGGGACCGTCTTCGGGGACGAGGTCTTTACAGAGGTCCTCAAGTTAAAATGAGGTCACTGTGCAGCCCTGATCCAACCTGACCTACAAGGCTGGACACGTGCCGCAGAGAGAAGGGGATGGGAAGAGACGGGGGAAGAAGGCTGCCCCCGAGCCGAGGAGGGAGCCCGGAACAGACGCCGCCTCGGCCCGCGAAGGCAGCGGCCCTGCTGGCTGGAGCCTTGACCAGACCGCCCGCCCCCAGCAGCGTGAGACAGCACCGTCTGTGGTTTACGTCGCTGCGGCAGCCCAGGGAGCTGACACAGGGAGGCCACCCCTGGAGGGGCCTCTCCAGCCAGGAACTGACGACTTTGAAGATGCATTTCAGGATCTGCTCCACCCCCTCCTGGCTTGTCCTTGCCACACTCAGGGGGGCTGTTTCCACTGACAGAGCCATCACTACCTTGTCTGGGGTGTCGTTGCTCGGCAACGAAGTGACCCAAATCATAGTGAAAGCATCACACATGTGGGACCTCGCAGCGTTTCTGGGACCAGGAATCGGAACTAGAGTTCTGGCTCAGGGTCTCTCAGGAGGGTGCAGTCAAGCTGTCAGCTGGCTCTAGTCTCTGAGGACCTGCCTCCAGGCTCACTCGCCCGGCTGTGGCAGGAGGCTTCAGTTCCTCACTGCCGGTCTCTCCAAAGAGCTGGTCGTGATGTTGCGAGAGAGAGAGAAAGAGAGAGAGAGAGAGAGAGAGAGAGAGAGAGAGAGAGGAAGCTATTTGGGGCAGGCAAGGGGTGCCCAAGGTGGAAGCTGTGTGTCTCCGATATAACCTATGACACACGATGGCTCGTACCATACTCTCTGTGGGGCGAGGGAGGGGACCATCTAAGAGTGCACACCGGGAGGTTGAGGTCCCTGGGGACTCTCCTGGAGGCTGGCCACCACCTCGGCCTGTGCGTTCTCCCGCGGAGCGGTTCTCTCTTATACACGATGTGACATTTGATTTTGTGGCGTACAAACTCCAGGTTGGTTCTGTCTCGACTCCCAGTGAAAGGTCCCCCTTCTGCTCTGCATCTCTGATTCCTTTCATCTGGGGTCCACCTGGCGGGGGTCGGTTGCCATGGAAACATCATACCTCTGCGGTGGGGAGGCGCCTGGGTGAGCTCCTTTCCGCGGCTGGAACCCCAGCACTGGGTGAGTTACAGCCTGCTTGCTGCCACAGTGAGCCTGTCCGTTCTCCTGCTCGAGTCGGCTCAGCTGACGGGCACTGGGCACTCTTTGGGGTGGGCACACGCGGCGGGCTTGCCACACAAAGACAGACCTATGCTGCTTTCTGTCCTCAGGTCCCTCACGGCTAGGGTCCTGAGACAGCTCGGACATGTTGGCCCACAGGGCAGCTGTCGGTTCCAGTGTTCGGGAGCCTGGAGGAGGGGCTGGGACCTGACAGGCAAAGGTCAGGCGCCTCGGCTGCTTGGTGACTTCCGATGACATCGAAGACCTTTGACCCAGACCTCCGCTTCTCCATCTAGTGGGGAATACTGGGTTCTGTTCAGCGAAAACTCCCAAATATTTACTCCTTTATGCTTCACGTCGGTGGCAGGCGTGACGTTAGGGTCAGGAAGTGCCCGCCTGACTGCTGGATCCGGGCTTCGGGGGCTGCCTTTGGGACTCGGGGTCATCTAACTGCTCCCACGTCTTTTCTGTTTGAGAAGTCTGCACGCGCGTTTAGAACCAGACTCTGAGCGGTGCCTGCAGGCGGGTTTTTACTTTTTATTATGAGGGCGCATCGATCGAGCCCATTGCCTGCTCTGTCCGTCACCGCCTGGCTGCTTCGGTGTCCGGAAGTGGCCCCCGCGTCATGATTACCATTACTGACAACGACATGGACATCTCAGAGACGCGCTTCTGCGTTCGGTCGGGTGGGAGAAGCGCACGGAAACCAGGCATCGGAGCGGCCGCTCTGTTCTGAGCGTGGCTGACTGACTGAGATGCGTGTACGAGCGGGAGCTGCCCGCCTCCTCGCCCCTGCTGGCTGGTGCTCGTTGCGAAAAGGGCACTTTCTATCAGTTAAAAATCTTTTGATGCCACGGGAGATTTGGGTGAACAGGAGAGCAGGAGATGTTGGGTTTTCCACACGGGCCTCTTCTCACGGGATGGCAGGAAAACGAGGCGTCTCAGAGTTTGGTGACCTCCCGGCCCAGCGGCTCGTGCCTGGCGAGGTCCGAGGACGACCAGGACGGGTCTGGTTTAACATAAAGGTGACATCGGGGACAAATTGTCTCGGAATAGTGCTGGGGTTCGACCTGCTGCAAAGTGCTTTCGTGAGGACCGGGGAGTATGGAGGAGCGAGGAAGAACTAGGCTCAGAAAAGTGGCTCCCGCGAGCGAGCCGAGCGGCTGTGAGCACGATGTCCCCAGCTGAGTCTTCGCGTGGAAGAAAATCATTGCCACCGGGGGGGAGTCGTGAGCGAGACGATGCTGCATCCAGCTCCTGGGAACCCAAAGCTCCGTGTGAGTCACGGCTCCTGAGAAGGCAGATGGGTACTGACCGTGGTTTGGAAGACTTTTTGCCACTGTAAAAGTGGATAAAAATGGCACATTAAAAAAAGTAAAAAAAAAAAAAAATTCAAAACTATATGTCCAGCGAGAGCTTCGCATCCTCCATCCGTTTCTCCCTCCCCGTCTCTGTCCTCTGCTGAGAACATCGCCACCTCCCGAGAAGCAGCGTCACCCAGATGACTGACAACCCTTCCTCGTGATCGCGTGGCCTGGAACTGCCCGTTTCTAGAATTTTTATTTATTTTTATTTTATTTATTTTTTTGCTTTTTCTCGGCTCTCACTGGGTTTCTCAGAACCACGTATTTGGGGGACTCAGGTGTGACACCGTCTTGAATGTCTCATCAGTCCTTCTGAGCCGGAAGGGTTCGATGACCGAAGGCCGCATCCCTTAGTGTTTGGAGGGGGACAAAGTCGGCCACGAGAGGTGAGCCGCGCCAATCGCTCACACCTGCCAACTCCACTGAGGTCTCGTAATCACCACACTGAGTCCTCACGACCGGCAGGTCTGGGGGACCCTGCTGGACACAAATTGAGCCACGTGGGCGAGAATCTCCCCGCCTCCCTGCTTTGCTCTGGGGCGGAGGCGTGTCAGCGATGAAGGACCATGGGAGATGGGGTGCGATGCATCTCCCAGACCAGGCGCTCAGCAAACGCTAGTTATTCTCAGAGCACTGGATTAGAAAATCTCTAAGGTGATTTTCACTTCCATGTACTCTTCCTGCCTGTACCGGCTCACGTTAATGCTAGTGTTTGTTGAACTTTATCCCCTTTGCATTTGAAAAATATATTTAGTTTCCTCTTTAATTTTCTAAAATCTCCCAGGCAGAAAATATTACCCAGCCCTGGCAGCCATTTCTAGCGAGGATGCCGATGTTTGGTTTGCTGCTACGGTTTCCATTCCGGTGTTATTAAATGTCAAACCCAGCACAATACATCTTTTCTTTTGTAAAATTTTAATTTAGAGGCTGCTCACACGTTGAACGTTCTTTAAAGTCGGCATTAGGCACATAAAACACATTTGTACAGAGAATAAAATTGAACAAAGATAGAAAACACCTGAACAAAGAAAGAGCAAATAGGCACATAATTCACCTCCGCTGGCACAGTCTGGATGCAAAACACTCTCTCTCCAGTGACAGAGGGCGAGCTGCCTGGAGCTTCCCTTTTCTCTTTCTCTGTGCTGCGGGGTAATCACGCGACGTTTCAGAGTCCACGTGTGTCCTTCGAGTGCCCATTATCATGTGCAAGGCCCTGTGATCCATGTTTTTACATTTTTGTTAATGTTTCTTATCAGCTCACGAGAGGCTGGTTATTATTTCCCCATTATGCCTATGAAGAAACTGAGACCCAGAGAGAAAAAAGAAATACTGGATTTTATGAGAACCGATTCTATGCTCTTCTGATACATGATCTTTCGTTCTTTCCTTCCTCCATTTTAAAATTTTGAAAAAATATCACCGATAGGCAACTTGCAGGAGGAGGATAAAAAACACACACGCAAACCTTTTATACAGATTCGCCGTGACTTTTTACCCCCCGGTCTAGAATCTTCACAGCCCCATCATCCGTGGGGTGGTGTGGTGTGGGCATCCGAGTTCGCTGGAGAGCAGAGGTCGATGAAAAGAAATTACAGCATAAAAGAAGAAAAACAGTCGAACTGTTTCTTCATGTCTGTCTCCCGACACCACAGGAAAACAATCACATTTCAACCCTTGCTGGCCACTTACGCCCAACGCCTTAATTTCGACCCTTGCTTCCCTGTCATGCCGAGGTCCAGGTGCCTCCTCTCTGGGCCATTGGTCAGATTTACACCAAATTTTTCAATCTAGAATTGCACTGTCCACCAAAGAGTGTAGCCACTAGCTACGTGCAGCTATTTAAACTTAAATTATTTAAAATTAAATAAAATTAAAAATTCTGTTCCTCGGTTGATCAGTCGTCAGGGTGAGTGGTGACTACTATATGGGACAGGGCAGATATAAAATATTCCCGTCATCACGAGAGTCCTGTTAGAGAGCTCTGGCCTCGAGCAGGGCCGGGCAAACTCTGGCCAGCAGGCCAAACCCGGTCCGCCATTCACTTTTGTAAATAAAGTTTTATCAGAACACGGCCGTGCTCCTGCATTTACGCATTGCTTTATTTCATGCTACAGCATCAGAGTTGAGAATCTGCAACACAAATCAGCTGAAGTACCTACGACTCGTCCTTTATACAAAAGTTTGCTGACCCCAGTTGATCGTAATATGGTGCGTGGGTGTCGGTGCTTCGAGACTGGGCATTTTTGAGGTTCTGTGACTTTACGAGGTCCTGTATGTCTTCCAGACCTTCCAACTCATCTGAGGGCTAACTTTCGAATCAAACGTGCACGCGCCTCCGCCAGGGGCGACACCTCGAGCGGCGTGACTGTGTCGTTTTCCCAACCACGACAGTCGCAGAAGAGGTCACCTCCCACGTGTATCCGATTTCAGACCGTGTCCCGTGTCCAGCGGCACGGCGACAACGGACTGGCGAGCGAAGCTTTCGGGCCGCGCGGAGTTTCGCGCTCAGCCCCGGCTCCGCGCCGTGCCGGTGGCCTCCTCCCGCGCGCAGGGACGGGCGAAGGGAAATCGCTCCCGACGCCAGCGGCCTCTTGGTTTCCAGGGTCCAGGGTTGTTCCTCTACGTGTACGTGTGGTGCACACACGGAGGGGGCCGGGCGAGACGGACTCGGACGAGAACGCGCGAGCCTTGAGCACGCCGACGGGCAGCGCCACTCCCGGGGCTCTGAGAGGTCGAGGTTGTCCCCTTTAGACGGGATCCCCTGCTCCGCTGCCGCCTCCCCCGCCCGCGCCCGCCTGTTCCTCGTCTTTCCGTTAAAAGCGTCTACCGAAATGAGCGTTGCCAGCACCTCGGATGGACGTGGTGCTGCTGACATTTTCAAAGCCATTTGTTCAATATCGATACCGATAATTATTTTCTTCCCAATGAACAAAGATCTCGTGGTCCCAGTACTTACTGTATGGCCTCGCCCTGACGTCACACTGTGATCCCCGAGCCCTGAGCACTTTCTCTTGGCCAGGAAAGAGATTTATATTTGTTTTTAAAAATTACGTGTCAAAACAAGCTTTGCCATTATACTCGGCGAGTCCACGTCTACAAGTTTCCACCTTGGAGATTTCGGTCCCTTTTGCAGGGGACAAAGCCATGACTGCTGGACAGATCACTTGAGAAGGAGGCTGTGGCACCGAGTAGGTCTTTGTCGGACGCTGGAGAAAGAGCATCGGCTGGAAACCCTGCTCCCAGGCTCTTAGTCACACTATCAACTCGCCGAGTGCCGCACAACGAGCCGCTTGGTCTCCGGTGTGCGAGGCAGGGGCCAGACACGCCGGACCCCGCATTCCTCCCGGAGCGAACCGGGGTGCACGGGTGGGCGGGGTGGTCCCGGGGGAGAGGGCACTGGCCCTGTGGTGCCTCGCACTGCCCGGTGTCTCGCTGCGGCCTCCGTGATGACCGCCTATCGTGACGTGCACTTGGCCACCCCCGTGCCGCGGTCCCTCTGGGCCGCCCCTGGCGCTCAGTGTGCGTCTTGCCCTCCTGCCCGGAGCTCTTCCTTTAATGCTCACCGGCTGGAAACACATTTCTGTTCAGGCAGAGGCTAGAAAGCACCACGTAGGAAGGCGATGTTTCTTGCTGTCTTTCTGGGTAAATCCACATTTTGAGACAGAAGATGCTGCAAAGTTCAAGCTTAATCTCCCTCCCATCAAATGAATCTGAAATGAGTCTTCTAGGTGTGAGACAGGCAAATGAGGGTCTGTCTCCAAGATTCCCCAGGGCACCCCGCACCTGGTCCCTCATGTCTGGGGGTGGGACTGCTCCACGCAGCACCCCGAGCGCCCGGCAGGCGGGGTCCACAGCCTCTGCTTACCTGGTGGACATTTAATGGTAGCATCTTAAACGAAATCCGTACATTCAGTTGGCAATTCCCCACACTTCAGCTAACTCAGGGATTCGAGGTTAATTGGGAAATATAAATAAAAGGCAGCGGGTGGGGGGTGATCACGGGCGGGGAGGGGTGCTGTGTGGAGGGCTGGATGAGCTGGCGTCAAGCTCATGAGTCGAGAGTTCTTTCTTGAGTTCCCCTGGTCCCTCCCCTTTCTCTGGTGCAGGCGTCTGTGACACACCGTCGGTGGGTGGATGGAGGCGGCCAAAACGTCTCAGAGTTCCCGGTTCCGAAGGGCAGATTTACCCCTCACCTGTCCTAGCACCTTCTGGGCCCCCTTAAACCACTCTGATTCCAGAGCCGCAGGACGCAGGACACCAGGCTCACTCGACGCGAGGTCTTGCTGAGGTCGCAGGTGGCCTTTTCCCCTGTGGAGCCGTCGGAGGCTGCAGCCTTGTCCACGTCCTATCTACCTTCCCCCCGGATGCGGCCCCTCCAGCATTTCCATCTGGTACAAACGATCCAGTACAATTTAATCCAGTTGGAACTAGACGAGATGCCGCTTACTTCCGTTCGCCCGTCCCTTGGGCGAATGCCCATCTCGTGCAGACGCCGTGCTAGGCCCTGAGAATGTAAGCAGTGAGGTCAGTCCGCCAGACAGAGGACACTCCCGAGGGCGCCCCACACCCAGCCCCATCGTGGGCAGGCGCGCAGAACCGAGGACACCAGGCCTGGGGAGCTGGCCAGGGGCACGGCTTCCCAGGGTGAGCAAGGGAGAAAGAAGGTGGGGACGCCAGATGCACAGGGAAGTCACCGAGCGAACGGTGCTCTGTCCACGGGAGGAAGCGAAGGAGCCGGGCCGGGGCCTGGGATACATGGGACCGGAAGAAAGGAGCAGCGGGCTTCCCGGGAAGAAGTCGGGGCGCCCCAGCATCTCCCCACGGTACCCAGGAAGCCTTGGGCCGCTCGCAGAGGGCGGGCAGGGAACCCGGGAACATTCTCGAGACAAGGGACCAAAGGGCAAAGGTGTTGATGAGCCAAGGGCAAGGCGACAGGAGGGGGGACATCGGAGCCAGAGCCGGGGCTTCCCGAGTCCTGTCTGTGAAGCAGGGCGCCCCGAATTCTGGCCCAGGGCAGGAACGGGGTCACCTAGGTGCAGAGGAGGTCCAGCCCTCCCAAGGACCCGCGTCCTGGCCGTCCGTCGCCTGTGCAGGTGTGGAGACACGTGGGGACAGCCGGACAGGGCACCAGGAGCCAAAGCCCGGGCGAAGGGTGAGTCAGTTACCCAGGCGGGGAGCGAGGTGTGTCCCCGGCGCACCCCGTTTGCTGCTCACCCCCGAGAAATTCCGTGTGCCAGGCAGGCCGTCGTCATTAGCAACTCCCTCCCAATCTCCCCTCGGCCGGGTGTGAGGCCCAGGCCTGGCCAATCACAGCGTCCTTAGCGAGGGACCCGCCCACATTAGAGACCCAGGCTCTGCAAGTCTAACCTGAGTCTCCTCCTTACGCTGGCTCCGGGTACACCCTGGTTCTGCCTTGAGTTTCTTTCTGTCCTTCTTGGTGTGTAGTTTTCAATTCTTGGGGTGTTAAGAAGATTTAATAAAGCGAAGGATATATGTGTGTGTGTGTGTGCGTGTGTGTGTGTGTGTGTGTGTGTGTGTGTGTATATATGTATATATATGTGTGTGTGCACACACATATATATACATATATACACACACACACACACACACACACACATATATATTTTTAAACAGCGTCAGCAGGTTTCATGCTGTGGAATCGCGTTCCGGTCCCTCTCGGGGTTTGCCCTGTGCTGGCATAGCCCAAGCACGGGGAACGGAGGTGTCTACCCGCGTGTGCTGAATACGTGGGTGCAGATCCTGGAAACGGTGAGACGGGCGGCTAATCCAGAACGCGGCGATGTCGACGCTGCTAGTGACCGTTTGCCGTCACGTGGCAGGACCGTTTCTGTGGGATAACAGTGGGCGGAGGAAATCAGAGGGCGGGGGAGGGGAGCGCGCGGGGCGGGGGAGGGGCCGCCCCGGTGGTGACTGGCGACGCCCCGTCTCTGCGGTGGCTCCCGTGGTGGCTTCCTTCCGTCGTCCTCGGTGCCCTTCTGGGCACGCGAGGGAACCGTCCCGGAGGCTGCTCGTCCACGCTGCCCCTTCCAGCCTTCACCGTGGGTCTCCCGGACCTGCGCCACCTTCACCTGTGACCCAGGCGTGACTGTCCCCAGGGCTCAGCGGATCGGCATGGGGGCCGGGAAGCCCACCGCACAGGCTGGCCTCTTCCCAGCCCCTGGCACCTCGGAGTGTGCTTTATAAAGTGCATGTGCTCGCTCATGAGGTTCGGGCGGAAAAGCTCTACATTGTATGAGGATTGTTTTAATTAAGGGCTAAAGGGACCGCCAGGGCTTAGTCTCGGGATCTCATTTTATGTCTCAAAAAGCCAGGCCCTAGAGAAATGCACAGCCTGTCCACTGGCCAGACGAGCCCGTGGTCTGGCAAAGGCTGGACACGACCGCGGACAGTTCCTGGGTGAGGGATGCGTTCCTCTGAAATGAAGAGCCGGGAGAGAGGATGCTCACCACGGATAACTCGCCCGGGGTGTTTGCCGACCAGGGTGTTTGCCGCCCAGGCAGCCGAAGGCAGAGGACGCTCCCCTCCCCTGCTTTGCCAGCCCGCCACCCGCGGTTGAATTAGTGGCAAGAAGTTGTCTCTTTTATTAACTGTGAACGCGTTGTTTATTTGCTCATTACTCATCATTAATTCGTATTTAACCGGACTCAGCTACGTGCAGCAAGCAGCTGCACGGGGCGCGCGGGGCCGAACCCCGGGGCTCGCGTGATCCTGGGAGCTGCTCTCAGGCCCTGCGCTCCCGCTGCTTCTGCTGCCTCTTGCCTTCTGGTTTTTATTTTTATTTTTCCTCCTTCCTTCATTCGGGGACTTCAGCGGTGGCTCTGCCACATTCGCGGCCTCAGGGACGCGTGCCGAGCCGCTGAGATGTTGGTGAATGAGACAGTCAGGAAACGTGCCAGGACAGAGGACCGCTGCATAATTACACAGTTCGAGAATTCGGACGGAATCCTAGGAAAGCAAGGACGAAAGAGGGTGAAACGTGCTCCTTCGTGAAACCGGGCCCCGAGCAAGGTTGCCCAGCCCGACGGGAGGAACGGAAGACGGTGTCTGCGTCGCAGGCGTCCTGCCCGGGTGACTTGCCGTGACTCAGAAACCGCCAGCGGGGAGATGCAGCGCTCGGCGCTGTGCACATGGGCGCCTCGCCTTCCACTGTGCCTGCGAGTTTCTCTCGCCCAGTGTGTGTCCAGCTCTAGTGCTTGGCTGCGAAAGAAACCATGACACTCACGTCTGTGACAGCTCGAAAGACCTTGTTTGCAAATAAGCAGATGCGCGGAAAACGTGGCCAGTCTCGTGGAGACAGTGGAAGTCTTGCCGGGGGACAGTCAGTCTCCAACAGTGTGGTTCTGAGCTCGCGTTTGTGCAAAGGCCCCCAGGGGGCTCGTGGGGCGCCGTGCACTCAGCATCCAGACGGTGACTCCACGGACGGGAAATATCGATTTTTTTTCTCGGGTTAATGTCCATCATAACCCATTCAAGGGCTTCGACCGTTTCAAATGCGAAAGGTTTTTTACCATCTTATTTCGAATTACAGTCAGAAAGTCCCTTTGGCGATGCGTTTTATAAATATATAGAAAGAATGACAGAGGAGTCATAGAGTTTCACATCAGGAGACGCTCGGCAACTATACGATTTTGGGTGAGAGTTTTCTTACCTGTAAAACGAGGAGGGTCGTACCTACCTCGTGCGGGGCGGTGGGGAGTGTTGGAACAGCCACGAGGTCCCGTCTATGGGGGGCTGTCACTGAGTTACCTGCGTAAAAGTACCGTGAAGCTCTGCATGGCTGAAAGGCTGACCGAGGTGGCAGACAGTGGTGGCAGAAAAACACGCGAAGGGTTTTAGATTCAGAAGCCAGCTGTGAGCTGGTTGTATCTGCGTCTCCAGAATAAAGGCTCAGAAAAGTCGTGCTTGTTATAACTTCCTTCCTGTGTGAGGTTGGACTCGGTCCGTTGCATCCGACAGGAGTTTCCCTCCCAATGCGAGTCTTCGTGCGTTAGCAGCTCGATTCCCTGAAGCAGGACGCTGTCACCTAGCCCTCGCCGTGGGGACGAGCAACACGGGGAAGAGGTGGCTACACAGAACAGCGAGTCTCCACCAGCGAAAAGATCCTCGTCATGTAACTGTGAGTGAACTTAAAGTATGCCCTGAGCGCCCCACCCGCCAAGAGACGGGGCGCCATGGTCACAGGTGTCTGCGGTCGACCCCAGGTGTCTGGGGTGGCGCTCGGAGCCTTCGGCCTCGACTCTCGGGGGACCCCACAACGCAGGCTTCCTGAGCTCCAGGCCTCCTAGGTGTCTTCATTCCCACGTATGTCCCGACTCCCTCCATGTGACGCGTGCCGGCACCGCGTGTCACGACACCCCCTTCTCGCTTGGCCTTGTTCCCAGCATGTTTCTCCCAGGTGCTGGTCTTGGTGGAAACGGGATCCTCTCGAGGTCACCACATCCCTGGTGGCCCCTTGAGAAGCCCGACCCCATGTCTGCACCCGTGTTCCCACAGCCCCCCGTCACCCTCCAGGACTCTCCTCTGCTTGTGCAAGACGCCTCCCCCTTGCTTCACAGAACCTGCATCCCATTCTCGTCCCTGCCACCGAACGCCCACCTGCATTTACTAGGGAGCCTGGAGAGGTCCTCGGCCCGCCCGCCACCTGCCACCGTCTACGGGAAGTCGCGTCTTCATCTGCGTAAATGCAGCAAACCTCACCTCAGCTTTGCTTCTGCCTCTGGGGACCATGGCCGTCTTCGACCGGGTCGTTGTCCAGAACTGCTCCACGTCAGCAAATTCAACATCAGGGCCTTCTCCGACCGCCCGGGGACCTCCAGCAGCTGCTCCCTCCGCAGGCGGCCTCTCTGGGCTTCCCGCTGGCTCTGCTCCGGCTCTCGATGGGGTGCCGCACCCAGGACGATGGCACGTGCTCGCCCCAGGTCCCAGCCACTCCTCTGTCTGTCTCTGTTCCTGCCCAGACTGACTTCAGTCACAACGCTGACCGATGTTACTGCAGATTCCGCCAGAAGTTTCGAAGGGCTTGGTGTCGGCGGAGGGCGTGGGTGTGAGGTCATTATCGGCCCTGACGGTGGGGTCTTCTCCAGGCCAAGCAACCCCCCTAGCTCCTACTTCTGGGGATTCCCTGAGCCTCTGGGTCCCCTCCGTGGGAAGCAGCCTTCTGGCGGGGGTGTGGGCAGCTCGTTCGGGCCTGCTGTGACGGATGGAGACAGTCCCTTGACCGAAACCACAGGTCACGTGCCATCTTTCCTGCTTGGCTGCTCTCTGGGATTCAGGCTGGTCGACGGGGTCCCTCATCACGGCTACGGCTCGAGCCTTTCCCGGAGCGGCCAGCCCCAGGTGTGGCGGCACCATCGTTTCTGAGACTGGCCAGGTGACGGCAGCGAGACCAGGGCGGAAGAAGCACCGCGCAGAGGGTGACCCCCTCTCCTTGGGGGTCCCGCCTGGTCCCCTCAGCGTCTGCTTCCCCGCAGCTCAGCGAGCCTGGTGTGCTTCGGGGTGTCTCCTTCCTTCGGCACCTTCGCTCGGGCCACGGGGGCATCTGGCACCGGAGCAGGTGCAACGTGAGAGAACTCTCTCTTTCTGGTTGTTTGTTCCCTAAGCTGGAGAAGAAATGCCGGCTCCTGTGGGCTGGTGGGCTGCGTTTTATGGTTTGTTCTTGTTCTTTGATGGAGAGGTCTGGGAACCACTCCAGGTGTGACAGCAGGGGACGGCAGTGCTTTCCCGGAGGCAGGGCAGTGGTCTAGTTCAGAACATCTCCGCAGCCTCCCAGGGCAGGGACTGTTGTTGGGGTCGAGTTCCTGGGGCCTGCGTGTAAGAGAGGGCGGGTCCTGGCGAGCGGAGGCCCAGGCCGCGGTCCCAGCTGCTCTGCTCAGGGACAGCTTCATCCTGGCTGCCGAGTCCTGGACTTTTCCAGGCCTCGCGAAGAGCGGGGGAGGCAGCCTCCTGCACACCTGCGAGTCTTCACAAGAACCTCGAGCTCCCGAAGTGCAGGAGCCTCTCGGGTGTGTGGAGGAGGGGCCCGCCGTCCCCCAGCTGGTGGGGGGTGGGGGGAGTGAGGGCCGCAAAGGCCCAGGTCCTCTCGGAATCTGCGCCACCACGGAACTTACAAGGAGAACATCCTCGGTGCATTTCAGGAACTAAACACAGGGAAGCTTTCCTGGTGGGCCATGTCGCTGACCAGGCCCACCGCGGTTATCAGCTCTCCTGGGATCTCGAGGAGCAAGCTGTGTTTTCAGGGGACGCCACCTCCTACCCAGCAAGGGCAGGAAGGCGGCGTGCGCCTGGGAGGGGCGGGCACCCGTGCACCAGCGGGCGATGCTGCAGGCAGGTCCAGGCCGCCTCTCCATCCGCTTCGCCGGAGCCAGGTGCGCAGCCTCTGCGCCCGGCCGCCGCCCGCCTGACAGCGACGTGTGCATGCCCTGCGGTACAAGCCTTCAAATCTGTATTCCATTCTGAGCCAGATAATCTGTCTTTCTGACAACATGAGGCCCCGGCAATGTAATTTTTTAAATTAAAGAACTTTATAACGCGGCTCCTCAGATGAGGACATCTATCTCTCATTCTGTCCTCTCGGTGATATTTTAATATTGCGTAATTCACTCCAAAGGCACCTATTAATTACAGCAGGATCTCACAGCCGCCTCCTTGTGCTGCTGCTGTTTGGGGAAAGTCTTCCTCTTAAAATCCTCGCCAAGTGATTTGCTTAGCGTTATGACCGAATCAAGGGGTTTTTCAAGAGATTTTCCAGATTCGAGCCCCACTCTGCGAAGTAAGGTGTGAGCCCTAGGAAGCCAGCCCCATTGAAGCGTGACGGGTATTTCAGGCTCCAGGACTGCACGGGGTCCTGGGATGGGCAGACGGGCAGCCAGCGGGCAGACGCGGTGGGACCGTGGCCCCGGCCCGCGCTTTCTCCATCTCCATCGCGCTCTCTTCCCTGCGGGTCCTCTTCTCCATCTGGCTCTGTCCTCACGGACTCGGCCCGTGACAGCGGACCGGGGCTGAGTCCTTCCTGGGTCCAGCTGAGCTGAGACTGATGTCAGTGCCCCTAATGCATTCTGATGACAAGGCGGGGTGTCTCTGAGCCAAGCCCTGTGCCCAGGCGAGTGAGACTTCTGATTGTCCTCCTAGAGGCGAGGAGACAGGGTCCTTGGAGGGAACCAAGGGAATGGCCACCGATGACAAAAGCCGCGTGCGTCCTTGGCTGTCCTGAGGGAGGGTCTCGTGCATCTGCAGAGGCGAAGCAGCTTCTGATTCAAAGCGGCACTCTGGGGTTCCATGTTTTGGAAAAGACAGCGTTAGGAGGAATTTTAAGCCGTTTCTACGCATGCTCTAGGTCGCTAAAGTGTGCTGTAGTTTGCTCGAAACAGAATCCCTCAAAGAAACGAGTGGGACGGGGTCTTCCGGAGAAAGAAAACGAAGCAGGTAAAGTGTCAGGGATCGTAGAGAAATAATTACCAGCTTGTTCTTTCTTTTTTCTTTATGAATTAACCTTTGCAAGAAAGAGGAGTCAGGAGGAAATCGAAATAAGTTCACACCACGAGAAGTCTTCATGGTCCCCCAAAGCCGACCTTTTAAGTAGATTAAGTAAAGAAAGACGATGTTGGGAGAAACTGAGGCAGGAAGAACAGTGGATACTGGGAAGGCAGGGTTAGGGGAGGAGTGTTCTTCTCGGGGATGACGCGTCTGCACAATTCACAAAGCAACCCACGGACACGCAAAGGCCACGCGTGTGAGGACATGAAGTGTGCAAGTAAACGCGACGCCTTGATTATAACATAATGGGAAGGGTACCGATTGTTCCCCAGATCTTTTTCCTTTCGTGTTTCTAACTCTGACCCCAGATCGCCCAAGTTCAGCTGCTTTTAAAGCTTTTTTTCGGTGAGAGTACTTGGTGTTCTTCCAAAGACAAATGAAAGAAATAGCTCAACTACACCATTAGATAAATCACATCTTCCTCACCCCTGGGTGACTTACAGTGCAGTTATTTCAGCCAGCAACACACAGAATATTTCAGTGCTGGTCGTGCACTCTGAGCCACCACCGAAAAGGAATTTCATGGTGTTGGGGATTGTCAGTCTGGATCGGCACTGCCCAGCAGAACTTTTGGGGGGGTGAAGGAAATCGTCTGGACCCGCACTGTCCCATATGGTACCCACTAGTCCACATGTGGCTTTGGACCTGAAACGTGTTTGGTGCAACCAAGGAACTGAACTTCAAATGTCACCATCGGTTAATTTAAATTTAAGTGGCCCATGTGAGTACTGGTTGGTTACCAGCGGGGGCAGTCCAGATCTGGCATGCTGGCAGTGTGGAGTGGAGAGACATTTGCTGTTGGAGAGTGTTAATAGCTTCTAAGTCATGTCAGAAAGAAAGAAAACATTTGATTCTAGCAGGGAAAAAGTTGTACGTCTCGGCTGCATTGTAACCCTTGTGCAAAAACGCTTTATGTCGTGTCTCTATGCGACAATTATCGAGCGCCGTGTGGGAGCCAAGCACTGAAGGAGAAAAACACAGCATGGGCCTCTCGGCTTCCCGCACGCGACTCGGCAAGCGCGCCAGACCGCCCGGGCGGCCCAGGGCCCTCTCACGCTGCTTGTCCGGCAAAGGGGTTTAAGCTCGGCTGTCACTTAACCCTCACAGACCCTGAGTCTCTGCTGATCGGGCTCAGCATTTATGGTTCAGCCAGGGCACTTGGCACACGGTGTGTGGAAAGCTATTGCTGGGGACACGTGGGTCTTCCAAGGCAATTCCACTCTGTTAAAAAAAAAAAAAAAAGCCTAGCAATTTTGAAAATTATTTTATCTGAAAAAATTATATTTCATACGTGTGCCTCAGAAGGCTGCGGAGTTGACCCTGATGAAGCGTCAGGAAAATGCAAGAATTTTAGAACTGGTCCAACGATTTCGTTTCCTAGATTCAGAGATGGCGGTCGCGGAGGCCAGCCCGCCTCCAGCCCTGGCTGACACAAAACTGGAATTCAGATCTGGTTCTCAGCTTCTCTTCACGATGAAATGTGGCTTATCCGTTTTGTCTGGAATGCACATCATCGTCTCGACAACATTTCAGTGTTAGAGACATACTATTTTATTAACAGTTTTCTACGAACCCTTTGTTCTCTTCAAATGCCTCCTGAGCAGATAAAACCTCTTTCTGATGAAAAAAGTTAACTTAAAGAACACACTTGACTGCATTCAAATAAGCCCTTTAAACATTCTGCACTTTAAGCTTTTATTTTAGATTCCATTGTGAGGTGATAATGAGGTGCTGAAAACTAATTAGCTCATCAGACAAAACTGTCTGGTCTGCCATCTGCTGAGTCTGGAGAGCAACGGTCCCCGGTCGAACTAAGGAACGGGTCTGAAAAGATCCGTTTGCTCCTGTCCCTCACCCCGCTCTCGCCTTGCTGCATGATGGAGAAAGGATAACGTTAGATGCTGGGCCGCTGTGCCCAGCCAGCCGGACGTGTGGTCACGTGTCTCACGTCCACGTCAGAGCTACGTCCACGCATTCCTGCAAATGCAGTTGCCGAGGTTCTCGTCGGTGGTACCCCATCTGATGCGTGCGCTCCATCAAGTGACATATTTGAGGAGAGAGAAATGATTCGAGAGCCCACGTATGCTGCTCACATCAACCAAGTTGCCAGGACCCCAAAATATCTGTGGGCAGAGTGTCCCCCCCGGATTTTGGAATGAATCTTTGGGCCCTTTAGCAGGTGACCTCTCTGTCACGTCTCACGTCTTTGGAACTAGACAATCTTTCTCGTTCACTCAAATGTCTTGTCCTTTTACGTTACTTAGAACAAAAGAAAACCGAACTCGGTACCCGAGTCTGCTTCCTCTCAAAGGGCCAATAGCTGCTCACTCCCCGCTCTGGGCATCGCCCGGGGGTACCGCTGGCCCGGGGCCTGTATGCCCTCGGCTGTCACGTGCAGAGATCCCTCAGCTCCCAGAAACCTACGTTAGATGACAGCACGAAGCCTATGCAAAGAGGCGATTTGGTCGAATTTTCTAGGCTACCACTTTCATACTGATTCAGAACCGAAGAGTCAGATTCTTTTTGAAAATCGCTTGTTTGTGCACAAACCGGAACACCAAGGAAAATAAATGCAACATCGAAAATCAAAATTCCACATTCACAGTAAGATGTCAACCAGAAATTAGCCATGTTTGCCTAGGTGCTAAACAAATCCCCGGACTGGGGACCTTGGGCTAAGATTACGCACCCTGGACGAGGAGCTTTTTCTCTTACAAGCGAAGATCACTATTAACTCCCTAAATTATATTCTGAAAAATCCAGGTGACTGGTATTCACACAGCATGTTCGTATCAACTCTTTCATTCGAAATAGATCTGTCGGCCTCTTACATGTCACCAGTCACGATGTGCTCACGACTTTCCAACCTCCTCTGGGATTGAATATCAACCGACACCAACCTGGCTGACAACCACGGCAGAAACAGACCACAAAGAAGCCGAAGGCGTGAACGGTACCCCCCAAAGGTAACGTCGGGGGCCCGTTGACTCGGCGCGGAAGGTTTGGGGTTTCATGAGTCCCGAGCCCCTGAAGTTCCAGCCACCGCTCGTCCCCGCGTTTCGCTGGCGATGGAAACACTCGCTCCACCTGCATGCCCTGCCCGCGAGCTTCGGCTTCACACCTGTTCTGGGCACCAAGGTCACAGTTTTGACCCCTGCCACTTAGAGCGTGGCTCCTGAGGCAGCAGCCCGGGCGTCGCACCCGAGTTTGTCAGAGACGCAGAACGTCAGCCCCGTCTCCGCCTCAGATCACCAGTGGCCCTTCACCTGGATCCCGGAGGGTCCCTGTCCCCCGGACTCAGCCCTGCGTGGCCGCCCTTAGGAATACGTCTAAGTCATCGAAGCGACAGGCGTGAGTCGTGGCTGCGCCTCGGGCTTTGGCCTGGGGGCCGGAGGTCTTCGGCAATCGGACCGTGAGGTCTGAGGGAGGAAGAGGCGTCACTAGAGACTCAGTGTCCCTTGCACAGGGGCGTCTCTCTCAGCGCCCCCCCAATATCCTTTCTCCCACATTTGTAAGATGGGAGCTTTAGTAGCAAGATTATGGTATTATTGGGAGATGTAATTTAGACAATGTATATAAAGCACGAAACAAAGTACTTGACACACAATAAGCTCAATAAATACGTGTTTTCCTGTCCCCATTCTGAACTCACAAACACAAAACACGCGTGCTCTGTGACGAAGAGATTATAGAGCGATAGCATTTAAATTCTGCGATTTTCTCTCTTTATTTTCTAAAAGGAGCAGTGAGGTAATTTAAAAAATAAGAGTATTGGTTCCAAAAGGAAAAAAAAAGAAAAGAAAACCTGTTATAGCGTAACCATAAATGTAAACACGACATTTACCGATGAATAGAACACAGTCCACAGAATTGCTGGCGCGCAGGGCGATTTGGGAAGTGTCAGAAGGTGAGCCTTAAGTCCCAGGCGGAGGAGGAAGGACAGCGCGACTTCTGTCCCGCAGGGCAGAGGGAAAACTGAAAGCACCTTCCTGCGAGAGTCCTTTAGCGGGGTCACAGGTCACCCAGTGGGAAATGTCTGTCTCGGAAACGGAACCGCATCTCCTGACGACGATCCTGGGTGAACACGGATGGCATCACAATGACCTTCAATCCGCTGAAGGCCGTTGGCCCGAAGCCTGGCCCTCATTGGAAAACATCTCCTCCTCTAAAGGAACCTCTCGCCTCCTTGGGCACGCCTGGCGGTCCCCTGTGTCTTGGGACTGTGCCGTGGTGACCGTTAAGGACTCGTTTATGCACAGCTCTCTGTGGATTGCGGCGGCCGCATCATCTCGATAAAGTCTGCATCACGGCTGCTCACGGTGGTGCCTGGCGCACAGTGGGCACCGCCAGTGAGTGAAGAAGTGGCAGATGACAGGAGCGTCGCCTCCCAGCTCTGGCCCCACGGCAGGCTCTCCCCGGGGGAGCTGTGTGTCCCGCAGGAGCCTGGGAACCGCCTCGGAGGCGCTGGTTTAACGGGTCCGCGGGGAGGAGCTGTCCCAGGTCCTTGCATAAACTGCTCACGTGATTCAAACGCATGGCTGGAGCTGAGAACCAGCAGGACAGAGCGTAGAAACAGACTATTCAATTTAGTTCCGTTATTGTGTCATTTTAACCAGTTAGCACGTTACGCTGGGCGGCGTGATAACTGTCAAAATGAGGGAGATGCAGCCCTTGTCTCTGGAACGCTGAGGAGAAGAGTCACTTAATGACCACGCTCCACTGCGGCGATGACAGGGACGTGCTCGATCGAGGGCGTGCCAGCCCAGCCCCCCAGGAGCCACCTCGCTCAGCCTCGACGACCACACACGAGAATGAGGATGAGGAGCTCTCAGGGCGGCGTTGGGACCTCTGGTCTAGGGACGCGTCTGACACAGGGCTGAGTGCTTTCTACGACCGTGCGCTGGATAGAGCACTTCGTGGGTGCTGACTCAGGCCTCGTAAAAGGTCGCGAGGCGTGGACCATTAGCCCCATTTTACTGCCAACACAGCAGAAGCGGCGTGGTTAAGTACCTCGCCCGGCGTCCGTCACTGAGAACAGCCGGCTCTCCAGGCGGGCTCTTCCCGAATCCCGCTTATCTGGTTGGACGGCTGTAGCTCTCGGCGACAAAGCCCGATGCAGGGGTGGCCTGGCAGGTCCTACGTGCAAGGCCACGTGGGGGACTGGAACTGCTCCACGTAGGTGACGCCCTTGAAGCCCAGGCGCACCCTCGGGGGCCCCGGACGCACAGCCTGAGCGCTGGGAGGCTCGGATTCTGGCCCTCAGCTCGCTGACCATCGATCGGCCTGTGAGCTGTGGCCTCGTTCCTCCGAAACCGACGTCAGAGTCACAACAGACTTTAGAGACAGAACATTTTGTAAACTGCCAAAGCAGCAGTTACTCGTTTAATTTGTTTCCCTCCTACTGGTAACTCCTACTGCCTTCGCACGCCCCCCACGGCGCGTCGAAGGACGGCGCTCTTTGAGGGTCTGAGGGCCAGGCCCTTCCCTTCCGGCAGATTTTTCTCTAAATGCCACGCCTGAGTGCACACACACACATGCGCACGCACACACGTGCACAAGCGCGCACACATGCAACTTTTTTTGGCTTCTTTTGCTCCTTTATCTACATTTCGCTGTGAATCGCGGTTCCGTTTCAGGATTTGCCGGCGTTTGAAGAAGAGCGGGTTTGCGGAATGTCCTGTCTCAGGGTGCAGCATCGGAGGGGACTTCGAGACGGTTAGTTGATCTCTATTACCTGGCAAACAGTTGCAGAATTGTCATGCCTTGCCCGCCAGAGGCAGCCCTTGGACCGGTGGGGGGCCACCCCCTCACAACCTCCCAGGGTGTCCTTGCCAGGCGGCTGCAAGTCCCTGGTGCTGGGCTGGAGGCTCGGGTTACCAAGACCCTCTGGCTGCCAAGGGTCGACAGACAACCTAACAAGCGAGGTTCTTAAAAGCCCCAGAGTGCGTGTAGCACTTCCTGATGGTGTCCTGCTTTGAGATTCTGGGAGCCACACTTGTGGAAGATCATCGGAATAACTCTCGAACAAACCCAACGAAGACACTTGCCACTCCGATGTCCCTAGAGAATCCCCGGGTGGAGAAAGTGTCAAAGGGCCGTCAGCCAGCACTGTCCCCATCAAGGGTAGTGCACCACCGGACCACGGGGACCCGGGGCCAGCTGCCAGTCCCAGGAGCGGACACAGCCCTTCCTGCTCCGTGGCGTCGGGAGCAAGGGTGACGAGCTGCCGGGCACCGAGAGACGGGAGCTCGGCGGGGACTCGGGCCTCTGAGCGGCTGCTCTCACCTCCACGTCCCTGTGCCCAGGCACCTTGGCCCCAGCCGCGTCTCGCTCTTCTGAAGATTTCCAGCCCCCTCCCCGCGGCATGCCCTCCACAGACGGCCTGGTCACCGTCCCCGCGGCATGCCCTCCAGCGTCCGGAGCCCCTGCTCTTCACGTGGCTCTTCACGTTTGACTCTCAGTGAGGCTGCCTGCTCAGTGGCTCATCTCACACTCATTCTTGCTTCACGGCAGCTCCAGTCACCTGCCAGATTCCACGTGTTTTGTCATGATGGCTGATTTTAGTAGCTTTGTAGCGAGTTTAAGTTATAAAATGTACAGGCTTTCACTAGCCTTGTAACGAAATAGAAACCCAGGACGAGCGAGTGGCCCTCTAACTCCTCCTGCGTCTGGGCTCCTTGGCAGTGTCACCCACTTCCCACCATGCTCTGGCCCCGGGGCCAGCATGTCCTGGGCTGCTCCGCCTCCATCTGGCTGGGAGAGTCACCACTTTCTGTCAGGTGCTTCCCCTAACTCTGTCACCTGCCAGGGCCATTCACGCCTCATAAATCCACCCTACTCTGCATCTCTCCTGAATAACCCTCTGGCCGGTGAGACACCTGTGAGCACACGGGGCTCCTCTACCTGCTTGCCTCTGAGTGATAGGCCCCAGGGGCGGGGGCTTGGGCAGCGGACAGAAGGGGCGGGGGAGGCCGGTCCCATGGGGACGAAGGATGAGGACACAGAATCATGGCCCATGGACCCGTCTCAGGCAGCTCCGGGTGCCCTAACAAGGCACCACAGACCTGGTGGCTTAAACAATAGACGTTCATTTCTCACAGTCCAGAGTCTGAGAAGTCCAAGGTCAAGATGCTGGCAGATTTGGTTTCTGGCAAAGACTTTCATTCTGGTGTGGCTTGCTGAGACAGAGAGAGAAGAAGAAGAAGAAGAAGAAGAGAAGAAGAGAAGAGAACAGAACAAGAAATAGAGAGAGACAAGAGAGAGAGAAGACAGAGACAGAGAGAAGCCAGAGATAGACAGAACAGAGAATAGATATAGAAAGAAGAAGAAGAGACAAGGAAGAGACAGAGACAAGTGAGAGAAGATAGAGAGAAGAGATAGAAAAGAGAACAGAGAGAGACCAGAGACAGAGAGAGACAGAGAGATAGATAGAGAGAGAGAGACAGAGAGAGGGAGGGAGGTGCCAAGCTTTCCCGTGTCCCTTCTCCTTATTACGGTGCTGACCCCGTCATGGGCTCCACCCGCGTGAACTAATTGCCTTCTAAAGACCGTACCTCCAAATACTAACACGTGGGGATTGCGGTTTCAGCGTGATTTTTTGATTTAGGAGAAACACAAACACCACCAGCCACCAGCGAACCTACTAGCAGAGCCACCTGGTACAGACATGTCAGATTAGAGCCAGGGATGATTTGAAAGGGTCCGATGGCTGACGGAATGCTTCATTGAGAGGGCAGGAAAGCATTTTGAGCGTGGATCCTTCTTGCCTACCCCCAAACCACTGAAAATTGTTGGAAGCCCAGCCTACCAAGTGAGAGATATATTCCTTGAAACTTTTTTCAGGACTAACGTTAATCTCTATTTACGTCATCACTTAATTCTCAGGCGGTCATTCTGTTCTGGAGGAAATGATATGACTCTCTTTTATGCAGCGAATCTCAGAATCGCGGCACGTGGAGCAAAGAGGCCCCACTGCCGTTTGTCAGAGAAAGTTTCGGGCCCCACGCTGTGTTTCATCTGAATCTATATATATCCGGTGATTACTCGCTGTGAAGTGAGCTTCAGGTGTGCCGTCAGCTCTCCCAATTAATGTGTCCATCTGCTTTTGTTTTTGAATTAAATTTTCCCCATGGTAGCGCACTGCACCGTAAATGCCCCTTTCTGCCCTGTTCCGTTTTCTCTGATTGACAGTTTTTCTGGTTCGGCATGTGCGTAATGAGCACGCGGCGTCTGGGGACGAGTCGTGATGGGGCAGACGGAGAGTCGCTTCGATGGCTCCCTGACCCCCGCGAGGGGCGTGGTCCAAGCCGCCCACCAAAGCGGTATGAAAACGAGCTGACTGACAGCGGGGCCGACGCGTGAAATAGAGGAGTTAACCATGCTACCAGGAGCCACCCCCTCCATCTCCTGGGGCAGCCCGCCATCTCTTAAACAGCAGCATCGTGAACCAAGAAGCGAGAGCTATATCGATATTGCCCCAAAAAAAGCGTGGAGTGGCAAAATTAGCGTCGTAATACGTTACGTGTGCCGTGTTAATACTATCGATGCCGGTAATGCAGCCAACCGTACACTATGTGCCCGATAATGCAAAGTAATGCATAGGTGCCTTGTGCAGTGTGTGCGTATTGTCCGATGTGCTTTTGCGTGTGTGTATACTCATGCCCGATGTGCATGTGCATGCCGGTATGATGTGTGTGCGTAATGGCGTTGCCATTATGCCGTATGGCGATGTGCACCATGTAGAAGGTGTGCCATGTGCCATGTAGCCTGTGTATATGCATGCCTGTGTGTGTAATGTGCCGGGAATGCGTAATGTAACATCGCTCATGATGTGCATGTGTGTGCCCGTGGGTGAAACCAGTAATATGTGTACCGTCGTCGTGTGTGTACATGTGTGGTGCCGATGCGCGTGTAATGTATATGCATGCCCGACCAATGACCGTGGCCATGTGTGTGCCCGTATGCGTGCCTGCTGCTACCCATGTCGTGTGCCGACGCATGTGAATTACGTGGTATGCTGGCGATATTAATATATATGGCCATGCCTGTATCGTGTGTGCGTATGTGCATGCCCTGGCGTGTGTATGTGTGCATGTGTGTGCAGGTCAGACACAGAGGTTGGCGGGGCCCGTCCTTTCTTGGCGGAGGCCTGCGTGGTCCCTTCAGCCCTCTGTCCCTAGTGCCCAGAACCCAGGAGCTTCCTGGCTCTGGTCCTTGTGTGTTTGTGTCGTTCTGTCCTTTCTTAAGAGGTATCGGTATCTCCCAGGTCCTTTGTTACTTACGTTCCCTTAAATGACTTGTGTCGCTAGGAAATAAAGAACATTAAGTGATGGAAATGCCAATGGGAATGTTACTGACATGAGTATTTCCCCAAATCTTTGCTCGTACCTTTTTGACTTTAATTTCTGCAGCCATCAAATAAATGCACGTACAAGAAGCTCGGTGATGAACCGTGCCCTCAGCATGGGTCGGCATCCATGCAAAACGAACAGGATGACCGGACACCGAAGACGCAGCCACACACGAGCGTGTGGTCACCCTGCACCCCTGCCCGAGGAGGGCGTGGCTGGCCCCGGTGGAAGCTCCCGTTGGAACCATCAGCCCTACGAGGGCGGGTCCTGCCTCCACGCACCTGATACGCCACCCGCCGCCACATCACCCTCAGTGCTGCGTCCAGCCTCCCGCAGCTTCGGACCAGCCCGAGGACGGCTCCGCCTTCATTTCTTGTTCCTGCCCAGCCGTCCAAGCCTCTGGCTGGTCCAGCCTCTTGTTGGTGTTTCCGCTGCAGCCCGACGCTCAGCCTCACCTCACACATGGTAACCAGGTTCCTCCCCAGAAACGCTGCAAAATCACGTAGATTTCCTACTGGAAGGGGCTGAAAGCATCACAGGGCCTGCTGGCTTAAAAAGTATCACCCGCTTTGCAAACTTTCTTCCCCAAACGTCTTTGCAGAAGCGTAAGAGGCTCCTTGCAGCTGGCGGTGCTCCAAGGAGCTCGACTCGGAGACACGGGTCCCTATCAGCCTAGAGGAAGCCGATGAGCAGAGAAGGGACGTGTCTGCTCAACATCGGCTCACGAGTTGGGGGCAGAGCTCGCACGGACGCTCGCGGCTTTGTTTTCCTACCATTATTTCCATTTTTACTGATTTAAAAATGATCGCTAGGTCTGTGAAGTTTTTCCGTCCACATGCTTTTATGGATACTCCAGCGCTATCCAAAAATTTAACCCCGTGCAACTAAAATCGATTAATTGAATTTTTCAGGATAGGGAAGTCAGGTTGGCACTTTTCCTGGTCCTCTTCGAGGCCATGTCTGGGAAGATTCTAGAAGGTAAAGAGGCGAGGAAGAACTCAGCAGGAAATAGACGGCATGGCATTTCCCACGTGATAATGGGGAGGAGGGTGCATTTCCCAGGAAAACTGCCCCCAGGACGGGTCTCGGGGAGGTGGGTTGGCGCAGGTAGAGGTTTCTGGACGTGACGGGGGCGGGCGCGGGGCGTAGCACAGGACAGAGAGTCGGAGTCGGAGGCGCGGGGTCTTCTGGGGCGTCCAGGGTCCGCGGGGCGTAAGTGTCGCGCTGCACGTGGCGCTGAGCCCGGCCTCGTCCCGGAGCTCCTGGTCCGTTAGGTCCGGTGGGGCCCAAGGGGCTAGACCTGTGGTGGAACCGCATGATGCCGGTGGTCTCGCCGTGAGAACACGCTGCTCCTCGGCGTTCGCCTGCGCTCGCCGTGAACCCTGCAGTGGGTTCACCGTAAGACTGCTTTTTGTTTTCGACACATTTCCAGAAATTCTGGAGGAATTCTGACCATATTGCAGGAAATTTGTTACTGCAGAAATGTGCCACCGCGACGCACTGGGCCTTCGTCCCTATGAGGTGCCTGGGGGAAGCCCTGATGTGAGCGTCCAGCGAGAGCAGCGTCATGAACACGCTCCCAGAAATCGGTCTCGGGCGGAGGTGGAGGTGGGGGCCGCCCACGCTCCCTGAGGGTGTCGGCTCCAGGCCCTGACTCGGTACTGCTCAGTGTCTCCCCACCATCTGGAGCTGGTCCGAGGTCCTACCTTTCCACGAGGGCACCTGCGCCTCTTAGAGCAAAGGGGACGACCAGGGAGGGGCCTTACGTGGCAGAGACTGGCACAGAGCTGGGGCCACCTCCCAGCTTAGGAGCAGGTGCTGCTGGAAGGCAACGTCACTTGAACCCTTACGACAGTCTCATGAGCGAAGAAGTATAAGCGACCTCCTCTGAATAGGAAACGTCGCTTAGCGAGGTTGGGTAACGGGCACGAGGCCACGTTTCCGACCAGTCTCGGAGCTCAGATTTAAATCCGGAGCTCGTGATGCGGGAGCTCGTGCCCGTAGCCCCTGCCACAGCTGTGGGGACGGGGTCCTCGTCGCGCTGCTCCTGGCTCCCTCTGCGGCCAGGACAGCAGCTCCCAGAGCTGCACTGTCCACAGGGCTGTTGGCGGGGCCAGTCCGAATCCAGATGTGCTGTGAAAGCCACACGGGGCTGAGAATCGGTGGGAACGAAGCATCACGAGCGTGTTTCATACTTATTCCCCGTTGAAATGGTAACGTTTTAGACAGATTCACCCCCAAATATATTATTACAATTCATCCGACCCGTTCCTCTTCCGCTTTGCACCTGTGACCCCTGGGATGTTGCCCGTGTGAGTCACCTTATGCTTCTCGTGGGTGGTGCCGATCCGCACAGCAGCTCCTGGAAACGGGGTTTCCAGAGAGAGCCGCTCAGACATAAAACCAGCCCCTACGCGGGCGCCTCCCTGAGAACCCGCAAGAGAGTCGCTGCAGCCGAGGAGACGGGGCAGGAGACGGGAGGGCAGCAGCGGGGAGCCCGCGGTGGGCGCAGGGAGAGGGGGCGGCCGGGGGCGGGTCGCCTCCCCAGACAGCTGTCCCACAGGTCACAGGCGGCCGCAGCGAGCAGTGGCGCCAGCAGAGGACACTGAGGCCACGCCCTCGCGTGCGGACAGGTGCCAGTCCCCGCAGGGCCACGTACTCGGGGCCTTGCTTCCGACCCTCCCCCGTCAGCTCACGGCAAACGCAGCCTCCGAGGCTCCAGGGCCGCGCTGTGACGGTTCCATCTGCAGCGTCGAGAGAGCTCCCGACAGTGCCAGGACACTGGGCTGCGAAGCCACACGTCATCCGGCACCTGTTCAGGCCCCTCCCCCGCCCCGCCGCGCTTCCGAGAAACCGGTCCGAGCTCATCTCCCTGTGAGCAGCATGTGGACAGCTGCGCAGAGGGCGTTCAGACGGCCCTCGAGTCCTCCGGAAAACCCAGAGGAGCCTCAGTGCTTCCTAGCAAATAAGAATGAAAGTAAAAATGATTTCTGCACGAGCAGCCAGCTTAGGACGTGTTTACCAGCCCTTCGAGCTGTCAGCAGCCACTTCGCTGCTTCCTACCGTCTAAGCAACAATGTGCCAGAGGCTTTCTGCCTCCGAGCTGCAGATGAGAACCCCTCAGAGCTGGATTTTGGGCTTCTGTGTGTTTCTTTACTTCGATCTCATTTCGTTATGCCAAGAACACAGGCTGTATCAAGTTGCTGGACTAATCGTTCTTTTTGGAGGCAGGGAGCCCTCTGTGGGCTCGGAGAGACCCCAGAACACGAAGTGTCCAGGTGGAAGCATTTGGACAGCTGCTTGGGTGAGGGAGAGGGGACAGGACCGAGCTGGTGACGGGCTGTCCCCTACCACACACACAGCCCCTGTGCCTCGATCATCTCAAACCTCACGGCAGCCGTGTGGGGCGAGGGCCGTTATTTCTGTCTCACAAACAAGGAGACCGAAGCTTCCCACCCTTGCGGGACTGGCCGTATGTGTGGGTCGCAGTCAGCTGGAGCCCACAGCTGAGTTCATGGCGGGGTGCGTGCTGGGCCCTGGGAGACAGGACAAGCCCCGCCCCAGCTGGTGACACAGATGCCAGGGAGGTGGCCGGCAGCAGGTTCCCTGGGGCTGTGGGACTATGTGAGCTGGGCAGGGCAGGTCAGGCTCCTGGTCAGATGTGCACGTTGAACTTCACGCTCCACACCGAACATACGGAGGCTCGGTGTGGCCACGGAGCACCAGATAGCCGAGGATTCAGCAGCTACGCTCTCTGTGTTGGGATCCAGGTGCATGGTGTGCTCCATAAAGTGGGAGAAGAAGGGGTGCCCGACACTTCGCGTGGCTCTGGGCCCACCGTCGAGGAAGACGCCCGGGCCAGGATGGTGCCGGTAACGTCTGCTTCAGAGGGCGGCGTGTCGGGCCATCTCAGGCTCCTCCCCATTTCCAGGTTCTCCGGGTCCTCGGGGCAGCCCGACTGTGCCGTCTCTGCATTCCTGGGGTCCAACTCCAGCCCTGACCTGACCCTGACCTAGCCCTGACTCTGACCCAAATCACCCCTGACCCTAGCTCCAGTTCTAGCTTTCTGACCCTAACCTTGACCCTAGTCTGACCCTGACCCTAACTCTGACCCTGACCCTGACCCACAGACACTGTGAGCTTCGAGTTCACACCCATTCTTCACACAAAGACCCACAGAGGAGGGGGCCATGGTTCTTCCCTGTCCCGGCCTTGCTGGTAGGAGACACTGAGGCACGATCTCTGAGGCTGTGACTGTGTAAGTGCAGACCCTTCCCCAGAGGGGCGAAGGGACGAGGAGGCGGGGGCGCTGACCCAGGCGCCCGTCCACGAGGGCTGCGGACACCACGTCGGCTCAGACGGCAGACCCTGCCGGCCGGACCACGCTGTGCCTCGTTGCTAATGTCAGATGCCCAGCCCTGGGCAGCTGTCCAGCCACTGACAGCGTCCGAGAGGTCCTCCGAGGGGCGCGGGGTCCACGGAAGGGTCAGGTTCTGCGGGTCAGAGGCTTCGTCCAGCAGCGGTGAGGACGCAGACGCTCCTCCCGCTCTCCTGTCCCGTCCCCGTGGAGGAGTGTGGCCACGTGGCAGGGGACACGCATTCAGGGTCTGCTACTTGCCCCGACTCAACCAGGCCTCCCTGATAAAGCCGCTCAGACGCCGCCTCCCGAACGGGGAGAGGAGCCCTGTGTGGATGGACACGGCTGGTCCGGGGACCCGCCCTGGATCTGTATCAGGGAGCTCGGCTGCCGTGACAAGGTGCCGCAGACTGGGTGGCTTAAGCAGCAGAAAGTTAGGGTCTCACAGTCCTGAGGGCCGGGGTCTCGGCCGAGGCGTCAGCAGGGCCACGTTCGCCCCGCCCCCAAGGCCCCAGGAGAGGGTATGTCCCGGGCCTCTCTCCAGCTCCGGTCACTCCCTGGCCTCTGGTCTTCACACGGCCTTCTCCCTGGGTGGGTGCCCGTCTTTAAGGGTCCCCTTAGTGTAAGGACACCAGTCCTGTCGGATGAGGGGTCCGCCCTCCTTCCTCAGGACCTCATCTCAGCTCGCCGCATCTGCGACGGCTCTCCTCTCAGATGTAGGCACGTCCGAGGTCCCGGGGGGTTAGGGCTTCAGCACGCGAATGATTGGGAGACGCGGTTCAGCCCACAGCCTCCACCGTCGGTCGGCGTCCCCACGCGGGCCCCGGGGTGCCTGGCGGTGACCGCTCAGCCCAGACCTTAGTTCCGGCAGCCCGTGCTCCCGCGCCTCCTGCTCTGTCTCCAGCAGACTCCTGCTTTACTTGAAGGCGAGGGCACGTGCCCGGGGCCTGAGGCAGCCTTGACCGCTCAGTAACTGACCAGACGTCTGCAGGCGGTGGGCCCTGCTGGCCGCCAGGCCCCTCGGAGCCACGCCCACTGTCGACCCCCCTGGGACTGTGAGACCCTAACTTTCTGCTGCTTAAGCCACCCTGGCTCCCCGGCTCCGGACCACATGACCCGAAGGCGGAGCGCTGCCCCTGCCGCCTGCTCAGGGGCCTCAGGGTGAGTGAGGCTTGGACGGGCAAAGCCGGTGCCCGCCCTGCCCAGCTCGGTCTGCCCTGCCGGGGACGGAAGCGGCGCCCGCCTCCCCCAGGACCAAGGCCCTGGCTAGATTTAGTTAAATCTGTTCATGACGGATTGAAACAAAAATGGAACAATGTTTCCGTTGGGCACAAAAGGAAACCCCACCTTGTTTTCCCTCAGGGAACGTGCTGGGTGTCTCGGGGAACACGCCGGGCAGTCTGGGCCACGCCCTTGTGCCCACACCCTGCAGCCGCCTGAACGCCTCCGGCGGTGGGCAGCTCCCTTCCAGCCCCTGTGCGTTGAGTACAGTGCGCTGAGAGAGCAGTCTCGGGTGACGGCCCTCGGACACGACGACCACGTATCCTCCTGAGTCATCTCCTCTCAGCCGCTCAGCACAGTCCCTGCACATGGCCACACGGAGCACAGCTGCCACCGTCTGCTCACTGTCCGTTCCCCCTGGACGCGTCCCGGCGTGTGGACTTGAAAGGGAACAGCATGGCAGGTCAAGAGGGGCCGGCACATCCCAGTGTTTGCTTGACCCTTCTGTCGCCAGCATGCCATCACCGCCGGACGCAGTCAATTATGTTACCACTTGGCAAGGCGCTGAGCATCTGACCCAAGGAGGGTGACGTGTGACACCAGGGCGTTCACGCCACGAAAGTCCAGCGTGGGAAACGGCAATGCTTTGAGAATCCCCCTGGGGGCCAGGTGCGGATCAGCAAAGCCCAGCACAGGTGCCGGCAAAGCAGGGGCGCGACTTACCCAGCAGGGGGCTCTGCCAGCCCCTGGCGCCCTCAGCTCGTGCGCACGCGCGGCCAGCGTGAGCGCGGTCAGAGGAGGGGATGAAGCTCCGAGGAGCGAACACGCCTCCCACGGTCACAGCCCGGGTTCGAGCTCTCTCGGGCATTCCTTTGAGGGGGCGCGTGGGCATTCGAAGTTCTCTGAGTTACTTTCGGTGGCTCGACTGCGTGTTATGGAATAGGGTGCCATCCTCGACATCGGGCTGCTCAGGACCAGATACAATTTCTCAGAGACTTCCGTGTCCCCAAGTCCCGTGTCACTCTGGAACCGCCCTCCCGTTGACGTCTTAGGAATCTGTCTTGAGAGGCTGCTCCTGTAGACTAACGAGCCAGGGTTCTTTCCCGGAACCATCGAGGCACCTTTGAGGGCCCGTGGGTTCAGTTTTGCGACAGAATCTTTCGCCTCCAGTCTGCGGCTTTGTCCTGTGAGTGTTAAATTCTCTCCACTCGAATGCAACCAGAAAGTCGATGCGAGTGGCTCTTTCTTTTTTCCTTTCAGCCAAATTACCACTAAGAGAACCATTGTCTAGGAAAGGTTCTGCCGAAGGTAGGGGACGTGGAGGTGGTCGGGGGTGTCGTGTCTGTCACGAGGAGACACGACAGTATTTATTTAACATTGGCCGCCGCCACGCGGAGAGGTCCGCCAGCTACTCCTGCTGCCAACAATTCCTCCCTAGCTGTATTTCTCCTCGAGACCCATCAACAGGGATGAAACCTTTTCTTCCAAGTCATTTTTTTTTTTTTTGCACACGTCAGAGGATCCACAAAGAGAAAAAGGAATAAACTGCCACCGTCACACATCACAGGAACACACGCGTGCACTTCTATCATTCTTTTAAATTCTCTAACGAATATGTACTGCTTTCATTGCAGGGCGAGAAGAAAAAAGGGAGCATTATTTTTGGTTTAAAAAGAAATCATGTAAAACAGTCATCCTTTCGAGGGACCCGAGCCGGGCACTGTGTCTTACCGCGCTGTTCGCCGCGGCTTCTCTGGCCTCGAAATGTTCCGTGCTTCAATTTTCTTTCTTTGAGTGTCTGAGGAGAGTCATCTAGTAGGGCGTCTGATAAAAGAATGTGACAAGGGGTTTTTATATGCGAAACGGTGCCCACTCCCGGAGCGGAGTCGCGCCCGTCCGGATAGGAACTGCTCTCGCTTGACAGAAGACGAGTCTTACTCGTGCAGGGCGATGCGGGGCTCGCTCCGTGAGACTTGTTCCAACACTGATCAGTGTCTGAGCACTGCCGCTCGGTCCCCTCCTCTCCAACCTAACTCTTCCGCGGGGTGTCCCTCCAAACTCCCCCGCTCTCTAGCACACGCTCAGCAGAAAGCGATGCAGTAGCTGGTCCGCGTTGGCTTTCAGGGTCTGAGGCACGAGTCACATGTCCTGGCCGCTCGACGTGGAGCCTGAGCCAGGCCAAACCGTGCCCCGGGGACTGGAGATTGGGGGTGACCTGGAGCAGGCATCTCGGCCCCTTTGGCAACAAATGACCCTGGACTTCCTCATACGCCTCCCGCGAGTTCGCCTCCTGCGCACACCCGGGGCTCGGCTCCCCCTCTCTCCCCCTCTCTCTCCCTCTCTCTCCCTCTCTCTGCTGACCCGTTTCCCCTCCGTGTGCCGAGCTTGTGTTTGGCTTCCTTACCGGGGACCGGGGTGGCAACAGCTGCCACCTGGGAAGACGTCCAGAGTGGCAGAGTCTGGGGTTCAACTTGAGCTCAGTTGCCACTTAGCTGGTGGAATCTAAACACACAGAGCCTCGTGTTTAGATTCACACGTCAAATAACTTTACGACTGAGGACCGGGCGTCGTGGGGGTTGCTCATGCCATAACGAGTCGGTGGCGTTTGTCATCATTCAGTCTAGTTTCCCTCGAGGACTTCGATACGAAATTGAACTGTCAGATTTTTCTACTCTGGACCCACATTGATGCATCGCCCCGCCCTGGGGTGAGGTTGGAGACACGCTCTTGAATCCTGTGTGCTGGCTTCTGCCTCCATTGGCTGTGCAGACTCCATGAGGGGTCATTGGTCGTCAGCCATTTGTTGTTCTTTACAAGTTGACCGTGGGTGCTGAGAAGAAAATCCGAAGCATATGGCACTAGGGTCTAGCGATAAAAGATTTTCTCCCTCTTTTCTTTGTAAGAGTGAATTTAATGAGAAATACCATTGATTCTTTGTGTAGAAGGAAAGTACTTTTAATTATTATAAAATGAAAAATATAGCTGCCTACATCTTCCAGCCAGTGAATTATCTCCTCCTAGGCAAAGCCACATGGAAAATCTTATCTTAGAAAGTATCGTGGCGAGAATATTATCATTTAGTAATGCACTGGTCTGGGCATTAGTTAATTTTGTCAGAAAATCATTATGAGAAAATATCTTCTCTATGAAATGAGGCTGGTTATTATACAATGTGCTTTATTACTTGCCTCGCCTTGATCATGCTAAGAAGGTCTTCAAACATTTTCATTTTCAAATATAAATTGTGATATGTGGACTACATATCGCATAGTGATCCACTGTATGTTTTTAAAATTTTAATACTTTCTCCAGTAGCAGTGATATTTTAAAAGTTTGTTCAACCAAAGTTGGCTTCAAATCTCTTCTAAGAAAGCAGAGCGAAGATTGAATTGCTTAGAGGTGTCCCCGGTGATCACAAGACACCGTGCATCCCCCCTCCCCAAATACTGTAAATAGCACTCTAGTGCAAGGTGTCTGTGCTTGCACGACTGCGGAGACTTTGTAAGCCTTCGTCATTTTTTGGCTTCCCACATTTTAGGCCATCATTTTCCTTTTCGGGTGTGCAGAATAAAATAACAGAAAAGGAAAAGCGTATTGGTTTACTTGCAATCATTCGATTCGATCCCATTCTTAAAAATAGTAACAGATTGTTGAATGCTAGACTAGGAAAGGCTCTTACACGTCTCTTGGACGCCGTGTTCCCCACTCCTGTCCCAAGTGACCACACACATCGCCTTTACAGGTGAGAGCATGAGAACGCTGGGCGTCGAGGAGTCAAGAGACTTTCCAAAGTCATCCGACCCTTGACCTGTCCCACTGCGGACCCGGCTGTGTCCCTACTGGTGGCCCGCGCATTCCCTATGTCTCTGCCTGATTTGAGTGTCTTCCCCAACGCCTCCATTTGTTTCATTAGGTTTTGGATTAAAACTGAGATACTTCCCCGTCGACATTTGTCACAAAGGATCCTTGCGAGGGTCGTAGGTTTTATAAATAACCCGCACGGCTGTCAAAAGGGTTATTCCCTACATGCGCTAAGAAGATGAAAATAAAGGTTTCCTCGGTGTTCTCCTGGGAGCCCTCGAACATGGCTCAGATCTATCGACCTTGAGCTCGTCACCGTCATCTCAAAGACCATTTCCTTCCATGATGCCTCACGTGACTCAGGAGAGACGGACCGGATCCAAAGGGCTGTTGTGTGACCTCTGAAGACTGAAGAACTCCAGGGAAGGCAGGAAACCAAGTGCCATTTTCAAAGTCACGGTCAGAGGTGGCGAAACTCGAAACATCACTCACTCAACATCGATGGCTGACCAAGCAGCAGCCCCTGAACCAGGGACTAGGGATTCGGTCAGCCAGACAGACATAATCCCTTTCTTCCCACTTTGGTCACAGGCGGAGCTGTGTAGGTTGGTAGGTATGATAGACCGCTAACCAGGAATTAGTAGAATCACTGAAAAATTCAATGTCCTTTGGGAATGTCAAAAAAGTCACCTACACCGAAGGTAGGGCAAGGTCACGCTAAAACCGGAGGGACAGGCTGGGGTCAGGGAGATGAAGTGCAGAGAAGGAGCGTGTTGGGGAAAGCGAGATTGCATGTGAATGAGGTGTGGACGGCGAGGCGGATTCGCGGAGTCCCCACACTCCCGTGTGGCTGGCGCACCCAGCGCCGCAGGGGAGTGGCCCGTGGTCAGCTGGGGGAGGCCGCCACCCTGGATCGCCAGCTCCGACCTTCATCATGCAAGGCGGCGCATCCGGCAGAGCCAGTGCTACGCAGACACTTCTGAAATCACTTAAAATCGTGTTGAAACGGCAGATCGCCATCCCTCAAACAGAGCAGCACAGGAAACTCTGCAAGGTGACCAAGGGGTTCGCAGGAACAAAGAAGTTCCCATGAGAAGTCATTGCGCAGAGAGGGGGGAAATCGGGCGGCCGATGCTGTTTGGGGGGTGCTCATGGGTCACGCCTGGCGGCAAATGGCGGAAAAATACAGCAACATGTGGCTTGTTTTCCCCGCTGCGCGAGGACTCGGTGGCAGGAAGGAAGATGGCTGCCGGATCGCTGTCGCCTCTGCGTGGCCTCGGGCTGTCTGCGTCCCGGCTCTCCTCAGTGGCTTCCTCTAGGGTCTTGTGCACGTGACCAGGGGGACTCTGCACGTGAGAAACCTCACGGGCACTTTCGAAGACATAGCCCGAGGGGCAGCGTTTCTCACCAACCACCAGTATCAGAACACTTGGTGCACTTAATAAAATGCAGATTCCTGAGCCCTGAGACAAGCCCACTGGACCGCGGCGGGCGAGGCCCAGGAGCCTGCATGGCCAGCGAGCTCCCCAGGGCGCCTCGAGGGCCCGCAAGATCTGGGAACCATTCCCGGGGCTTCAGGGCGCACGTGCCCGCAGACATGGGGGGCGAGGCAGGAAACAGGTGTCGGAGGCGACTGCGGGGCACTGCGGGGTGATTTAGGGAGGAATCTGTCCTGTCTGAGGAACCGACACCCAATGCATGTTTGTAGGAGGCTGGCCGCGGCCAGGATGTGTTTGTCCCCAGCGTCCGTGCCACCGGGACCTTGTGCCGGAATCTCCATCGGTTACTTCCTTAAATGCACTGCTGGATTCAGCTGACCTTTCGTTTTATTATCATGATTGTTTTTGTTTTGTTTGGTTTTGTTACCAGCCCCCTTCTCCGTGGAGGAAGCAGCGTTGGTTTGCACAGCGGCAAAGCGTTGCTTCTCTGGACATTTCATTGGAAGCAGTGGACAAAAATCGCGGACAGGAAGTGCAGCCCGAGGGCCGGCCAGCCAGTTGCAGCCAGGCTGGGGAGGCGGCGGGGACCCACAGGAGGCGTTTAGGGAGCCCGGGACCCCGTGATCTCTGTGGAAGGGATCAGGGGACACACGAGCCAAGCGAAGGCTGGGTTTCTAACCACGGACAGGTTTACATTCTCTTCCCAAAGGGACGCGCTTCAGTGGGGTCCAGGGCACCAGGCTTGGAGCTCGCAGACGGGGTGCGGAGGGGTCTTTCTCAGGGGCCAGGGCCAGGGCCCCATGGCAGTGTCTCGGCGGATGGCAGTCCTGGCAGGGGCTCTGGAGAAACGCGGGTCGCCATGCAAGGTGCCCGATCCCATCCTCATAGGAACTTGGGGAGCTGGGTACCGCTGCCGCCCCCCTCTAGGTGTGGGGAAAGAGACACGGAGGAGGTGAGATCAGCTGAGCCGGGCTGGAAGCCGGGTCTGGAAGGCAGGTCTGTGCCCTCAACCCTGTGTCCCCACCGAGCCCAAGGCGTCCGGAGTGAGAGAGAAGGCGTCTGGGGGGAAGGGCAGACCCCCGCGCTGGGGGCCTGGACGCCCCGACTCAGAACTTCCCCACAACGTTCAGGCTTTCACTGTCACTTGCTGAAACTACCCGCCCAAAGCCCTGGAGGCGGGCGCCGCTGCTCGTGGCCCTGAGCTGTGGCATCGGCCTGCAGGGCACACGGCAGGTGCACGGCTGCTACTTCTCGTATCGCTCCGTTCCTTACGCGAGAGTTTGTCATCCACAGACCGTGAAGGGTGGGGAGACGGCACTTATTCTTCAGACGTGCGTCCCCGTTGATTTCCATGAACTTGACCACCGCTGGGCGCCTCTGAGAGCCGAGAACGGTGCTAGGCCGAGTATAGGAAAGGAAGGCAGACAGCAAGGCAGGGGGCGAAAAACGCCGAACAAAACGCTTCCCGCGCTCGCTCGCCGTCGGACTGGACCGTTCACGTGTCTGTGCGGATCGTTACTGAGCTTCGACGCCTCACGATGTGTAGATTTATTTTAAAGATTCATTTTTTTCTTATACTTAAAGTCTCCAGCACATTACCGGTACTTAAAAAGAAGTTTTTTAAAGTGACAAATGGCTGGCACCTTCCAAACCACATAAATAATAAATTAGGGCCTGAGTCACATAAATAAGAAATGGACCTGTGCTGGACACATCGAATTAGCATCTCCTAACTCGCAGCGTGAAACACACGGTTTCTGCCAGCTCGTCCTGGGCTGTGACGTTACCGCTTTACGTTTTGTGGTTAATGCAGGTTAATTGCTGTCCTGGCTCCGTCCTGCTGCAGTAGCCACGGGCTTTATAGGAATGTGGCAAAGACACACGTGGCTTGTACACAGCCTCTCGGAAGGCGGAGGAGCTGAGAGCAGACGGCAGAGGAGCATCTCCGTGGAGCCCAGCCGGCTGCAGAGGCCTTGGACAGATAGCTGAGGAAAGCTGTTGGTCTATTAACATTTTTTCTTATTTTCTCTCTGATTCTTAAGGCGTGGAGCTCTGCTAAGAAAGTCTGTGTTTTGCCTATCTCAGGCTTCTGGAGCCATGATCAGTTCAGACCAACTGTCCTGGGTTGCAGGGGATGTCACAGCAAAGAACCACGCTGTGGGTGGCTGAGGCACCAGAAATGTAATATCTCACAGTTCTGGAGGCCAGAAATTCAAAATCAAGTTGTCGGCGGATTTCCTTCCATCCGAGGCTGTGAGGGAGGGGTCTGCTCCAGATCCCTCTCCCGGTTCCTCGTTGTAATTCCTCGGCCTGCGGAGCGTGACCCTGATCTATACAGAGCCTCCTCTGGTGCGTGACTGTCCCTGCCCTCCCCTTTATACTAGGACACCCGTCACCTCAGGTTAGGGCCACCCTCTTCTGAACGACCTCATGTTAGCCGAGTCCGCCTGCAGCAACCTTGTCTTCACGTCGGTCCACACGCTTGTGCTGGGCATTAGGACAGCGTCACGCGAATCTGGAGGGACATGATTCACCCAGAACGATACCCGATTTATCCCACTCTGCCTGAGATTCTCCCAGTTTGGGCGCTGGCGTCCTCTGCCGTGGGAAGCCCCTGCGGGTGTGGGGGGAGCTGTGAGGTTGTGGGGGGGAGGGGGAACCTGGAGCCCCGAAACAACCTGCGGGGGGCCGGGGGCCCCTGCGTTATGCGCACTTCGTCTGAGCCTGCGCCAGCTCAGCAACAGCCAACCAACCAAACGAAGAAAACCCCATGGTCCCTGTTTCTAGGAGAGGAAATCGCGGCGCGGAGAAGCCCAGACGTGCTGACCTTAGCGCTGGCGTAACCAGGCTCCGCAGACCCGGGCTCGCCCGACGGGAGAGCATCTCCCCCAGTCCCGGAGGCCGGGGTCTCAGATCGAGGCGCCCGCCGGGCTGCTTCCTCGCGCGGCCCGCCCCAGCCCCTCGTCTAGCCTCTGGTCGCTGGCAATTTTCCGTGTTTCTTAACTTGTGGACACATCGCCCCAGCCTCAGCTCTCACCTCCCTGTGTTCATGACCACCGCCAGCCTTTTCCTTTTTATGAGGACGCCGGTCACTGGCTTAGGGGCAGGATGGGCTCGTACATCTGCGATGGCCGTTTCCAAATGAGTTCACATTCTTAGGGTCTGGGGGTGGAGGGGTCAGGACCGGAAAATAGCAGTGTGGGGGGCTCAACACGCACCCCTAACGCTGTTTCCCCCGGGAGGTGATTGTAGTAAGTCTATAAAATGTCGCTGTGGGTGGCACCACCCTCCCCAGACCTGCTCGCCTCTGCGCCAAGCTCTGGGGGGCCAGGAGCTGCCTGGGGGTGCTGTCAAAGTGCGAACCCCCACGCCATGCCTCTAACAAGCTTCGGGGTGACGCCCACGCTTCTGGTCCAGGGACCCGCTCGGAGCAGCCAGTGCCTTCTCCCCGGACGACTCCAGGGCCTGAGGACAGAGACTTCCCGAGGGGGTTCGGACCGCAGGGCACACACCGAGGCAAGCCCGTGACGGCCGCTGGGTGCCCGCTGGGCCTGGCGCGGAGATGCGCTGGCAGCCTCCGTGCGCGGGTGACGGAGGGGACTCACCGGCGGGGTGTACGAGCCGCCAGGCCAGGCGCCCAGCCGCGCGCGCGGCCGCTCCCGCGCGGCGAGCAGCCACCTCGGGAGCCGGTGGCTCTGTCCGCCTCGCACACGGCATCGGCGCACGGACCGCTCTGCCCGGCACAGCGCGGGGCGCCCGATGCGCCGCAGACGGGGCTCCAGAAGCAGACGCGGCTGGAGCGGACAAAGCGCGGCCTCCCTGCTCGCGGGCGACGACCCAGGTTTGGGGACCTTCCAAGGCCACGTGACGCTCAGAGTGACGAGACACCGCGTCCTCTGAAAGGAAAACTCCTGCTTTGATCTGTCACTCATAGATCCAGGTTTAAGGAAAAACGAGAAAAACGCGAATAAAGGGGGAAACCCAAGGCGGTTGAGGACACGCGGAGCTATTGGGGCGCTGGAAAGGAGGCTCCTTGGCTGCTGCACCTCCATCTCTTCCTCCGCGGCTCCCGCTGGTGGGGCCTGCCGTCGCCATGGAAACGCACGAGGCAGTGCAGTAGGTGGACCACAGTGAAGCTGAGTAACCGGACATCAGAGCGGGGAGCCCGCGGCAGCCTCATGACGCCTTCCGTGCGGGGACCGAGAGCGCCCTTCCGTCCATCAGGGCACCGACCCCGCTGCGCGTCTCGGGACCAAGGGAGAGAAGCCCCGGCATTAGCCGGGGGTGGGGGGAGCAGAGGTTGAAGGAGCGGCTCGGGGTCTCCCCCCCGCCCCCTGCGGTCAGAGGCTGAGCGTTAAGGCTGCGTTTTTGCACCGCCGGACGCTGTTTCCCCCGAGGTCGAAGGCGGAGGAGGCCAGGGCGCACCGGCTCCGGGCAGGCGGCGGCTGCGGCCGGGCCTGGATCTGGAGGCACCGGACTGGTCCGGAGGGGCGGGTGGACGGAAGGGCTACGTCTGGGGACGTGTCCCTGCCTCCCGCTCGCCATCTGTCTTGGCTTTCGCCACCATCTTCTCGTGTGTCAGTAAATTTAATCCGCTTCGGCCCGCTGCAGAGTAACGGGTCATGTGATGGAAACAACAGAAGACAATTTGAACCCTGGACCCCTCCTGTCACAGTCCAGTTGTGCAATCCAGGACGAACCCTTAGCATCACGGAGCCTTCCTCCCCTCCACCCCTCATTTATAAACAAGGACCAACGTCATCTTCCTTGCCAGCTTTTTGAGAGGATTAAATGGTTTAAGACACAACAGAGCACGGTGCGTGTGGCCAAGTCACGCGGGGACTGGCCGTCAAGCGTCCCTGGGCCGCTGAATAAGATGTCTCCATTACGGGCTGTTAAAACTGTGACTTGGCTCCTCACGGCTCCAGCTGCCGTTCTGAGGAAGTCTGCCACGGGATGCTCAGGCTCCCTTTGCTGACTACATGGACGGGGACGACATCAGCTCAGCGGGGTAGGCACACTTCCAAGGTGCCTCTTACGGGGTGCCTCCTACGGGGTGCCGCCTGGTTTATCAGCGCCCCGGTCTGGCATTCCTTCCATGAGACGTCACCAAAGCGGTGACCCTCCAGAGGGAAGGCCTTGCCCACTCCCACCAGGAGACACTCCGCAGTGTCTGGAGACATTTTCGGTTGTCACCGCAGAGGTGGTGCTACTGGCCTATGGAGTACTGGTCAGAGATGTTGCCAGCTGTCCCACAATGAGTACGGCAGACTCTATCACGGAGAATTATGGGGCCCCCAATGTCAAAAGTGTCATGCTTGGTTGAGAAACCCCACACAAAAATAAATCGGCCAGAGACTATCAGAATTACCCGAATTGCCTTCGGTAAGTAGGATACACATTAATAAGCCACAGGATGCTTCTCCCCGGTGGGGCTCATCTATTTCAAAGTGCACGACGGCACGAACCTCTGTTCTATTTCAGTTTGTGCTGCGTGTGCCTCCAGAACTGCGTACGCGCTGTGTTTCACGCCCTTCGAACGTGAGCCCAATAATCACAACGTGCCTCCGTCTTAGAAAAGAGCTGCAAACGGTTATGCACCGAAGAACGTCATTTTTTTGCCTCTCGTTATATTTGAGGCGAACTGACCTAAACCATCATGAATTTGGGTCTTCAGACACAAACTCACAAATGCCACTTAGTTCGTGTTCTCTGCCTACGCTGTGACGATTCGATGAGGACCTACCCAAATACGAGCAACAGACCCACAGGCGACGCGAGCCCTGGGCTGTGGGCGAGCTTCGCCCCTCGCTTCCCAGACACCGAGACGCCCGAGGATGCTCCCTCGGGGTAGAGTAGACAGCGCGGGCTGTCGGGGGAAACGGGCAACACCAGCAAGTCCTGTGTTGGCACCACCACTTGAGAAAGAAAATCGCAGCATCCCACGGGAGAAATCATTTCAATTAAAAAGCCAGTCCAAATCCCTTTCTGGGGATGTGATATTACATAATACCGTACTGGTTTCAAAAAGTAAAACAAAATGGTGTACATGATTACCTAGAGTTGGAATCTCAAATCTATTCAAAACTAATTGTGGGATAAAAACCGACTTTACAATTTACTTTTGCATAAATTCGACTAGCATTTTCTGCTTTCCTACAAGGTGCTCTGGGGACAGTGCAGCAAACCGAGTGCCCTCTGTCCCTTCCTCACCACGTTTCCGTCCGGCGGGGCAGACCGACATCACACCTGTGACCACGTTGTGTGGGTGACGAGGTGCGAATCAGTGAGCCTTGCTGACAATCGCTAGGCAACGTGAGGTTTCTTCCCAGCAGGAGGCACGGGGTGTCGTGAGTCGAGACAGCCAGGGTGTCCTCATGGCCGTCAGGGAGGAGACGTGTCCTCAACGGTGCTTGTCCATGAAGTGGGAATGGAAGCGATGACCAGGGGAAGCACGAGCTCCGGGAGCTGAATCTCAGCGCACACCTCCCTCAGGAGGCGCGAGGCGGGTCGGGGGAGGCCCCGTAACAGAGATGAGGGTGCTGTCACCACGTCTGTTTGGCACTCTGTCCCCGGCACTGCTGGTGTCCCGCAGCCTGTCGCGTGACGGCTGGCGAGCCCGCTGTCCTGCGCCTCAAGCTCGGCCTCGCTGGGGCGGTCCTGCTTAGGTCCGAGGGCCGTCTTCATCCTGGGGCGACACGCAGAGCGGGGCCTCCGCCTCGCCCTGCAGAATGTTAGGCAATAAGCTAACTTTATTTTCTAAAATTCGGGTTATGTCTTATTTTCCCCAAGATGCAATCAGAATTTCAAAATAGCTTCTTTGTGCGAGGACCGGATGAAAGCAGCAGTTTGCCAGGATTCAGATTTTCGCTCACAGCAGCCAGCCGCAAGCCTGTGCCGTAGCCTTTTGTGAATGCGGAGACATCTTGAAAATAGAACTGGAGTGTTTTCGAGGCAGCTTTGGGAAAAAAAAAAGATTGGAGTTAAAAGTGACCTAAATACCTTGTGGCCGAGTCTTTCGTCTTCACGTTCTGTGGGTCACGTTCCCCGTGAATTACGTTCTCAAGAAATAACGACCCAGCTGAAAAATTAAAAACGAGCCTAGATTAAGTGCCCTAAGCATCATTTCTGAGGTCCCCTAACAATGTCTTTACAAATTACATGGATAGTGCTCTCTAGGGGCTGAGGGAGAAGGAGATGGAGAGGATTCAGCCTCTAAGGGTTCCCTCTCGACCTGAGTGTGGACAGTGGGGGCTGGACGAGCTCAAATCCAGAAATTATTGATTCACCCTTCATTCTGATCCTTATCGGAAAGTCCGTTAATGGCCTGCTAACTCTGAGCTTGTTCAATTACAGTCCCAGGCCCACCTTGAAAAACTTAAGTAGCTTTAATTAGTTTTATTGAAAGGCATAAACAATGGAAGCATTGACTCTCTTGCATTTAAATGTTGATTATTGGGAACGGTAAGGCATTCAGGCACCTTCATCACGGCCTGTGAGTGTCCGGCGAATTACGTGGATGGCTTTTCGAAGAATCCTGTAAAAGTTCCCTGGTCTGTCACACGAGGCACCAAACGCCACGTTATCCTTGTAATTTTGAGTTCGACATTTTTATTTTGTTTCCTCACGAGGGGAAAAGGAAACCTCGATTTTTACTCTCTTTTATTCTTTGACCTCGAACAACGCCATATCCCTTGTCTCAAACTCCCCGATTCCCGTGACTGCTGTGGACGTTTTCGGGACTGGCCGAAGGCAGCAAGCTGTCGAGGCGCCAGCCAAACCCCTCTCGCTCTCAGCCGGCCACAGCCGTCTCTGCACCACGTGTGTGGTCACGACGTCTAACTCTGAACCGGGCGGGTCCCCAAACGTTCAGGCTCCGGCACTCGGAACTCGCTCACACCCACCCGAGGGCATCCTGGCACTTCGAGCTGACCGTCCAGCCTCCGGACCTGCCTTGCTGGGTGTTTTTTTTTTTCCCCATGCTCTAAAAACAAAGTGGCAAACTCCGGAGTCATGCTCACTCACTGTCCGGCCATGCACCCTGCTAGATGATTCCTTTCCAAATACCATGTGCATCTATCCTGGAAATAAGCATCTTCCCCCCTTGCGAGGATAATTCCAGCACAGAAAACCAGGGGCAGGTGATCAGTCCGCCTCCTGCTGTCTCTGCAGCCTCAGGCTTTGCCTGGCGTCCTAAGGAGGCGGCCTGCTGAGTCTCCTGATAGCTCAGGGTGAGCTTCCGCCGATGGGTCTTTCAGAGCTGCACATACATTACTTCTCTGAAGATGGAGCCAGAGATATTTCACAAAGACAGCAGAGCCTACGAGAAAAGAAGGGAGATAAACTTCTGTCTTTCCGCAGAAAGAATCGATAGGCCATGTTTTTCTTGCATTTTGCAGCTGGACATCTGCGGCTTACTCATTACCCACGATTGTCACTCACACCGATTAATCGAAATAATTAAAGTAGATGTCAAAGATAAAAATAAATTTATTTCTCCTCTTTTTATTTTAAATAGCATCATGCTAAGCTGCTTTTAACTGCAGAATTACGTGGCATTGTTTAAAATCTTTGTCTTGATTGGATCGCCAAATTCTTCATTTTCTCGGAATTGTTATCTAGTATTTTTTGAGATACTTCTCGTCGAGAGCATCTCCCTCTCTCTCCTGCTTTCCTTCCCTCTTTTATCTTTCTGTTCTTTCCTGTATTTTCCCCACACGTCCTCCCCCAAGCCTCTTTTTCCGTCTCTCTCGATGAAGGCGCTATTGCTATCTGTGGACATAATCAGAGGCTATGGCAGAAAACAATAAAAATATTTCTATTTTGACTTATAAATTGAATTTCAAAAGGCCCTGCCTTGCTCGATCTTCCTCTCAGAGAGCAAAGAGCCACAGCCCACCTGGTTTTCCCATAATTTCTTTGAGACTGATCAAACTTCTGGCACTTTCGCAATATATTTCTTCAGTGTTTTCGCTATCAACTAAATATTAGAATCGTTCAGTTTATTGCACAGACTAAAATCAATAGAACCGTTGTCTGGGAAAGAATTAAATATCATAGTGTGGTAAGATCAGATTTTCCTATTTTCAACTTCTTTTAAAATAGCATCTATTAGATCTCTTGATAATGTCAAAAGGACTGGTAAGTCTTAGAAATGGAAGTAAACATAGGTTTGGTTGAACGTTAATTAGAGATCCTGGTTTTTGAAATACGTGCTGTATGTGTGAACACGCATGTACTGTATATACGTGTAGGTTTATGTGTACACACATATACCGTATGTTATATAATGTACTATTTGATGTAGATACTTTACGTATATACTGCTTATCTCCATGGGTGAAAACGAATTAACTTCTCACGCCCAAACCTTCCAGTACAAACACCTCTTACCCCCGACTTAGCTCTCTGGGCCCGAGGGAGCTCTTGAGGACACTGGAGTCAGGGCTCAGCACGCCCTCCCACGCGAGCTGGGCCAGGTGACAGAGGCCTCGGTGCTGACTTACGCGTGGTTAGGACTCTTCGGCGAGATCCAGGGCATGAGGATGTTTTCTGAGGAAGAGACATGGTTTACCTTCGTGGTCCAACATCAGCGCAGGGGACAGCGTGGACCCCGTCACCGTGGCTCCCGCGTGCCCACCGATTCTTCCCGTGCCATGCCCTAGACCCTGTAGCGCCCTGCGCCCGAGTCCCCAGCTGCCGCTCGGACTCTCACTGACCTGGACCTCCCATGTTGCTCCTTCAGGGCGAGACTGTCCTGAGATGGCCGGGCACGGATGGCTCCCAATCCATCCGGCCATGGGACTCTCTGCCGTTGAGAGTCTCGTAACTGCGGATCCATCTGTTTGTGACTCATTCCAGAGCTATTCGCTGAGCACCGGCCGTGAGGTGCTGGGGAAAGGCAGGGGCCCACTTGGCAGGCAGCGGGCGGCACGGCCCGTCAAGGCTGAGAGGCAGCCCGCTGGCCGTGCGTGGCCTCCCGGAGCCATGTGCACCAGAAGGTCGATGGGAAGGAAATGAATCACTAAAACGGGTTAGAAGGCTCTAGATTAAGGTTGTGGCCAAGCCACGGGCCAGTGAGAGCGAGGGTTCAGGAGGGGTGCTGGCCGTGGGAAGAAGGGACATTTATCCTTCCTCGTCACTGAGTCGATGGGAGCGAGTGGGGTTTAGAGGTGGAGGGCGGGGTACGAAGAGGACCAAGCATCCTTCTCCCAAAGCAAAGCGATGGAATCTCTCCCCTCACTGAGAGCACAGGGCTCTGGGTATTGGGAAATGAGCTAGTCATCGGGCTAGACCAAGGCAGGCCGAGACTGTTCAAGGATCCTTTCTCTTTCTCTTAAATTTAAAGCATCAGTATCTATGAAACTACTTTGTGGAAAAATGTTGTGTTTAAGAGCTTAATAATCGCTGCTTCTCTCGAGGGCCGTGGCGTCTTCGGAGCAGCTGGCCACGGAGCTCGGCTGGCGAGTCTGGCTGGGAGAATCAGAGATGCGAGGTGCTGGGCAGCAGCAGAATGACCCGTGCGATTGGGCAGACGCGAGTTCGAGTCCCGCTCCGCGGGGTCCCGGCCGTGCGGTGTCGGGGGGCCGCGTGACTTCTCCTACTCTCGGCGTGGCCGTTGTGACGTGCAGATGACAGCACCCGTGCCATGATAACAGCGATAGCCGGCTCATTCTCCGTCTTCCCATCCACTCGGGGAGTCAAAGCCCCATCCGGCTGCTGAGAACTTGCCACGTGGCTAGTGTCGCACATTAAAATATTTGGATGAGGTTCGGTTAAATACACGACAAAAACTAATTTCTGCCCGTTCTCATTTTTTTAATGTGGACACTTGTATGTTAAGAACTACGTATGTGGCTGGCACTGTGTGCTTATTAAAGAGTGCTATTCTAGATATCTTTCTTATTCGAAGGGGCTGATGACCTAGGTGAGCACGGGGCAGTGGGCGCAGTGAGCCGAACCCCCAACGAACTTGAGGATAAGCTGCGAGAATGCTGGGGAGCAGCCAGTGCATAACGGGGGTGGCGGAGAGACGGTGGGGCGGGGGAGGAAGGTGCTGGACGTTGGAGTCTGGGACTGGCGAGAGCTAACGGGTAGGTCCGGGGCCCCCAGCGAAGGTGCGGGTCAGCGTTTGCAGAGACCCCTCCTGCCTGAGGCCCCGGGTCTCGGGGAGCTGGCGGACTCGCAGTGTCCGGGGACCAGGAGCATATTGGCGGGGAGGCCCGAGCCGGCTGGGCCCGGTTTGCCTTGCGGATGGGCCAGTGAGCACGAAGGAAGACCCCCCGCGAGGTGCAGACGGGGCGCAGGCGGCGCAGGGTCACCGGTCCGTGGTCACCGGTCTCCGGTCACCGCCCCGCCCCGCGGAGGGGCGAGGCCGGCGCGGTTTCCTCCCCGAACTGCGCAGCGACACGTTTCGAAGGAGATGTAAAGAATTGCGGAGAAACCAGATGATAGAAAAGCGCAGCGAAAATATCCCATGACGGTTCCATTTAAAACCCCAACCGGAAGCCCAGAGGGAGCGTGAAACAGAGAAGAGAGAAAACCACGCACTTCACACCGGGGTCGGAGCGCGGGTGTGCGAGGCCCCCGGGCATCGCATTCCCGCAGAAGCGCCGGGCCCTGGGCCACAAAGGCTGGGCACCGCTGCTTGAGACCTCATGTCCTTCGGTGTCTACGCGCAACTGGAACGTTTAGTCTGATGGTTTTAAACATTTTATTGCCATTTTTTCTGCTCTCGCTGCTTGAAGGTGGCCCCGTTCTTGCAGGCGCAGATGGCAGCTCAGCCTTGTTTGCTTTCGCTGTTGGCCGTGTGGAACCCGCTTAGACGCTTGCTCAAAGGCCACCCCCACCCCCCCCACCTCCTGGCTCTCAGCTGGACTCCCCGGTGAATTAGGTCCCTAACGCCCACCCCTCTTCATCTCCGTGGAGTCTCTGCTGCAGAAACCCTGACGCGCATATTTTTCTGGGCTTGAATTTTGGTTTCAAGCTCGCGTCTGTGTCGACACCTTGCACTCTAAAGGCAAAGCCCGAAATAGAACCGAGGTACATTTAAATGCAGCTCAGAAGTCTCAGAGGTAATCACAGTGCAGTGACGGAGCAGATGCTGGGCGCCGGGCGCGGAGCTTCAGGAGCAGAGACGCCCGGTCATTCCCGGGAGGATTAAACCGTATTTGTCTGCGATCTTTGGACCCAATTTGCTTGCTCTCTGCAGTTCTGCTGACTTTTCCTAGGACCATCTGAGTTTGGCACTGTGACTCTGAGATGACCCCGCCAGCTTCTCTCTGTGCAGAAGACGTTAGAATGGCAGGCCAGCACGGGAGCTTCAGCCTTCTTGCAGAAGATGACGTCACTGTCCCGCCAACTGCGTGGCATTACCTTTCTGCGAATGCTGACAGACGCACACGCTTCCACACCTGGGCACGGAAGGGTGGGCTTTGGGAGCAGGAAGCACGCGGGGGCCGCTGAGTGGCTATGTCGTCTTGGGTGCTTCTTAGCCTCTCCAGGTGGGACGTGCTCCGCGATCAGCAGAGTTAAACCTACGTCCCCGGGGTGTTTTGAGCTGGGGACGACATGTCTTGTGGGGCACAGGGCAGGAGAGAAGAGGTGCCTGGTGAATCCCGGTCCTCCTCCTTCACTCACCGCTTTATCTGTCACCGGTCACATTCTAGGCGGAGCCAGGTGGACTGTGGGCTTGGTGTGCACAACTCACCAGCCCCGTGTGTAAAGTCAGATTTCTGAGTGAAGAGTGGACCCGGCATCTTGAACCCATCCGTACGTTATTCTAACGAAGGGAGCTGCTTGGACCAAATAACCACATGCGTATCAGATTCGGTGTCGCCTCATGAGGTCGGCACGACGCAGGGTAGACCCCTGGGCCCTGTTTGGGGACTTGGTACCAAGACTGGGTTCCGGCGTCTCCCTGATGCCATGAGCCTGGACTGCAGTGACGGAGTGGAAAAACGATTGGCGAGAGCCAAGCGCTTGGCCCGTATCATTGAAAGAAACTGAGTCGCCGTGTGTAACTATGTCTCTCAAGTGAGACCACAGTAACAGTCTCATAGGGTAATGGTGAGAATTAACTGATGGTGCATGCAAAGTGCTTAGCATGACACCTGTTACATAGCATTCTCTCCACGGACACAAACCATTATTATTAATATTGTTATTGTCACTGTTATTGTGATTATAGTTCTCTCCTCAAGACTCCTGAAGCCACCCTGACTTCTGCTCTTGTGTGATCCTGATTATCCGATTTTTCTTCTTGATTCTGTTTATGTTTGATGTCCTCCCAAAGCTTCCTTGTCCCAGTGACTTTAACGAGAGGCAAAGCTTCGATCAAGGGAGAAACCCTAAAGTCAGAACGCTTTCCTACTAAGCAACCCGTGTCATCTGCCACCCTTGACTAATGGCTTTTTGTATTAATCTGAGGACAATCTTTAAATTCTCTTTATTAAACAATATCAAATGTAAGTTGCCTCGAAATCACTTTTATTGAGATTCCCCACCTTGTTTTCAGTTTAGTTTTCCATTCTGAGACACTTAAGCAGAAAGACCCAGAGGGTTGAACTAGAAAGCAGAGTCCGAAAACATTCCAGGGAAATTCACTGTGGCGGTCACTTTCCAACGTGGAGAAACTGATTCTGCAAACCTGCTTCTTTGACGTGCGCTTGTTATCTGCGTTCTCCTGTTTCTTAGTCAAAGTCCTAGTTTACGAAGGACCTCTTCATCCACTAAGCCAGAGTTTACTTTCAAATCAGCTGTGGGTTTCAGAAGAATTATTGAGTTGTGTCACCGCAGAGGGATTTCGTGTCGTACATGGAGTCTGTCGTATTTTTGTTTGAGTTTATCTCGGACTTTTCGGTGCTGCCGTTCCCGGTCACGGAAGGAGGCGACGCGCCGTCAGTTAAGGCCTGATTTGGAGGCCGTGAACGCTTCTGAGAATCCCAGGCGTGAGCCGGTTCTCCCCTTCCCTCCATCTTTCTGGTTCATGGCATTCTCTCCTCCTTGTTATCGTATTTGGAATTATTTAGGTAAGTACATCAGGAGTTCTACGTCTTATTCAGCTAAAGTGTGTTAGCATCTTAAGTCCATGGGATGTTTTACTGGAATTCGGAGTCACGGAGATTCTGCTTAAGCTCCCTGGAGGGCTAGGACGCAGTGGCAGAGGATGTCGTCACCCTGCGGACGGCATCGCGGGCGCCGACTTGCCGTGCCTGCACGCGACGTCTCAGGAGGTGTCCCGCGTGTGTGCGCTACTATGCTCCGCGGGGTTGCAGTGCTGCGAGTGTATTTCTGACTTCGTGGAACTGGAACATCATCGTCTGACCTTTCACTGATTTATGAACCGAGGATTTTCATGTTGTGTTCGGTGACTTAATTACATAGCTTTTCCCGCGAGGTATGACCCAGGCTCAACTGTTACACCCCGTTGTCTCCGGAAACCTCTTAAGCATGGATTTTATTTTTCTAACGAACAATGTATTCTGATCTTGAAAATCATGTGGTCGTCTCTCCATCGTAGAGATAGAGCTGGATAAACTCCTAGCGGGGGGAGAAGCAGACGGCAGACGTCTCCGTCCGTGGGCATCTATCGTCACAGAAACATCATTTGATTTCTTTCCTCTACTCTTACGTGAGGATAACTGTCATCGCAATTCTCTGTATCTTCAGGCCTTTTGGATGTTATATTGAGCCAATTTTTCCCATATGCTACAGTCGTTACATTTCTCGTTTTTAATTCTGGGTGAATATGATTACATTATTTAACCATTCCTTTATTTCTTTTCCCTTATGTTTTCTTTCTGGTTTTATACTGTAATAAACACCACTGAAATGAGGATCTCGCACGCGTAACTAGTCTCTGTGATGTTAGTTACTTCTGAGAGGTGGAATGAATTATTCAAAGGTACGAAGAGTTTTGTTTTTTAGATAAATACTGTCCATAAATCATAATTATTTATAAAGCAATTTTAAACAGTACTTCAGTTCCATGGGGTTGCTGAAAACAGGGTGCCTTGTCACACGGAGACAAATAACAGCGAACAGAAAGAACTTGGGCTCGGTCCCTGTGTGGGCCAGGGAGAGACGTGAACGGGGAGGAAGCGGGCGCCGTGCCCCATGGGTCTCGTGGCATCCACGACAGAGCGGGGTAGATGAGGTCGCCGTCTTGCCATTTATGGTTGCTTTGCCTCCCCACTGTCCTCGCTCGGTTTCCTTTCTGCCTCCGTGGTCTATTCTTTCAAGAGCAAGTTAGGTGGTTTCTCGGTGCCTCCTGACTTCTCCAGGCTGGTGGACCGCAGGGGTCCATCCCGGACTCCTCGCATAATTCTATTCACCTTCTCGGGGACGTGGCATTTCAAGGTCATTTTAGAGTTCTATATCTAACAGTCCACTCAGATCTCCACGTGGATGCGTCGTAGGCATCTCAAAAGGTTCGCGACGCAACATTTTCTCGAAACTGCTCCTCTCACGGCTGTCCCCATCATTTAAAAAATACTCTATTCGCTCACACCGAGAACACCGGAGTCACGGTCACCTCCTCCTCGTTCCGCCTGCCAAACCGGCCCGAACGCGGCCCGGGCCCCTGTAACCTGCCTGACATGGTCCTGACACACTGGCCTTTCCTTAAATGTGGCCACTTCTGTCTCTGCCCTGCTGCCCGCCGGGTACCGTGTGGCTTGTCCACATGTGGCCTTTGCCTGAATCCTGGCTCCCTGGATGTCACCAACTCCGTGAAGAAAAGGGCTTTTGTCTGTTTTGTTACTGCATGAGTCCCCATTACTCAGAAATGTAAAAGAAACATCAGTCTGCTGGGTGGGGAGGAAACTGTCACAGGTCAGGTTCACAACTTGGTAGATGTGGAAATCAACCTAGTCTGGCCGGCATGACACCCGCGCGCTTTATGTCATATAGCAAAAAATAATTGGGGATAGTCTCACTTTTCTAGATGCCGAGTTGATCTTTTCCTTGAAGTGTTGGTAAAATCACTTGTAAAATCATCTGGGTTTGTGTTTTATCATTGAAATATTTACGGAAGCAAATTCTTTGATAGTTACACGACTACTCTGGTTTTGTATTTCTTTTGGAGTCAGTTTTTCTAAGCTATATTGTCAGAAACCATCTCTTCTGAGTTCTCATGTTGATTGTAAAGTTGCGTCTCATTGTTCCAGGAGTCCCAGTACCAGGCCTTACTTTAGTAATTCCCTGGGAGGACTCGGAACCCTCAACATAAAGTTAGAGTCACGAAAACGATGCGTCGCAGCAGAGGACACAGCACAGGAACAGCAGGAAAGCGCACACACGAGCAGAGGCGAGAAGGTCAGGTGCAGGGGTCTATGAGGTCTCTCCCTCGGGAAGCTGCAGACCTCGGAGGTGGTGTGAGGGGTCTCCGCCCACAGACGCCCCCTTGAGTCTGAGGGTCCAGATTTCTCACTAAACATTAAGGTAGCTACGTGAGCAGCTGCCCCCAAACCGGGAGCACTTGGTGAATCTTCACGATTACTTTAGATGGCGCCTGCCCCCACCGAAGCATACGGAGCAATGTCCTAGTCACTGGTGTCTGGAAGCCTCGGAAATTAAGGTCTTCGAATTTGACTACGGGACAGTGCCAAGGCTCTAGGTGTCCCCAGAAAAAGCAAGAGTTGAGAAAAACAGATCCGCCGTGTTCGCTCCTTCTTTACAATCATACCGTCTTATTTTTGTCATCTCAGCATCCACAGTTGTCTTTCTTCTAACGTCGTTTATTCGCGCTGACATCTTTCGCTTAATCATTCTCATTAGAATTTTATATTCTTTATTCCAAAGAACAAGTTTTGTCTATCAATCCTTTGTAAACTTTATCGGTCCTTTGTATAACATTAGATATTCTATGAAATGTTACAAAAACTTAAATCTTATAACTTACACATGATCTAACTATATATCTGATACTACTATTTAATATATTCTGCATATTTTATATTAAATGTTATAAAATATAATGTATCAAATTTAATCTAATATATTCTACATTATTAATTTTATCTCTTGTTTTTTATCCTCTTTTTCCTTCTATTTTCTTCAGAGTTATTTTGTCGAGGCTTGATTTATGTCTTGGTGGTTGGTCATATTTTTGGTAAATATTGTGTGTGTGCCTGAGTGTTCCTTTAACTACTGGGTGTAATATTCTAAATATGCCCATTAACTGAAACTTGTAATGTTCTAATCTTCTGTAATGTTTTTTTTTGTTCATTTGTTTGCTTGATTTATAAAATACTAAAGGAGATGTGTTGAAGTCTTTTCTTATAGGTTCATTTGGCAGTTGTTGTATGTTTTGACGGCGTATCACTTACTGCACGTGCACCTTTGCAGGGGGTTATGTAACTGTCGATAAAGCTTTTATTGTTGTGCCTTGACGCTTTCTGTCTAGAAACGGGCTTTTGTCTTAAATTTTCTTTCTCGAGGATGAATATTGCTAGTAGTCTTTCGATGGTCTCTACCTAAACACTTCTCCATTAATCCATCAGTTCGTTAATTCATTGTGTAACTATCCAGCCATCCGACTTTGACAAGTTGGCGAAGCCCCTCCCTAGTTTTATTTCACGTGGTCTTAGCCGTTTGTGTGAGAGTATCTTTAGGAATTATACGTAGCCGTAAAAAAATCGTAGATGATATTATAAATATTTTCGATTCGACTTAATGCTGCCACACTGCTCTCTAGAACGTCTCCACTGGTGTCCATTCTCCCCACGGTGCTTGTGGGTTTCGTCCCACAAACATTTCCATTCTTGTCGACACCGGGCATGTTTCAGCTTTCCAACTTCTCCAGATAGGATTTCTGTACAGTGATCTGTAATTTTTGCTGTAATTTGTATTTTTCTGATTACTATTCATTTTGAGCATCTTTTTACATTGTATAGACTTTGAGGTTTACTTGCCTGTGAATTATCTTCATAACCTTAACTTTTTAAAATTAGAGTACTTGTTTTTCTTTATTATTGGCAAGGTTTTATTGCCTATTCTAGATATGAATTTCTATCATTTGGGGCATCACACATACCTTCTCCCAATCTGACATTTTTTAAATAACTTTTTTGAATGGCTATAAAGCTTCGATTGTGCTAGACGAATAAGTCGCAGAGGTCTACAGCGCCCCATGATGTTCATGGTCAACGATAAGTGATTCCATACGTCAATGTTGGTTAGGAAGGCGAAGCTCGTGGCAAATGTTTTCAACAACAGCAAATGGACACGAGGAAACTCGGGAAGGTCTTGATCGTGGTGATGGCGTCACAGGTGTTCGCATATGTCCAAACTCTTCAGACTGTACACGTCAAACACGTGCGTTCTTTGTATATCAGTGACACCTCAATAAAGCGGTTAAATATGAAGACGACCCAGTAGATTTTACACAGTTAAAGTCACCATTTGCTTTGTGATGGCGTATACTTTTGAAGTTTTGATGAAAAAGTCTTGCTACTCTCTATGTCAGAAAAAAATTTCTCCTGCACGATTTCCTCTTAACTTTACATTTTTACTTTTGTATTTAAGTCTTTAATATAGCAAGAGCCCACATTATATATGTCATTAGGTAGAAAGCCATTTTTTATTTTTCCTCATCCAATAAACCAGTTTTCTCAACACTATATTAAACCACCCATATTTTTTCCATTTAATTATGGTGGCATTTTAATCAAATGTTAATTTTCCGTATACAAATCAGTCTCCATCTGGTGTCTCCACCTGGTCCCACTGGCCTATAGACTTCTTGTGGGCCAATAAATATTTGTATTTTACCAAGACTCTGTAATTTGTCTTACCGTTTGGCAGAGGGAGCCCTTCCACTTTGTTCTTCATTTGCAAAGTCTCCAAGAACATAACGTTATATTTATTTTCGGCCCTTTTTCTGATGTGTGTTTTATACATATAAAAAGTAGCATTATATCTGCACATATTTTAACCAAGTTTAGGTCACAGTGTATATTTTTTTGAGCCCGTTTCTCTCACTGATCATTGTTCCATTTCATTCGGTATTCTTGTACATGACTGCTAATCATTCTCCTGAATTCCATCATAGTTTATGTGTTCCATATTTTAAAAACCAATTTCTTATTGGCAGCCGTTTAGAATGTTTCCAATTTTTCACTGTTATAAATTATACTGCGAAGCACAGCATTGCATGTGTGTCTTTTTAAACATCTGTGATTGATACCTTAGGACAAATTGCTAGAAATAAAACTCTATCATAATGTATGCTTTTTTTTTTTTTTTGAGGCTTTCTCCTCCTGCTGCCTAATAGCCCTCCAGGCATTTTTACTAAGTATGCTTTTATGGAGAGACGATGGGGGAGCGGCCAGCTCCACGCACTCTACGACACCGGGAGGAATTATTACCGCAATTTTCAGAGTTTCCACATGTGTAGGAAAATCCGTACAATTATTGCCAGTAGATGTTCAACAGTTTAAGAATATTTATCGGCCACCTGCGTTTATTTCCTCTGTCCAACCTTTCCTATTTCTTTCTGTATGGAACCAGGACAGCGCTAGGCAGAGGCCGTGTGAGGGTCACTGGACATGGCTCAAAAGCACAGGGACAGATCGGAGAGCAGAGAGTTGCTGAGCTGGAAGGAGCTTTTGACGACTAAACGCTTCGGGGACCGAGCTGACTTTTCATCACCAGGAATGGAACGTCCTCCTGCGGTGACTCCGTCTGCCCAGGACCGACGGGGGTTGGCCTGGCCGCGTCTGAGCGGGGTAGCGTTTCAATCTCCTATTGCCCCTTATTTTTTTATTGTTTTGCTATTTTGAGCTTTGTATACTTCTCGTATGTGGGGTTTTCCTCTCTAAAAGTAGATTTGTTGTTTGACTTATGATTATGAATAAAATTAAAGAACACCAAGTATTAGCAGTTATAACAACCTCCATCCAGAGACTGACATTTTAATGAGTTCTTTTTAGATGTTTTTTCTCAACGTATATAGCACTATATTATCATACGTCATGATTTTTAATCTTTTTTCTTTCTCATATCTTCTGAGTATCTCTTCACATGGATAAATAAATCTGCTTCGTCATCACGGATGGATGAAGATTCTTCTTTTGAGTGGATGGGCCATGATTTACTTATCTGCATAACTCATCTCCATGGATGGAGAGTGGTTTCCAGTTATCCATGATCATAGCATAGGTACAGTAAACTTTTTTCTACAGTTATCCATGGACGTTTGTCGAATCACCACTATAGAAAAACTTCCTGAAAGTCACTTTACTGGGTCCAACCAAAGGTACACACACACAAATACACACTCACATGTGCGAGACTGTGTGTATTACATAAATGTGTATTATATATGTGTGTGCATATGGATATATATACTTCTGCTATTTGCTATCATTTGTCTTCCAGAAAGACGGGCCTATTTACACTTCTTAGAATACTTTTAAGTAAGTGCAATCTGAAACCTTTTTTATATGATTGGCCCTAATAAAAAAATATATACATTATCTCAAAACGACCTGAAGGTGCTTCTGCTCAGCAACTCAGTCCAAAACCACTAAGGCGACGATTTCAAGTGCCATTTGTGGGACATCATAGGCAGCATAATAGGATGCTGAGAACGGTAGTAGGTCTGGATGGGTATTTTGAGAAGCTTCTAGATCCCTAATGAGCTGTTAGCCTCTCTAAGTGTGTAGGCATGTTAATTGTCTCCACATCAGTCTTCTCTGGAACATCTATTTGAATTCTGTTTACTCACGGTGTCCCCCTCCTCTTTCAGGAACAGACCGTGGCTTTGCCTGGTGACTTGTCTTTGGCCCGTGTGGAGAAACCGTCCCAACAAAAGATTGAAATTCAGGAAGTCGGAGCAACAGCAGAAGATTCCGTGGGCACTGTTTTTTGTTTTTCCCCTGCTAAAGACTTGTGCTGTTCTCCCCAGCTCTTCAGGGCTTTCTCTGCTCCCTTCCAAATATAAGGAACACTCTCCCCGTCAGGAGCAAGGACATCCAGTAGATAGTGACATGCTAAATCACACGCGCGGTAGACTCGATTAACACTAGTTAACAGACTCTCTCAGTCTTTAAGCCACCTGATTAGTGGAAAGGTTTAAAGGTCTCAGAACTGCAGAGAAGCAACCCTGTCACAGTTCTGTGAGGTAAATGGTCCAATTAGCGAGCTGGCGCTTGGCTGCCATGGTCAAGGCCGCTGCTGGCCTTTCCTGGTCCGCTGATTCCCCGCCTCGTCCCGACTTTGCAAAACCCCTTCCCTCCCGGTGCCTTGAGCTGTGTGCTGGGCGTTAGTTATATCTGCTTCTCTTCGCAGCCGTACCCTTTGCTAAGCGAAAAGGGTCAAGAAACTTTGGCCTTTCTTTGTGCCCCGATGGGGAGAGGTGAAGGAAGGGGGAGTGTGAGAAATCGCGGGGGTGTGAGGAGGCAGGGAAGAAGCAGCCTCCGTGAAATGTTACTTAAAATGCCACAGAGCTGGGATCTGTAGAAGACTCCCTAAATCGGCTATGACGAAAATGAAAATACTATGGATTCTGAATTTTTGCCCTCTCTTTTTTCTGAGATGCAGCTGTTTAATAATAATGATTCCTCATTAGTTAATGACAATTTAATACCCTAAATAGGTACTCTGAGTCAAAATGAAAATGGAAGGATTGATCGTCTTTTATAATGGAAATGAATGTGAGATCTCAAACGGACTTGAACTTAAGAAAAACTTCCTCTGCTAACTATTGGGTCTGTTCTCCCCGCTCCCCGGGAGTCAGGCTGTGGAGAGGGAGGGGTCAGGCGTGCCTGGCGTGAGATTCCTGCAGGTCAGTCTGTCCGTCTCTCTGTTTTTCAGAGTACACACGCTCGGATATCTGATAGCGACTCACGGGCAGAAGGGGAACTTTTGCAGGTGGGGACAATTCTCAGACTTTTACCTGCTTCTCATTACATAATCCTCTCAGCAGCTAATGAAAGTCATGGCTCTTCTTGCCCGAATATATTAACATGCAAATATTCTTGCAAAATTTCTGGGGTTCGAGGGCCCCCCGAAGCTTATGTATCACCCTTGCCTGGGACTTCTGCTTGCAGAGTGAGTCAGGTTTCTGAGAGTAAATAACCGACACCTGTCTCAGCTCACTTTGGCTGATATGACCGCTTCAGGATGGATAAATTTTACTTTTCCTCAGCTCCCCGCATTGATAAAACTTATCTATTGCAGTGGAGTCTGTTCAAGATGATCCGGAATATACAGTGGCTGTACATAATGACAGTTTGTTGTGTCAAGTCACCCCTCCCTGATTTCAGGGAGAAATGGTACCAATTCCCCACGATCTACAAAGGAAATAGAAGCAGAGGCAGCACTTCTAACTATGCTATGAGGCCAGCATCGCGCGAACACCGAAACGAGACAGAGACATCGCGACAGAGAAAAATGATGGACCAATATCATTCCTAAACTTTGATATAAAAGTCCCCATCAAAATATTAGTAGATTGAATACAAAAACGTCTATAGAGACATATGCACCGTGACTATGTGGGACTTTACAGGTATGCAAGGCTGGTTGAACATTAGAAAATCAATTATTGTAATTCAGCACATCGAAAGACCAAAGAAGAAAAATCATATGATCATATGATCATATTAATAGATGGAGAAAAAATTTAACAAAACCCAACGCTCATTCATGGAAATAAAAACAAAGTTCTTGGCAAACTAGGAATAGAAGGAAACTTTCTGAATTGATTAAAAAAAACACCTACAAGACACCTTCAGCTAACGTCTTACCTAATGGTGAGAAACGGTGTTTCCTCTCTAAGATCAGGACCAAGTTAGGGATGCTGTCTCTCACGGGTCTACTCAACATCATACCGGAAATTCTGGCCAATGCGGTAAGGGAAGAAAAGGAAATAAAAAGTATACAGATCTGGAACGAAGAAATAAAACTGTTTCTGTTAGCAGCTGATTGAAGATAAAATAAAAATAATTAAAGAAAAATTAAAACTTGAGAAATGATTTCATCGCACAGTGAAATGACCAATTGCACATAAATGAACAAAATATACAAAATCCAGGACCCCAAAATATTTTCAACTTATTTTTTAAGTTTATTTCTGTTTGGATCAATTTTTTTTTAAATATGTGAAAGAGACATCATAGGATATTTTCTTTAAAATAATTGGAATGCTACTGAGCTTGTGTGTGTGTGCGTGTGTGTGTGTGCGTGTGTGTGGTGGCGCGCAGGCGTGCGGGTGCGTGTGTGTTGGCTGTATTTAGTCATAAACTTCTAACACCTGTCAAAGCTACAATACGAGTATCACACGCAGAGGACGTCAAATTGGCCTTTCCACAAGGGAAATGGGCGGTTGACTTTCCAGACAGACTGGGCAATTTAACTGAATTAATTGCCTTTTTTTTCATTGTCCTTTTTTCAGCCAATTTATGGCATTATTCTTAACGCTTGGATCTGGTTGCTCCACATAAAAATGGTTTCCATTTGGCAGTTACAGTTTTCCACTGGCTGAGACTTATGACAACGCTGTGAAGCTGAAATCAATTTATTGTGGATTTTCCAGCAAATCCTCTTCACGTCGTCAGGGACCCTCGTTTCAATGCACACGTGGAAACACTACGAGGAGGCTGCTGAGATTCATTGGATTTTGGGAAACTGAAAATAGTAAACAGTTCATTGAGTAGAAAATAGGTTTGGCAAGGTTTTATTAGCTGGAGATAAAAGATGATAGACTGGACTCTGGAATCATACGTTCGAGAATTTATATTGTTCGAACTCGACTCAGTGGTCTGTGACTGCTGTGTGACAATTACGAGTCTGGCTGGGGGCCTTGGAAGGTGCTGAGCACGTGTTCTGAGGTGACCAATGTGGACGCCGCGTGGACAGACCCTTCTCTTCCTTGCGACCACCACCCATTCTCCGGTGAGTGAAAAAAACCCACGATGGCATAACCCAAGAGCACCGCATCGATTGCGTCACTCTACTGAGGTGTCTGCCCGGCGTGAAGTGTCTGACCTGGGGACTACGACCGAGATTTCTGTCCTGGGCGGTAGTTGAATCTATCACGGCTTCAGATAAACTTGGTTTACAAAACTTGCTGGAGTTTCCTTACAGAAAATAAGTCAGGAAACTATATGAACAGCCAAACAATAAAAGCCTAAGAAGGAAGGAATCAGAAAACCAGTGTTCAATGAAACACGTCAATAATAACAGTAGCGATCGCGACAGGTGACAATCATGTAGTGATGGCGATGTGCCAGGGACATTCCCAACCCTGTAGCTACACAAATCATTTCATCAGAAAATCCCGTGGGATTGGTACTAATATTGTCTTCATTTCACAGATGATCAAACTGAGTCACAGAGAAGTTAAATGACTTTCCTAAGATAGCGCAAGTGACAGGACGAGGCTTATGTCCTGCCCCCGAACGATTATGCTATATATACCATTTCAGTGCATTTCTGTAAAGGGTTTGATTTACATTCGTACATTAAGACACTAATTCAAATGCATGCGTGTATGCGCAAGCATGTAAATCTACATACGTGGGCACACACATGCGTTCACACGCAATTTCATGAGACAGAGCACAGATGAACTTCGGAGGCAGACTGCGTTTGCCGGCGGGGCGACCTCGGTGCATCGCTTAAACTCTGCTCCTCGGTGCTTCTCATGTGAAATGTGGGCTTCACAGTGCTTTCCTTGAAGCGCTAGGAATCGTAGCTGGGACTAAAAAGCCATTGAAACACCTGGCAATTTTAACGACATCGTTACTCACGACGTTCTCCGTCACTAAGGGATGCTCGTTCGTGGCTTAGCGGAGTTGTGGCTCCAATCCGCTTTTCTGCCTCAATTCTCTCCTGTATTTCTTTGTCCTCTTCTCTGCAGGACACATTTGAAGTTGTCTCTCAGATCTCAGAATCCGGAGTCCCTCTTCGATTTCCTGTTGCTGGCTCCCTGCCGGAACTTCATTTATGAGGAACGAGGCCAGCAAGGAAATGGACTCACTACTGTATTCTCCGATGCCGTACCAAGTTCCCTGAAATCTTCCCGCGTGGACTCGGCTGTGCCCTGTGCCTGGCTGTACAGGGGTGGGTGGGGGGTGGGTGAGGGTGACGAGCACTAGGCCAACTTCGAAACAAGGAGTGTCACGGGGACCTTGGTTTGAGCTCCCGTGTCTAGTTTCCATGCTGGATTCCACAGTTGGTTGGTCCTATCATGAGAATCAGACCTGTGTTATTTTGGGGTTTTAAGCTGTGCCACTATCCTTGGAGAACAAAGCGAAATGCAGCTAGACCCCCCAAAAAAGGGCCTCTTTCTCATTCATTGTTTCTGACAAGTGCTTTGTTACTTTTGCATTAGAGGATGACATTTCAATCTCTGTTAACTTGTTTTGCTCCATGTTTTGGCAGCTCCGCGGTTGGGATGGGGCTGTGGCCTGGAGGGGCAGTTGGCCCGTGAGGAGCTCGAAAATACCCGAGTTCTCCTAAGCAGTTCAGAACTAAGCCCCTTAAACAGTCTTGTTTGTGTATATGCTGTTTTCACAGCATAGTTCTCATTAAATTCAATAAATGGAGGCACAAAAAAAAATCTTAAAAGCTCTTCCTAATTTCTCCTTACTGAGTTAATTCTTTCTTTCCTCTATTACTATGGCTTGTTTGTGATCCTATGTGAGACACTTTCTTTCCGTCTGCCTTGTGTCAGCCATTTATCCATCTATCCATTTTCCCAGCTGTTTCTCTCTCTCTCTCTCCCTGTCTCTCTGTCTCTCTCTCTCATCTATCATCTATCTATATCTAGTAATCACCTATCTATCTATCTATCTATCTATCTATCTATCTATCTATCTATCTATCTATCATGTATCTATCTCTCTATCTAATCTACCTATCATCTATCTATCGTCATCTATCTATCATCTAGCAATCATCTTGTTTACTCTACTACCATGTGGCTATTTCTAGATTTGGGGGACAAGGGCCCACCTTACTCTTTTTTTGTCGTTGTTTGTTTTAGGTTTCACAGATACCAGCATCATATTTTATAAAGAGTGGGGTTTTAAAATGCTTTTGAAAGAGTCGTTTGGAATCGAAGTAAACAAACACAGACAGCTATAGTTTTGTGCCTGTCCTACCCAGCCCTGATCTTCTCTAGCAAAAAAATCCCCTCCTCGCTCTGCAATACAGAGGGAGCGTCCAAAGAAATCAGTGGCAAATGACGAGTTGGGGAAATGCCAGTTGGATAGTTTGAGGGGAAACGTAGCAATGAAATTCTGAAATATCCTGGCAAGAATCATGAAAATAGTTATGCCCAAGGCACTGCAGGAAAGAAAGGATTTTTGCAGAAATAAACAAGGCCCCAAAATGTTACATTTTCCAGTTCGTTCTCTGTATCTATGAGTCTGTTTCCATTTTGTTCGTTCATGCATTTCAACGCCAATTGTGTTTGTTAAATAATAAAGCACAGTTTTCATTTTCTGTGCTCTTGAAGAATTTGTCCTCTCTGTGCGAACCAACATTGCTGCACAAGGGAAGGCTTTTCTCTGGGGGAACAGGTGCCTCCTTGTTTGCTTTGCGTGCCATGTCAGCTCAGTGCGGTGGCTTCGGGTCACCCTTCACTGCTGGACCTGCCTCCCCCGAGTGAGAACCTCACACGTAGTTGAGAAACTGTGGCTATGACAACTAAGAATGTATCAAAGCACTGACACATTGTAAGGACCAAATGGCAAGGGACAGCGCAGGACTTTCTTTTTTATAGTTACAGCGATGAGGGTTTTAGATGTGACTTTCTGAGCCAGGTTCGAGGGCATCTTCCCATTCATTCATTCTTGTCGATAGTCAGCAGTGGCTAGCCTATGCTTGCCCGCCTCCTGGTAGGTAAACATTAGTTCAATATAACGGAATCAAAGCGAGGGATGTTTATGCGCCATGCTTTATACCAGGTGCCAAGAACCCAGAGTCTTCACCTTCACGGAGGTTATTATTCAGGGAGTGGAGGTCGGTTTATTGATCATTGTAAATGAAAGCGCTTTCTAACGAGAACACAGCTTCGAGGCGGAGACATTCTCAGTGAACTGTGGATGTCATAGAGAGAGAATCCACGGGGGGTAAGAGAAAACTTTTCAGCAGATTAGAGAGCGTGAGCAGAGCCACTACTGTACGAAGGAGAGGGGCATTTTGGGGAAAAGAGAGACTCTCGGTCACTGGCGAGAGCATGGTGCATTGTGGGAGAGTGTGCACAAGGCTGGAGAGGAGAATCTGGGGCAGGGCTCCGTTTCGGTTCTGGATCTGGACTGTGTTCGGCGAGTGACAGGGACCCACCGAAGGATGGCGGCGTGACTGTCTGTGCCGGATGCTTTCTCTCCGGGCAGTGAAGACGTGACCTGGGCTGGATCAGGTCTTAATTCATACTGCAACCTGAAAACTAAGTAAATGAGTAAAGCCACCTGAGAGTGACCATCATCAGTGCTACGATCATAAACTAAATTGAATTTGTGAAAACGTTTACGAAGGCAGGACAGATTGGCTTTTAATAGTCATTAACTTTTCCCATAACTCACCTGATTTTTAAAAGAATCTAACATTAGAAACAATTGCATTTTCTATGTAGTCAATACATTTTAATGCAATTGATTTTAAAGGCATTTTTCTGAGAACCAATTTCACGTCTGACATTGTGCTAGTGGCAGGAAGCATAGAAAAGTTTAAAATATTTTCTTAATTCTCGTAACGTTGGTAATCTGGCGGAGGAGCCATTAAAATAAGAAAACGATACACGAACGCAGTGTGAGAAGAGCTTACTTAGCAGACAGCACCTTCGTCTGGGGCACGGAGACACTGCCCGGAGTCCGTCCTGGAGGAAGAGCTTTCGCTCATTGCCTCTCCAGGGAGAAAATACCGGAGAGAGCTGTCAAGGGCGGAAGAGGGCCATCAGGGAAAAGAGGGATTCGTGCGCGGCGGCGGGGCGGCGGGGCAGTGTCGGCAGACACGGGCCAGCACGTGCGACGGTGTCCCGGCGTGGACCAGGGCCGTGGAAGGCGGTCGATGCCTCAGGGTGCGCTCCACGCGGGGCCGAGCAGCGGGGTAGGGATCCGGGGCTCTTCTTACTGGACCTTACCCGGAACGATTCTAAGGACGAGAGTTACAAGGTTAGCGCATCTTAGACATGGCGTTCTGGCTGCTTATGAGGGCCGTAAACAAGAACGGATAAAGAGGGAGTTTCTATTCTATGAATATAAACCGCGGTGGGAGCCGGGGTTACAGACACCTGTTCACCACGAAAATTAGAGAGGTCTTACTTTTCATGTCACTTGATTTCACGATGGCCCTAGAGGGGTATTTTTATTATAGCAGATAAGAATCATACGCCATACGCTTAGGTGTGTAAGAAATGTTACTTTATGTGTTCTGTACTTATTCTCAGTACCTTCTGAATCCTCTCTCACTAGTACGGGAGGTGCAATCCCAGTTTATTGTGCAAATTCTTGTAACGGTTCCTTCCCAGCCTCCACCCTGCTTTTTAGCCAAGGATGTGTTGAAATTCTGGAGAGCTGATGGGCTGTAGGGGTTAGGGGCTTCATCATCGCTTTTCTAAGCTGAAATCCTCTAAGCCATCCTGGCTCTTTGCCAGTCTTTCGGGGGCGGGAGAGTGATTTACACAGGTTACATCGAATTCTTTGTGTCTTATGCCTGGACCTCAGCTTTAAAAACTTCAAAGCCAAATATTTATCTATTTTATTTGTTCATGTTATAAAAACACTTCCTTGAAGCAAGGGATGCCTCCTGGTCTAGCTGTTGATTACAGCAAGGTTACAGAGTAACAAGAAATCCTGCAGAAAAATGTGCCAGTTGATACTCTAAAATGTTAGGCTGATACGTTTTTGTCCCTATATTTACAGGTGAAGAGACAAAGCTTACCGAATGATCTGTCAGGCAGTCAGAGTCACGGGAAGGAAGAGACAGGACAGATTTGAGAGAGACTTGATTTTTAAATTTCTCTTTAGGTTATATGTCGTTGGGGGTTGGGGGGCGGGGGAAGCTGTCTGCCTTGAGTAAGAAGCTAATATCAATAGAAACCCAGAATGAAAAAAATGCACAAACAAGCAATTCAACCCAACTGCCTTTTTCAGAATCAAAATGGGGGAGCGAAGAACTGCAAGTTAATTATTATGTTGCTATGGTTACTTTTCCTGACTGGAACAATGATGTCGAATAGTTGATTATTTTAACTTAACTTCAGGTAGCAGTTAATGTTTGGGCAAAGGCACTTGAATTGCATCCAGATATTTTTAAAAAATCATTATTTCCATCACATTTTGGTGTAGATATACAAATCAAAATTAGAAATTAGTTGTTTGTGGTCTTAAAATTAAATGTATACTTACGTTTTGAGAAAACGATACTAGATATCTCCTTTATGTTTTATGTATTTGGGGAGATTATTACGGAGACAGTAATGGAAATATCCTAAGAAATATGGTCATGTCATGTGATCATCGCTCGTTAAACATGCAGTCGAGATCAAGTTAATTAAAATCCTTGAGCCCTCATTTTTAAATTCATATAGCACAGATAACAATCTTAATAGCACGTAGTAAGATGTGAAGTAATCTGCGGAGAATCTGTTTCATTATCCCGGACTGCTATTTCTGTGGTTATAGCCACTGAAATTATATCCACAGAAAACGGAAGACTTTAACTAGCCTCCACTCATTCGCAAACCTAGTATCAATGGTTAAAAAAATAACAGAACGTAAGTGCTTTTGGTGTGAAACGCCCAAAGGGAATATTTGAGTGGATTCTGGGTTGTTCCCTATGAAATTTACGTGGCTGATGTCATGACGAAAAATCTTTCCTTCGCAGACAAATGCATTTGCATCAGTGCGATCACACTTCCTGCGGCACACTGCAAACAGCGGGGGTTCGGGTTAGTGTCATATGGCTCTTGCCTTTAAGAGACACCGTGCAAGTAGGAGATACTGAAAGACTATGCCAAGTAGCCCGAGGCAAGAGATCATCCAATAGTACTGAGCCCGTCTTTGTTTTATACTTTGTTTACTGTGATGGTTAATTTTATGTGTCGACTTGACTGGGCCACAAGTTGTCCAGAGATTTACTCAAAGATTATTCTAGGTGTTTCTGTGAGGGTGTTTTTGGATGAGAGTAAGACATTTGAATCTGTAGGTGGAGTAAAACAGATTGCTCTCCTCACCAGGGGTGGGCCTCGTCTAATCAGTCGACGGCTTGCATGCACGTGACTAGAACTTCATGGAGCTGCCGCACAAGGGACATCGGGAACATCGGCTTCCTTCTGCCTTGAGACTTGAATGGAAGCACCTCAAGGCCTTCATCCTGGAGCTGCAGTCATGGGCCACTTGATGACCGGGACACATTCTGAGAACTCTGTCACAAGCGATTTTGTCATTGTGTGAACGTTGCAGAGTGTGCTTACGCAAACCCGCACGGGGTAGCCCGCTGCTGGGATCGTGCGTGCTGTACTTTTGCACAACCGGCGGGCAGTAGGCTTGTTCACGCCGGCCTCGCACGCACGCACGAGCATCGCATCGCGCCGTGACGTTGTGATGGCTCCCGCGCCGCCCGGAGCGGTGAATGTCTCAGCCCCGTCGTGATCTGACGGGGCCACGACCGCATGTGCGGCCATGGAGGGCCGAGACGTCACGCAGCTCGTGACCGTTCCCCTGGGTGTCCCGCCCGCTGACTCGTCCTGCAGGCGCCGTGCTTGTCGGCTTCCTCGGTCGTGCGAACGAGTCCTTATCACAAACCCTTTTCTCTGTATGTCGGCCGTATTTGTTCTGTTTGTCTTGGGAACCCTGATACATTCGTCCTAAATTTTTGCATTAATATTGATTTCTAAAAATATGACCTTAAGACCTTCCGCAGCTCGATGACGGGGCTTCGGCTCCCTCTTCAGTTTCGCGCCCAAGGCGAGCGTCTGGTTGGCCTCCCGTCCCCGCTCTGCACGGGTGTGACGGCCACCTCCCCTTCACGCTGCCCCCGGCACCTCGGAAGCCCCCCCTCCCGCCTTCTCCCCACCCCCAACTCAACGTTCCTCACGCCGCACTTCTAGAATCCACCCCTCTGCCTTCGTCCGCCGCCGACGTTTCTCAGCGTCTCCCAAACCATCGCGACGTTCTTCGGTCCACCTTTCTAAAATACTACTCCGAGGGCATCGATATTCTCCGCAGAAATGCTTCCTTCGCTGGCGGCTCCCGGCTTCTCGGCGCTGCGCCGAGCTGGTGCTTCCAGCTCCGTCTGGTGCCTTTGCTCTTGGCAATGCCCACTCAGCTCCCATCACACCGAGGGACTTGCCAAGACCAACAAGCGACGCTCCCCGGCCGTGTCGGCTCCTCGCATGCGGAAGCCTCCGCCAGCCGTCTGACACCTGCTACTTATCGCCACCATCCCGCCTAACTGTTATCGTCTCATATTTTATTTTCGCCCCTCCCCCCGACTGCAGCACGCTTGAGCTCTCCTGTCTGTGCCCTCCTAGTACCTATTACTATCTTAGAATACTTCCCGCCTTGACATTTTCAACATACGCTTAGAAAGTCATCTTCCCCACGAAACCGTTGAGGGGAGGATGGGAGTCGCTCCCTTATGGAAGCCGATCTGTGTCTGGCCTTGGGGACATGACACAAGAAATAAGTCGACAAACCCCTAGACCTTGGTGGGGGTTTGGTGCCTAAAGACAGTGATGTATCCGAGGCTTCATACCCACGCATTTTCTACAGTTCTTAAAACAAGAAATAAGAGCTTCACACCATTTATGTCGTACGTAATATACATATATTCCAAATTTCCATTCAAATTCAAAGATATAAAAAGCAATATTTAAAAGAACGAGAAACTTAGAACACTTTTAGCCAATCGGCATGGGATTCAAAGAGCCTCATTTCACATTTACTGCACTTCGTTCCAAGAAATCGACATCCCCGGAGCTCTGTTCATGTAAACGCGGACCGTTTCCCTGGGAGAAGCCTCCCCACCTCGCCGGCCCGCCCCTCCCCAGCTTTTCTGTCTGACTCTGTCTTAATTGCCCTGAAATATTTTGATGCCCTCACCGCCTCCAGCCAGGACCTCGTTTCTGCCTGTGCTTGGGTTGCTTTTAAATAATAGATCCTGTTTTTTTCTTAGCGTGTAGGTCCGAGTTCTCCTCTCCACGCCCCCCGTGGCTCTGCTCTATAGCAGGAGCCCCTGGAACGCGCCGTTCCCCATGACGCTGAATTCCAGCCACGATGGCCGCAACGCCGCTGGTTTATGCCACTTGCCTTTCGTTCTGAGTCTGATCTTGTTTATGAATCCTGGACGCTCATCGAATCATCAACTCACAGATTTTGTTAAAAAAACAAAAAACAAAAGAAACCAAACCTGCGTATGTCCAGGCTGGGTTCTATTTATTTAAAAGTCACGGTCATTCTGAAAGGGACAACATTTTTGTCCTTTTCTTTTCCACTAGAATTTTGCACACTGTATCTGTCGCACTTTGAGAAAGAAAAGTGAAAATGGGCCCGGAGTGTGCGATGGGGACCGTAACCCAGGTGAGCGTTCGCAAACAGGGCTTTCCTGGTCCGAATCTGCGGCGGAGAATGCCTCGGTGCGCGGCTACGGGCACGCCTGTGGAAGCGTGCGCGTCCCCTCTGGGCACGCCCGTGGAAGCGTGCGCGTCCCCTACGGGCACGCTCGCGGAAGCGTGCGCGTCCCCTGTGGGCACGCTCGCGGAAGCGTGCGCGTCCCCTGTGGGCACGCCCGTGGGAGCGTGCGCGTCCCCTCTGGGCACCCCCGCGGGAGCGTGCGCGTCCCCTCTGGGCACCCCCCCCGTGGGAGCGTGCGCGTCCCCTCTGGGCACGCTCGTGGGAGCGTGCGCGTCCCCTATGGGCGCGCCCGCGTAAAGTGTGCACGTCACCTCGGTGCCTTGCATGTGCTTTTCCAGGGCTGTGTACGCCCAAGGGACAAAGCAGTGCATCTGACAGCTATCATTAAACACCTTCGAGTTACACTTTTTATTTGTCTAGCTTTTAGTTTTTAAACTACAAGGCAAGTCATGCATAATTACCCCCAAATTCCAAATGAAGGGACCTACGCCCCAAGTCACGCCGAAGATAAGAGACAGAACTGTCATCGGAGCTGTGACTCCGACACAATATCGCTCATAAAAGGCTGTTCTGCAGTCATCTCCCTGATGAGAGAGTAAATTTGGGGTGAGAGCAAATAAAATTCTTGACTTTAAATATTTGTTGGTTGCAACCGCTAAATGTTCTACCACAAACTATCCTTTTAGAAAGCACAATGGACACACTAAATAAAAGTTTAACGGGCCAAAGACTGGAGCTCAGTCCTCTTGCTTGCTCTGCTTGAACCGCCCTTGGCATGTGTGCATGTCCTCTGGCTTTGCCGAGCCCTGGATGAAGGACCAATGGCCTTCCCCTTGGTCACCGGGTCGAAGGGGGTGAGGTTCAGCTCTGACAAAGGGGGTTCTTTTCGATGAGTTCACCTGCTCGTTGTTCACCAATCAGAAAAGACTGTCACATGATGAGATAGCCGAGTGCTCAAGATTATTGAGATCAGGGGCATAGAGTTTTCCCATTTAAAACCGCTATGAAATGGAACATTAAGCTTGATATCGATCACATTTCAACATTATCACTAGCTCCCTGAAACCTGTGCGAGCAGCCGCTGTGAAATTTGGCCTGCTATATAACCAGCGAGCTGCAAAAGGACACCGTCGAGGAGGGAACGTCATCGAAGCCATGACATATATTACATGCTGGGGACAAACGGCACGGGATGTAAGAAAGCGCATAAGCGTGCCAGGTGTGACGAGCCCGATGCTCCCTCCAGCCCTGTCCGTTAGGGCCGGTGAGGGGAAGGAGATGGGGCAGGTCGGAGGACTGCGTTATTTGTGTAATTAAGGTGACGGACGCATCGCGGATTCTCTCACACCCTGGGGGAGCCACACGAGGGAGCTGGCACCCGTGCTGGGAACGCCCTGCTATGCAATGGCGAGAAACTTCCATTGTCGGTGGAAGTTTTCATGATTTGATGGCAATCGTCTCACTAGGCTGGTCTCTTCTCTTCTCCACGTTCTCCCCCTGGAGGGCGCCTCCCTGTCTTCATGACACGCGGAGACGTCTTAGCGTCTGGGTGACAGACAGCCTTCCCTCCCCCTGAGAGCTCTCGCGACGTCGTCGGGGGGACCGCAGGCGGCATCTGTCCTGTGACGTGACAAATCTGAGTAAGAAGCTCCAGAGTAAACGTCATCCAGACGTTACGCGTGGGTTGTGTTGACACCTGGAAGCTCCTTGCTGTGTTGTCTGCTGCTGCATAGCAGTGTCAAACAGTTCAAGTCAGAGCTCCTGGGGGTCACCCCGACGCAGTCCTGTGGCCCCAGCCCGGGCAGGGGCGGGGGAGGGCATCAGGGCCGCGTGTGCGAGCAACTGGGACGAGCCTGAGCCCGCCGTCGGGGAGGCGGGCGACGCGCTGGCCTCTCCTCTTTCCTCACAGGTGGCCCCGAGGGCTTTGACTTACGTTCCAGGAAACTGTCCACCACGGGCCCCGGTTTCCAGGTGTCGCCTGAACATCGCAGTCAAGCGGCTGGCTGTTCCGTGCAAACCCTCCGACCCGCGCGTTTGGCCGCGCGCAGGGCAGGGGCTGGCTCGGTCTCCCCGCAAAGGCCGGCGCAGGACGCGCGAAGGAGCCGCCGACTCCGGTTTCGAAAAGCGGACTAAACCCGCGAGGAATTCAGTCCGGATAACGCTGTTTGGCGCTGCCCCACCTGAGTAATTCAGCTCATTCGCGCCAAGGTTATTCGAAGGTTACGAGCGCGCGCTGTGAAAGCATTTCTGTGACTGCCACGTCGCCTCCTGAACGCGTCCTGGAAGCGGGGCGCGCGTGAGAGTGACGCGCCTTTGCCCAGCACGCGAACGCGGCGCTGCCACCTCCGCGACAAGCCACAGGCTCTTCCGACGTGGCCGTGGCTAGATGACAGACCCCTCCTTCTAAAGGTCTGAAGAACGAAACTCCCCATCTTTAATGTATATGGTTGGAATAGAGCAAGTTTCTTGGTTGTACAGCAGGGTTGCCCGTTTAGTGTATACCTTAATGTCCGTCCACTCATGTTCGAGCTTTTTAGATTTAGTTGGATAAACTTCATTTAATTACTTATACCAGTTAAGGACTTCTGTCATCCAGGAGGGAGCAAGTGTGAGTGAGGCAGAGAACGGAGAGAATTTAATGGTTCCAAGGCTTCTGTTGATTTCTGTGTCCTCACATTAGTCTAGACCTTCAGAGAGAAAGAACCAAGAGGAGATTATATATATATATATGTATATAATTATACCATATTTATTTATTCGGAGGAGTAGGCTCATGTGACTGGGGAGGTAAGGTGTCCCGCCATCTGCCGTGTGCCAGCCAGAGGCCGAGGGAAGCTCCGGGCCACCGTCCGGTCCTGGTCCACAGGCCCGAGGAGCAAGGGAGCCCATGGCACACACTTCATGAGACGAGATGTCCCAGCTCAGTCAGTGAGGCAGGAGAAAGAGGGCAAAGGGCCTCTTCCTCCATCTTCTTCCAAATGGCCTCAGGAGGTTGGATGATGTCCCCACCCCAGGGACGACGCCTACTGCACCGAGTCCCCCGACTCGAATGCTGACTTCATTCCGACGCGCCCAGACTCAGCACTTGGTCTGGGCACTGCGTGGTCGGTCACTGGACACGTGAAATCAGGAGATGATGAAAAGGGCCGTCATAGTACGTATTTCACGGAGCCGGGCACGGAGAAGGTGCTCGAGACGCGTGGGTGAATCGCCGAGTGCCCGGACGGTGCCCTCAGAGCCCACTCCTCCTCGGGCATGTCACTCCCCGCACGCACAGCGCGGTTAAATATTGGTTCAGAATGTTCTTTGTTTCCTTTTCTCGTGTGGTTTCACATCAAAAATGAACATATGTGCCATATTGTTTTTGTTTTGAAGTACATGTTTTCTAAATAATACAAAATTTTTTATTTTAAAATAAAGGATTGATTGAAATATTTCAGAAAATAAATCTTTTCATCTGATAATAAACATGCTCACGCTAATGCGTGCCTTCAACACGCATTAGCGTGAGCATGTTTATTATTCTTTGTTCTTTGTGCAAAATAAAATCTGACAGAGATTTCCCAGGTCACATTTCTAGGCCGTCTTTTTCTCTGACTTTTATCTTCACGTATTGAAATGTTTAAGTTGTTCTCATGCCATGAGGAAATGTTCACAGCTATGTAGGCACTTGATATAACTCAAGAAAACCATGCACGATTTTAATATGATTTTCGAAATTATGTTATGTATCAGGAAGCGAGATGATTTTCACAGAACGAAAAAATTAGATTATTCTAAATTAATTTGGGCGATTTAAATTTAATTTCATAGAGGAAACACAATGTGTCGTGATAAACTTATATCTTAACAAAACAAAAGGCCGTTTGGGTTCTGCATCAGTCCACAACCGGTAGGATTCCCAAACCCCTCTCTGCTTCTATTCAGATCAGGTTCTAATCACTGTGCCTGAGCGATGAAATCGAATGTCACCACGATTCTCTCTTAGTCTTTCCCACGAGCTGTAATCTGCCAGTGTCCGTGAGAAAGCCTCTAAAGAAAACGAGACTGGTTTCTGGCCGTGAGTGTCTCAGCTTAAGCCTAGAGCAAACTTAGTGCTTCGATCAAGCCAAGAAAACATGGAACATAGGTACAATAGCCAAAGCTTTATTTGGGTCAATGTCCGCACAATCGTGAGAACCCAGCTGGTGTTTTGTATGGGATTTTGACGGGGCAAGTTGGACAGTGGGGACATTGGCAAGCTTCTGAAATGGTGGAGCTAACAACGTCTTAAGAATTTATAACTGGCCAGGCTCTCAGCGGACCTAGATCTCTTCATAACGACTTGGGATGCGAGCCTGCCAAGGGATAGACAGCTGGTGATTCGACCAACGAGTCACCCAGTCTCAAAGCTAGTACCGGGCAGGGGTGGGATCGCTAGTATTATTTTTCAACTATTCCCAGAGTGGACAGGACTGCTAGGGTTTCTAGGGTGGCCGAGAAGGGTCAGGGAGGCACAGAAGTCCCGTGGGAGATGGCGAGGGGTGTGGGCCCAGGAAGTCTCATGCTGGAATCTTCCCTCAGTTATTGTCCAGAGACAGGCTAGCACTTAGGTGGGGAAGGTGTCTTCCTCTGTGAAGACCTCTCTGTGTCCCTCGTGGTCCTTCACCTTTGTCTGCAGGTGTCCCTTTGTCCATCGATAATATCCTTCGGCCAACCTCGCGAGGCTCGGGGTATCGGGCATGTCACCCGTGGACGAGGTGATGGAGTCCAGAACAGAATTTAGCCGGTCCTTCTGTGACTCACCTCTGCTCACCCTACTGCAGGGCTCGCTGAAGCTCATGCAGGGCTCAGAAACTCCCAAAGCATCACAGGCATTTCCATTTAAATGTAAATTCTAAATGTAAATAAAGATAACTTCTATATTGTCCTCCCTCTGGATTATTTGGGCCATAGCTCTATTCAATTAGCAAAAGTAATTTAGAAGTGACAGTCGTGTGGAGAATGTACTGATGGGTAATTTTGATTTTGGTTATTTTCCTAAAATGTTAAAGACCTGGGGACTTTTAATGGGGCTGCAAAATGCACAACCAAAAATTATTGTAATTTTTTTTTTAAGAAATGATGCTATTAGTTCCCATGAATGCTCTATTTAAAAATAGAGGCTGAGAATCAAGAAAAAAATCCAGGAAGGTAACCTTTAATTTGAAATTGGATGCATTGTGATGCTTGTGCTGTAAAAATCTGATGGCGTATTAATGTCCTCACATATATTATCTGAAATTGTACCTTTCGGTTTTAATGGCTGTTCCAATAACATAATAGCCACTCACCTGTAATTATAAGTTTTCAAAGCCTGAAATGGTTCCAATTGTTTTTCTCTGTACTTTCTGTGTACAATGGTTTTGTGCAGCTACAAGTTCCAAAAGCCTTATTTTGCCTTCCTCTTCCCTGTGTATTGTCTTATGCTGCACTCGGAATTAGTCTTGAGTGCAACGGAACCTTGGGAGGGACACAGGGGCGTATATTAGATGAAATTTCAACCTTGAGGACCTGGGTGACTTGTACAGCCACTGCCCCCCCCACCCACCTCCGCACGGCGAAGTCCCATTTTTCTTTTTTAATGAGTTTAACCTAAGTCCTGACCACTCGCAAGCGTCCTTGTGTTTCTCATCGTGAGATACATCCAAGTCACCACTTTGTTCTGCCCATGACCGACCCCTTGGAAGTGGGTGCCCCCGCGTGTGGGGCCAGGAGCTCAGCGCGCCCCTCTCCGCTGGGCTCTGAGGTCCCCCTGCTCCCGGGAGGCCAGCCTGCATGAGGACGTGCGGCCACTCTTCGCTGCCTCGCCCCCTCTCCATTCCTGGCACCAGGGAGGACACAGATTCCGCAGGAATCCTGGGGAGAGAAGTCGGGGAGAGGCCCCCGAAACTCTTGTCAAAGCTCTTTGTGCTCGGGCAGCTTTCTGAGCGTCTGGTGCTATGACGGGCCCTGCATCGTGAGACCCGGGTCCGGTCGGGGGCAGGCAGAAGGGCAGGCAGGACATCGTGGGGGCGCTCAAAGTTGGTGCACTTGGGTGAGAGGGAGCAGGTCAGCTCATGGCAGGAGCGTCCCTCTCCTTTCTGGCACTGTGGAACACGCACACACACTCACACACACGCGTGCCCACAGGTGCTGAATAGTCCACACGGCCAAGTTCAAGTGGAACCAAACCCAACGAGTTATTCCCTCCTGACTTACTGAGATGTAAGGGTTGGAGCGGTTTTCTGGTTGGGCAAGGTGGGAATGGGGAAGGATGCTGCGTGGCTGGCGTGTGTCTATGCTGGGAGGAGGCGCCGGAGAAGCAGGTCGGTGGTGATTTATGACTGGGGTTCTTAAGCTATAGGGACAGCAGTGTTCCCTACAGGGCTCGTGAGGATGGAGACTCCTGAGTTTCTGACTTTGCAGGTCTGGGTGGGGTGCAGGATCACTGTGTCTGAAAGATGCAGATGTTGCTGGTCTGGTGGCCTCACCTTGAGGACCACTGATGTGTGGTGCCACTGTCCACGCCCCAGGAGACTCCAGCTGCAGAGCTGGAGGCAGGGGGCACGCAGAGAGTCCCCTTGGACGTTTGTTCACGATTCTGAACAAAACGACTGGTGCCCAGGTGTCTGAGGAGCCCGGGCGTGAGGTTGAAGCAGTAAGGACACGAGGGAGGGACACTGCCACCTGCCTCGTGTGAGCCGGTGTGGTGCACGTGGATGCTCTGCACTGGGGGTGGCCGGGTTCCGTCCGGTCAGCCCAGCCCCCGCAGGCCTGCACGCTGTGCAGCGGAGGCTGTGGAGAGCTGGTCACACGAGCGCAGGATGGCACACACCCAGCGGGCGGTGCTGTTCCCGTAGGCCGTGCTGTCCCGCTGAGCAGGTTCCTCTTCCCTCTGCTGCCTGGTGATGGGCACGTAGATCCGCCGTGGCATCACGAGCTACTGTGAGAAGAGCAGACGCTGATGGGAAGCGCCGGGCACAGCGCTCCGCGCACTGGACTGAATTTTTGTTGGAAAGAGCCTGAGTTTTAAATCAGTACTGGTATTGCTAGGAACGTCAAGATTATTTTCTGCGGCTGATTGGAGAATAGGAACACAGAAAGGGAACAAACAAATGTAGTCTCACGTTCACGTGCGATTGATTCGACATTGCCATGGAGGAGAAAAACTAAGAAGAATGTGACAACTGACCACTGATTCATATTTATCATTTGCTTAATCAATCTGCCGTTTTCAGGTGATCTGGGTGGCAGGCTCCAGCAACGGGCTTTGGCAAATCTCAGCAGAAGAGTCATGTGTTGTACTATATGGAGTGGCTTAGAGAATTTCCAGGACTTCCGGTTCATGCGTGAGGACCAGGCCAGAATTCAAGTCTAAATTCACGTTACAAATCAGGCCTCGAGAGCATTTCACCCCTGGCTCTGTGAGGCCCCAAATCTACTGCTTGCCCCACCAACACCCCAAGTATCGGGCGAGGGATGCTTCTAGAACCAGCTCAACTGCAGCCCCTGGAAAAGGGAGGCTGTCATTCCCATGGAGACCCCTTGTCCCTGGGGCAGTCTGCGTGATTTCCGTGCCTCTGGATGGCTGGCTTTCTAGACCCAGCCGGGGTGGGGACAGAGTGATGACCCCAGGGCACTTATCTTCGCCTTGTGGCGGGGGGGCGGTGCTGTCTGGCACTCAGGTGGTCTCTGCCTTTATACGAGATTCATAAGGTGGGGAGTTCGCACATGTGAGTGACTGGCCAGGAAGTGTGGCAGAAAGAAGGCTAAGCGTCCCCAGCTAGAGGACAAGTGAGTGAAAAGACGGGAGACCTCCTGTGCCAGAGGGCTGTGGCTTCTCCTGAGCCGGGGGCAGTCCTTCACCTTAGGTCCTTTCTGAGTTCTCTGCTCCTGGACGTGAGGCGGTGGCTAAGGTCGCTCTCGCCATGAACGTACCCCCTCCGCCTTGTGCTCTTCTCCATGGCTGGGTCCGAGTGTGGACCACGGCACAGGGTCTGCGTTCAGGTTCTGCCGTCTAGCGTCTGGATGACTCGAGGTGCTCCTGAGCTGAGCCCCAGATTCCTCAGTGCCGACTGAGATGTCGGCTCCGACTGTGCGGGGTGAGGGGCGGTCTCTGTGCCAACAGCTCTTCCATGTTTTTGAATCATTTCTCTAGAAAAGAAACATCCAAATGCAGTTTCTGAGTTAAAATAACTGTGCACTTAATGGCTTTTGACCCATGCTGCCAAATTGCTCTCCAAATGGTCTGTACCGGCTCGTGCGAGCCGCCGGCCCTGCGGGAATGCCAGTCTCGTCGCGTGCTTGCCAGCACCGGGTGTCAACCTTTCCCGCGCTCGGCAGTCTTGCGATCTTCCTTTATCTAAATCACATCAAATCAATGCCAAAAAACAAACAAGTCCCTTGCCTCCTTTTCCTAAAATTTGTGTAAATTGAGAACACATCTATAATGGAATGATAAATATCATGTTTATTCACTGGAATCTTATCTTTTAAAATTGTTTTTTAAAATATGTATTCTCGCCGCCCCCCTTTGGCAGCCATCAGCTTGTTCTCTGTGGGTCTGTGTCTGTCTTGTTTTGTTTATTCATTTGTCCCATTTTTTAAGATTCCACAAATAAGTGAGATTATATGGTGTTTGTCCTTCTCTGACCTTTCACTTAGCATAATGTCCTCGAGATTCATCCATCTTGCCACACATGGCGAAGTTTCATTTTTTATTGCTGAATAATATCCCATTGTATATTTGTACCACATCTTCTTTATCCATTCATCTGCTCGTGGACATTTAGTTTGCTTCCACATGTTGGCTATTAGTAGCAAAGCTGCAGTGAACACAGGGATGCATAGATCTTTTCTATTTAGTGTTCTTGTTTTCTTCGTACAAATACGCAGAAGTAGAATTGCTGGATTGTGTGGCAGCTCTATTTTTATTTTTTGAGGAACCTCTGTACTGTTTTCCATAGTGGCTACACCAATTTGCAATCCCACCAACAGTGCATGAAGGTTCCCTTTTCTCCACAATCTTGCCGGCGCTCGTTATTTATTTATTTGCTGATGATAGCTATTCTGACAGGTGTGAGGTGGCATCTCATTGTGGGTTTAATTTGCATTTCCCTGTTGATTACTGATGTTGGGCAACTTTTCATATGTCTATTGGCCATCTCTGGAGAAACGTTTATTCAGATCCTCTGCTCATTTTTTAACTGGAATTTTTTTGGGGGATGGGATTAAATTGTACGAGTTTCATATATTTTAGGTGTTAACTCTTCATCAGATATATCATTTGTAAATATCTTCTTTCATTCGGTGGGTTGAATTTTCTTTTTGTTGATGGTTTCACTGTGCAAAAACGTTTTAGTTTATTCACTAGAATTTTAAGCAGCAATTTAAAAGAATATATAGCGACATTGGAAATGTTTATGATTTTATATTAAATAAACAAGTAGTATATAATCTGCATATATATACATTCAAGCGAATGCCTATTATTAAAACAGAATTATAAATTAACCTAGAAATTTAAAGTCTGCTACATGATAATACATCCTTCGAAGTCGTTAAGGCAGTGGTTCTGAAAGTCATATTTATGGTAAAATAGTTTTTATTCCTTTTTTGCTAACTGAGACGCAAACTTAGTAAGTTAATACACCTCCCAACCTTGGATGAGAGTTACAGAAAGTTTAAGAACATCTGTGGTTTTTTAAAAAAAAGTATCAGATGACCCAGCAATTTTGCTTTTAAGAACCTTCACAAAGTGGGGAAACACAGCAACGCATGTCCATGGAAAGACTTGTATATGAATGTTTATAACAAGACTATTCATAATAGCCAAAAGGCCAAAGCAATTCGGATGTCCAACAGTTGGTGGATGGATCAATCAGCTGCAGGGCACCTGTTCAGTGGAATACTGTCCAGCAATGAAAGGGCATGCAGGAGTGGGATACGCTACTCACTCTTGCAAAGACGTGGGAACAGCCCAGGTGTCCGTAGACAGGTGAATGGATAAAGAAAATGTGGTGTGTGTGTATTGCGCACAATGCGATATTACCAAACCTTAAGAAAAGCAGGAAATCCTACCACTTGTGACAATGTGGTTGAACCCGAGGACGACATGCTAAATAAAATAAGCAGACCAAGAAAGAGAAATACTGCACAAATTCACTTACGTGTGGAATCTATAAAAGTTGAACTCATAGAAACAGAGAGTAGAATGGTGGTTGCCGAGGCCGGGGTGGCGGGGTGGGGGGATGGGGAGATGTAGGTCAACGGGCACGACCTTCCAGTTATAAGATAAATAAGCCCTGGGGCTGTAACTAGTACAGCCTCACGACTGTCATTAATAATGCTGTATTGTGTATTTGAAGGTTGCTAAGGGAGTAGATCTTAAAAGTTCTTACCACAGGGAAAACAAATTATAACTATGTGAGCCCATGGGTGTTAACTAAACTAATTGCGGTGATAATTTTGTCCTATATACAGATATCGAATTATTATGTTGTGCCCTTTAAAGTTTTGCAATGCTATATGTTAATTACATCTCAATGAAACTGGAAAACGGAATCTAATCTGTATATGAGAGAATATGATCGGAAATATCGGTCACCTAACCAAGGCTTTGACTGGAATGTCGTACTTGAAAATGATGGACACGGAATCAGATATGACCAGACAGGGTTAGGAACTAGGCCTGACTTCATAGAGCCAAGGCTGACGGACCCTTTTGGGGTCTGACTTACAGGTTTGTCCACCTGCATTCCTGGCAGGCCCAGGAATCTTAGGATGGTGTGGAGGCCTTTGAGAAGGGAGGAGTTCGTCCAAATGTACAGGTTCTACAGGTGAATTCTGATGATAAGTTCTTGGCTTTGATAGCTTTGAGAGGCTGTTAAAAATCCAATCTGAGATTTTTATAAAAGTTCCAGCAAGACAAACTTAAAAACGACCTGTGTGATTGATTTGTATTATTCCTGCACTTACGTAATCAGGCAAAATTTAATGAGACTAGACTTATTCTGCAAACAAGCCTGATCTTTCTTTGATTATCTTTGACCAAAAATTAAAGGTGACTGTGAGAAGAAATTTTATGTTTTAATAGAAAACTGTAGCATACTCTTCTGAGTTATCAGATATTAGCCCCGTCAACTGGATTTTTGCTATTTTGACTTACTTGTAATCTGGATCCTATTGTCTTACACGGTTTGTCATTTATTAACGTTTTCACCTTTTCTCCCACCCTCCTGGCTTGGCATCACTAAGGACTAAAGCTGACCTTTTCCCGAAGCCCTGCAAACTAAAGCTGGGCGACTTGATACAGACTTCAAAAGGTTAAGCTCCACAGCCGTGCGGGCCACTCAAGAATGTCACCAGAACACCCACATCGATGCTGTGCTCCAGGAAATAACTATGGCTGTGACCCTGCCATTACCATCCTAACTAGATATTGGAGCCCAATATCTAGAAATCTGGATGCTCTCTTGTTACCAAACAGAAAAATGTTCATGGGCCCGGCGCGGGCGGAGCCACACGCCGCCCCCGAGGTCCGCGGTGGGGAAAGCCTGGCGGTTCTGCGACAAGCGGCGCTGCCCAGGAGAACCGGGAGCTCACGTTCCAAAGCCCGAACCCCCTTACCTGGCGTCCCTGGCGGGTTTTAAGGGCTTAGGGGCACGGGTGTGCAGAGGCGCGGCGGGCGGTGTAATCCGCGACCTTGGAGCTCGGCCGCTGGCGGGAAAGGGCTTCAGCACCGGTGGTCGTGGACAGCAGCCCTGCGCGTCAGTGCTCAGGTC
>NW_024342467.1:25098965-25111456 GCF_902729225.1 Pteropus medius | reverse complement strand
TGCGCGTGTGTGTGCGCGTGTGTGCGTGTGTGTGTGTGTGCGTGTAGAGCCTTTGTTCCGGATGCAGCGGGAGGTCAGCGTTCTCTCCTCTGCTCAGGCTTCTGCTGCGTCTCTGCATTTTTTGGTCTGTTGTCTCTGAAAAGCAGCTCAGCGTCTCATGAACAGGACGGGACCGTTCTGAGCTGTTTGTGGTGTTACACCCGACAGTAAGAAGTCGGATTTGTGCTCCGCTCTGACCATCCATCTTTGTGCTTTTTGTTTCTCCTTCTAATCTATGTTCTTTCTTCTTTGCAGGTCTCTTATCTCATGACTTTTATGCAGCTTTTTGTGAAACTTCTAGGAAAATTTCAGATAGGGGAATATGGGGACTCCTCAGACCCTCAGAACTGATATGCAGATTCTTCTAAACTAAAGACATTTGAGATTCAGCAGATGCAGAGGAAAGCCTTCTAAGAGCTTCCCTTAGCTCATCAAATGCAGAAACTCCTAGGAGTGAGCCTGCCTAAAAGTCCCTTTCCAGAGGAGTTTAAAGGCCATGAGGAAAGAAATGGGGAAGACCACTCCAGCCTGCACGAAGAACACTATCCCAAGGCACCTCTCTCCCATTCGTTCTCCTAGAAACCCTTCTTCTCCCCGTGTGAGCCCTTTCTCGCCTGCCCTATTAAGTGAGGTATAAAAATACCCATCTTTGGGTGTTTAGAGAGCCACGTCTTTGGTGTGTTCATACGTGCATAGGAATAAACTTTGTTTTTCCTGTTGAGGCATCAGTTTAGTTTAAAGCACAGCCCCGCCCCCCATACTGAACCTAAGAGGTAGAGGGAAGATTTTCCTTCCCTCGACAAGTACTGAACTCTCTCAGGTTTTGTCTGAAAATGTCATTGTCTCGTCCCCTCTCTTGAATGACGGTGTAGGCAGATGTGTGTGGAATGGGAATGGGAGGGATTCTTACAAAGCCGTTCTCTTCTGGAGTCAGCCTGTGCCCAGGACTTAAAGAGGCCAACACTGTGAGCTATAAAGGTGTCTCGGTGATGATATTACCTGTGTTCAAGTCTATGCATGTTTAAATACTCTGAATGCAATTACAGATGACAAGAGGAGCACAAGGGAGGAGAAAGAGAAGAGGAATACACCAAAACGCCCAGGGAGTTTGTATCAGTACAATAAACATGGCTTATTAATTATCCATTTTCCATTTTTTTAATTTAAAAATTCTAGCTATGGTAGATTCGTAATAAAAAAAAAGTGTTAAGCAAATTACAACGAAAGGGTCGTTTACAGTGCACGAGGCAGGTTAAGGGTTACGGCCTCACTGTTGGCTGCAGTGAAGCATTTCTCATTGTGTTCTGAATGGTGTGGGGATCTCACAGGCTTAAGCCCCATAGATATAATTCCAGTATAATTGCAAAGTAATGAAAGTTCAGTAAACAGCATGTAATAGGCACTGTGTAGAATCATAAAAGGTCAGGGCTCAAGAAAATGGCATCAGGTGCTGACTCTGAAAAGGATCACTGTCACCTTTTAATAAAAACAGTTGTTTTAATAATAATAATAATAAAAAAACAACAGTCGTTTAGTACCACAGACACAAAGGCATCGGATGTCCTCACACTGGGTTGTTTCCTGCCCAGTTGCCTTCGCTCCTATGCCAAGGGCTGTGACTCTCACCTCTTCACAAAGTGATGGGGTTCTCACTTCTGTGCGTGGGCTCACGGGCACAGAGAATAAACACAAAATCCCCCGGTCTGCTTCGCAGCTAAATGGGGTCAATTGACCAGGTTCACATGTAGAGGACAGGACAAAAGAATAATGCGCAGCTTCTGGGGCATGTCCCTGAATGACAGCCACCCCCTCCACCTCTCCTGCTACCTCAGGTCTTGCCCGTGGATCAGTTGGTGAGTCATCCCGGGTGATCAGAAGGAGGGCGTCACTCTCGGGCAGGGCCGGCAAACTTGTCCTAAAGGACCAGATGGCATTTTAGTCTTTGTAGCCTGTACAGCATTAAAGACAAGCAAAGCCAGGCACTCATTAAAGTGATGAGAACAGATTTCAGTTGGGAATACAACAGTGCAATAAGGGGACCAGCGTGAGCTGAGCTCTGTCTATAAAAACGCGGGTCTCATTTCCCGCCCACCTTCTCACGTGATGCGTTCACCAGAATCAAGGCAAAAGATCCGCGCATCTCTCCACAAGTTTCCTTGCGTCCCTTTGCTTTTTCTCTCTTTCTTGATTTTGGCCATGTTGAACCCTTTTTCATATAGCCGCTGGCCATTTGCGTGTCTTCATTGGAGAAATGTCAATTTAAGTCCTTTGCTCATTTAAAAAATCGGGTTATTGCTATTTTTTTAAATGGAATTACAGGACTTACTTATATATTTTGGATATTAACCTCTTGTCAAATATTTCGTGTGATGGTTAATTTTCTTTGTCAGCTTGATCGGGCCATAGGGTGCCCAGAATAAACACTATTTCTGGACGTGGCTGTGAGGGTGTTTCTAGATGTGACTAGCATTTGAGTCAGGAGACTCAGTAAGCAGACAGCCCTCCCCAGTGTGCGCGGGCACCATCCTATCCGTTGAGGGCCCGATAGGACAGACAAGTGGAGGCAGGAGGAATCTGTCCCTTCTGCTTCCCGCCTGCCTATTGAGCTGGGCCATCGTCTTCTCCTGCCCTTGGACTGGAGTCACATCAGCAGCCACCCTGCCTCTCAGACCTTTGGATGAGGACTGGAGCTTCATTAGCTCTCCTGGGTCTACAGCTTGCAGACGACAGACTGTAGGATGTCTCTGCCTCTGTAATTACGTGAGCCGATTTCTCATAATAATAAATGTGTTATATCCACAGTTGACCTTTGAACTTCACAGGTCCACTCACATGCACACGTTTTCAGTAGATACTGTATTTTCTCTCCTCGTGATTTTCTTAATAACATTTTCTTTTCCCTATCTGACTTTCTTATAAGAACGCGGTATATAATACATATGCACAAAATATGTGTTAATCAACTGTTTACGTTATGGGTAAGGCTTCTGGTCAATAGCAGGCTGTTAATAGTTAAGATTTTTGGGGGTCAAAAGTCTCAGGTGCACAGGAGGGTCGGCCCCCCTAACTGCCATGCTGTTCAGGGGTCAACTGTGTATGTTATTGGTTCTGTTTCTCTGGCGATCCATGATGGATATGTATGGTTTACAAATATTTTCTTTCATTTTATATGTTTTCTTTTCATTCGGTTGATGGTTTCTTTTGCTGTTTAGAGCAATTTAGTTTGAGGTAGCCCCACCTGTTCACGACATATAGACCAATGGAACGGAATAGAGAGGCCAGAAATACACCCACACTGATACGTTCAACTGGTCTTCAAAAAAGATGTCAAGGACACTCAATGAGGGAAAAGAATCTCTTTGACAAACGATGCTGGGAAAACCCGATATTCACGTGGAAGAGAATGAAGTTGGACCCCTATCTCACACTATACATTAAAAAAAAAAAACTTCAAAAGAAGAAGACTTAAATGTGAGACTATTTTAAAAACTAAAATTTAGAAGGAAATAGGGGAAAATCTGATATGAGTCTGTACTTCGGATACTCTACACCAAAGAAACAAAAAAAAAAAAAAAAAAAAAAAGATAATTGTGGCTCCATCAAACCAAATCTGTCTTTGTATGTTTTGAATCAGGTCACTTGTCATAGCTAAGAGAGAAGGAGGCGGGCGGTGGGGCCGGTACCGAGTCCTGATTTAGTAACTGGGTGGCTCAGTGAACACTCCGAGGTCACATCGATACGGTGATCTCTGGAAGAAGGACAGTGGGCAGGACTTCTTCCAGATTCCTGCCTTCACGGGGCTTTGGAAGAGGGGGAAACAAATCAAATGGCGACACCGAGCGAGTGGACCCTTCGCTTGCCCGCCAGCCGCAGACTTGCGTTGATCTGAGTCAGTTTCCTGATATTTCATTTTCTCCCCGCTTCTCCTTCGCGCTGTGTTTGATTATTTGACGTTATTTTCAGTTTCATTGTCGTCATGCCAGGAGTGACTCCAGATTCTATTTAAAATGGTGGAAGATTAGACAAGAAACAGATTCAGAGGAGCAGGAGAAAGAGGAAATTTGCCTTTTCGAAGCTTATACGATAGTCATTTTTAACGTAGACTGTAACAGAATCGTTTTAGAGTGTTTATTTGCATAAAGAATTTCGATGAAAAGAAAGATGCAGCAGAAAAAAGAAAGGAAAACAATGAAACCTTAACGTCTTTCTTCGTTGCATAGTACTAGAAAAACGGAAACGTGTTGCCGGAGTGTTTTCCCCTTTGTTTTATGTTAAAATGGGGCAGGTGGAAGCAGGATTATCTTCGCAGATCCAATAACTGCAGAATTTCTGTCGGTGAGACCGACGCTGTTTTTTGTCATGAGTTTCACCTCGGGATATAAATGCATCGGGATGTCTCTTCCATTAAGTTTCAAACGTGTTTAACCAGCTGGGCTTTTAGAAACATATTTACACGGCAGACATTTTAAATGCAGATTTATAAACGAGAAAGGTAAAAGGTGAACCGTTTCCCAAGTGGTGGCATTCTTATCATAGATATTCTGTCTCTTTTCCTGAAGAAATTGTCAAACACAAAACAGAATTTTAAAACTTAGAATGATAAAATTCATCCACTGTCTAAACTAAGCGCTCGAAGCGAAGGCTCGTTCTGTTATTTCGTCTAGAGCGGATTCGCGATGGATTCCGTGGCATTTTCTGATGACGGAAACGGAGAGGGGAATGGTACGAACAACATGTGCTTTGCTCATCTTTCCTTTTTCTTTTTCCATCATTTAAAAATTTCTCAGTCTGTTGGTTTTTCCCAAAGTGCTTATTTCACAAAATACTACCCTTGCAAGTTCTGCTAGTGACAAGGGACTCTATGTTTGCATGTTGCAAAGTCAGCTGGGAAATATACTCAGCTCTGGGCACTTACGACGCTCCTGCTTAGTGGTGGCCATATGTTGTACCTGGCCTACTGCCACCATTGGACTGCCTAGAGGTGACAGATTAGTCCCCATCCATTTCAAACGTATTTTCTTAAGCGACTGTAGTTCCGAGTGTTTATAATTCTTATAAACACTGGCACATCAGCTGTTTTTTTTTATTGGTATCTCTTCCAAATTTTAAGAGTCACTCCTTTTAATGCATATCATTCCCCGTCTTCAAGAAGTTAAGCTCCGCATCCTCACTTGTGGAGGATGAGAGAAGAGCTTTTAGCTCATCGTTGTCAAGTGCTCAGTGATTTGACTGAGGAGACTGAAGGTCTTGAACAACAGACTGGCTCAGTTGAATGTGACTTCCCTAAGTTATGATAATGATCTCATTGCAATTTTTAAAATGCTGTCAATGAAGTCTTCACATCAGTATCAGCCTCTCCACTTGGAGGAGGAGAATCTGATTGAATTGATTGTAGAGAAATGAGAAACACCCTTGACTTTTCTAATATTTCCATCTTGTTCTCTTTGCGGTTATTAATTTGCTTATTAACCCTGTGTTTCTAGCTACTCGACTTCCTGTCTGATGGACTCCTGACCTCCCACCTCTGCTCCCAGGCCCCTAGAGGCAGGCTCCTTTGGGTCGTCGTGGACAGATGGTGTTCTCGTCTACAAAAATGTAGTTTCTACAATAAGGATTTGCTATTTTGGTTTCGTCTTCTCCGTTGCAAGTGAGATGTAAGAGCAGGAACCTATGAGTTCATGGTCGAAAGGCTGCTCATACCAATTAGTCCAAACTCAGTTCAAAGTTCAACTCACAGCCTTGCCCGGTGGGGCATTTCCTGTGCTACCTAGACAATGTCCACTCACTGAGTCAAAGCATCTGGTACTCTGTCACCATCTATGTCTGTCATATAATGCAAAGGAGCATGTGACATAAACATCTATTTTAATTTCCCAATGGAATTAACATGTTGTTTCTGAATTATCGCCTTAAACAATTATAATCAGAATTTTGTTATTTGCAGGCAGCAGGAAAGATAAGTTTCATAAAATGACATTTATTTCATGAATAAAAAGCTGTCGCAAGTTGACCAAAGTGAATTTTTATAACACGAAAAAGTAAAAATAAGGGGAATGAGACCCTATTACAATCGTATGATTAAGAGTAAAAAGAAGAATTAATGTTTTAATTTTATGGTACCAACATGTATATATTATACATTTTATGAAAATAGAATCATACTGTTTCTACATTTGCTTAAAGGTGAGCATTATATTTCCCTATGACATTCTACTTTGTTTACCATCATTTTAAATAGTAAAATCCTAATATTTGGATATGTTTTTAAGAAACACACCTATTATAAGAGAAAAGAATGCATATAGTACCATTTCTGTCTTCCTTTTTGGTGATTTTTGTCTCTTTAACGTCTTTGAATGTCTTCCTTATATGCTTACGTATCCTCCCTTTAATTATTTTATTTTTTCCTTGAATTTTAGAAAGCATACACTTGAAATTCTTTTATGAGCACTTTAAAGATTATTTTTTCAAAAATAGCTTACTCAGATAAGTTAATATCCACAGATATAGTTTAAAATTTATCGGTGTTAAAAATGAAATACATTTATAACCTAGAATGCTAACATAATTTTACCTTCTTACATCACTCATTAATGCTTGTTTGTACAAGCTGAGATTATTTTACTTATCAATGTTAAATTGTTTATCTTCTCTCAAGAATTACTTTGTTTTGTTTAGAAGCATGCTCAAATGAATTATTTAGTCATTATTTGTTACAGTGGTCACTGTTACTCATTTTATATTATGATACCACTATTCTTGAGTTTTTTGTTTGTTTGCTTTTAAGATTGAGTCAAATATTTGTAGGCTTGAGCATCCTTAGAACCATTTTCATGAAGGGTGAATCGATAGCTTATTTCTCAGGTCTTCGTTCGTCTGGGGCCACATCGTTGCCTGTTCATGGGAACTATATATAACTCGTCAGTTTCTCTCATGGTTTAAATAATAATCATGTTGACGGCTATAATAAAATGCTAACCATGGGAAGCGCTAATTCATACCCCATACAGAATCCTTCAGCAAATTCTCTACTTTGAAAGCATGACCAGAATTGGGTGATTTCTCCCACCACCTAGGACCCTGACGCAATCCACCGTGATAGCTTAACTGGGATGCTGTAATAATGTCCTAACTGGTCTTCTGACCTGGCTTTCAGCCCCTGTTCTCAGTCTATTCCCACCGTAACCACCTGTTAATTTCTTCAGGAAACGTCACTCCCCTTTTGCAAACTTCCGGTGTCTCCCTACTTCACTCCCTGTAAGGTCCGAAGACTAGAGGAGTGTCTGGCTGCCCCTCACCTCTCTCATCGTGTCCCCTGCGGAGACCCCCCTTGCTCACCGTTCTGCAGCCATGTGACCAGCACCTGCTCATTGCAAGGCTGCCCCACCCCCGCCCGCTGGGTTCATCCTGGGGCAGCGTTCCTCCGGACACCAGCAGAGCTTGCTCCTCCCCAAACTCTTTCTATTTTTTTTCTTATGTCACCTTGTAAGTGAGGACGTCATCAAGACCGTTTCAAAATGTGCAACTTGTACTTCCAGAGACGCCCTCGTCTTTTTCTCTGCTTAATTTTTCTCCTTAGTGCTTATAGGCATCTAACCGCGCATAGTTTTCCTATTCGTCTGACCCCCCCTCCCTCCCCCCACCCTATCAAAATGCAAGCTCTGCGAGGGCGGAGATCTTTGTCTCTTATACTCGTTATTATATTACCAGAGACTAATGTCGGCAACTGGCACACAGCAGGCACTTGATAAAATTTTCAGACAAATGGAAGCTATTATTTCATAGTCTACTATAGACAAATCGGTTAGCAACGTAACAAATATAAAGAGCGTCTTCGAAAACTGTCAATACGTTGCAGAAGGAGGATCGGACCCATTTGCATGTAGCAGCCGAGGTCGGAGTGAGACTGGTTGCGTGGACTGAGGCCACCGGGAACCCTGGCTGTTCTCTGCTCTTTCCCCTCCCCCACCGGCACCTGGTCGTGGCATGGGCCGCGCCTCTCTCTTTTGGCATCTGGCTGCAGGCTGCTGGCGCCCACGGTCGGTGAACGCAGCTCGGTCTGTGGACATCACGCTTCTTATTTATAATCACATTTTAAGACTTGCGCTTTCTTACTGTCTTGAAAGTCTGAAGTGACTATGGTTGGTGTGTGAGTGTGCGCGAATGCGCGCGCATGTTCCAGGGCAGAGTTTTCCCTGACCGTCCCCCTCTCTCCCCCTTGTAGGCCCGGGGACCTGCTCATTCTCAGCCCTTTGCGCTCTTTCCCAGCCCTGGATCCGCGCCCGCGCCCACACGGAGGAGCTGGCTTCTCATTACTCTCCTTCCAGACGTGGAGTCTGGTGTGGTGGTGCGCGAGGCTCCTGGGCGCGTTCCCGCTGTCCCTCATTTGCTTAATTCCATGACCTGGATGGAGAACAGTTTCTCTCCTGCTGCACGAAGGTGAGAAATTCATTATTCGAAAATCCGAAAATGTTCTTATTCATTAGCAAATACAAAAGGACTAACGAACAACGCTCGTTTTGAGATTGTAAAACTTATTAAAACTAGTTGTCCCAGAAGATTTCTTTATCTTAAAAACTTTGAGTGCTAAGTATTACAAGACATGTACTTCCATCTCTGGAGGTGTTCGGTACAGTGGAATTTCAGCAGGAAGGACTGAGGTATGAAAATAAGGAGCTCTGCTGACAAACAGATGAGCACCTGCATGAGAGAGCGTCTCTGAACAGCTGGTCGACGTGAGCCGCTGTATCTTTCAGAGTTTTAGGGGAGGAGATATGAGACTTACAGAAAATTATCACTCTTTGACAATGCCCTTGTTCCCCTCATGGTAGAAAAATGGAAAAAAAAAATATAAGCTGTAAATTATAATAACGTCCATGTCAGATTTGTATACATTAACATTTATAGAAATTTCTTTTAGAGTCTACCATCAGTTTTCAGGGTTGTCATGATGGCATTTTAGTTCATTGTTTAAAATTTTCATAACGGGGATCAGACAGACCTGGGTTTGAATCCCAAATCGTCAACCTTCTAGCTGCATGTCGTGGGGAGTTAGAATTCTATACGTAGAGTTTCTTATCTTACATATTAGAAACTACTCTACTAGGTTCGTAAATAATTGAGATAATGTTTGCAAACAGCTTTTCAGAGGCGCCGCAGAACAGGCTCGAAATGCTTGCTGGCGATGATCGCAAGACACTGTGCTTTTCCTGGCCATTTCAGTATCTGTGAGGCAATTGCGTATTGAATTCTTATCTGGATACGAACACAGAGTGAGTGTCTCCTCCTTTATTTTGCTAATTTTTTTTTCCCCAGAAATGTTTGGAATAGAGCTGATCAGTGGGGTTACTATAGATTTGGTGTCATCGTTGGAATATCAACTGTAGCAATTTTCTGTTTCAGCAGAAATGTGCAGCTACCTGGGCAAGAAAGGAGGGAAGGATCAATCCGACTTGCAGAATCTTCCATTTTATCGGAGAAAATAAAATGAGAATCAGTGTGTTCAACTAAGGGTGAACCAATAATTCATTCCTTGCATAGAAATTGCACCTTATTTTTATGCATATAAACCCATGTCTCTCCTAAAATCGATTGAGTAAACGTGGCCTGGCTTTGTTTTTTGTTTTTTATAATATCAGATACATATTAGGTTTTCTTACAGAACAAAGTTGCCATCAGCAAGAGGTCATAGTTACACTATCTTTTTCTATCTTCAGCAAAGCCATATACAGCATCTCTGTGAAGAGCAATGAGGGGTCTTCGCTGTTAGGGGGCTGCCTTTAGGGTCTCATCTCAATTAGAGACAAAAACAAAACAAAACAACACAGCGAAACAAACAAACAAAAAACACGGCAAAACAAAAAAACACAGTTGTCATGTTCCTCGAGTTTACGTTCACAGAGCCACAGTTTCTGCCAAAAGGGACCGTGTCGCCCTCGCCTTTGATGCCGCCCTCCCAGGATGCACTGCTTCGTGTCCGGGCCCTGTGCAGTCACAGTGCTGGCTCCCCGAGCCCATCTTTTCCTCGTCTCACTACACAAATTGCAGCTTATATGAAACGAAACAACGGATGCGTGCGTGTGTCTCAGGAGGAAACGCGAGTTGCGTGAGGGTCTGTGTGCACACGTGTGTGTGCGCGTAAAATCTTCCTCTGCAAGATCTGCTGCTGTTTACAAACCGAAGGTTCGAGGTTCAGAGAGTCACCTGATGTCTTAGGGTTTGGATTATGGTGCTATTTTGCTTCCTTTCTTTTTTCTAGGTGTCGAGTAACTCCTCGCCTTAGTTTTTTCTCTGCCCGTTAAAGGATCGTGCCAGATTGTCTCGCAGTTTGGATAAAGTGAAACATTGCAAACTGTAAACAGCTAAATTCTTTAAAGCACCAGCGAGGGACTACCTTCCAGAAGCCAGGGCCCTGTGGACGCAGAAACACACCCAGAGGGAAGAGGCTTGTGACGGATGCCACGCTGGCTTCCTCAAGGAAGCGACTCCGTAGCTACTTCGTTTGGTCCTGGGAGCAGACGGAGAGCAGACGGTGACAAAGATGAGGTGAGGAGGAAGCAAACACAAATTTTACTTACTTTCCGATCTAAGGAATCTAATGTATCAATTAAAATTGGAAGGAGAGAAAAAGGTAAAGGGAGAAAGTATTGAAATACATCACTGCCGGTTAAGACAGTGGGATATACATTTTTCTCCACACTAAAATGTTCCCCTGGATGTGAATTAAGGACTCCTGAAAAACGTATAAATTCTAATAAGTTCCGCTTTCATTGTATGGTGATTCCTCCTAAAATTGTGAAAGGCACAGTCGAGGCATAACGGAAGGTGACATTTGAGTCGGGTGGTCCTCTCTTCACGTCACGGGAATGCGTTAAATCCTCCTGAGTCTTGGTACTCACGACTCAAACCATTTCATGTTGCTTCCTGGGGCCACATGACTTTTCTGAGAAAGTACATAGCAGAGTTAGATTGCATTTAATTTCTGTGTTCCTAGAAAAATGTGGCATAAAGTTCGTTACATAAACTGTACTACTCTAACTACTGATTATATGCGTAGTTTTGAAACAACCGTTGTGTTCAATACACATTTGGAATTAGTTCAAGTGTTCCCTCCAAGTCCAGTTTTTATTTTATTACGATTGATGATGTTTCTATTTTCTCATTAAGGGTTTTTCTTTTTTTTTTAAATTTTACTCCGAAAAACGCCTCCCAGGCTGACTAGGTCACCAAATGCGTTTTATTTACTTTATTCCTTGTGATCCAAACATCCCTTCGTGTACTCACCGCGATGCGGGGCCGTTGGGACGGGGGCGGGGGGGTCACTCCGTCCCACTCCGTGACCGCCTGCCCGGCCTCACGTTTACCCAGACCTGGGCATGCACCTCGGGCAGGCCAGGGGCGACATGACGACTGCTTGCTCGCTTCCTCATTTTCTACGTTTACCTAACAGATCACATTCCGAAATGCTAATCACGGCTAATGGCAGATGTAAAACTACGTTGGTGAGAAAGGAATGGGGTGAAAAAGATTTAAGGAGAAAAATGAGAGTCCAGGAAGCACAGAAATTGCTTATGAAAAGTCAGAGACTCCTAGACGATTAAAAATCAAAATATCAATAACCTGAAGCTGCTTTAAACGAGGAATCATCCGTTTTAGTCACTGTGCCCCTCCGATAGCACACGTTAGGTTTCAATATCACATTTCAAGAGTCGCAAAGATTTCAGAAAGTCCGCATTAGCGGAGGGCAGTACTAGCTTAATTGCTAGCTTGACGCTGTTTTGGGACATCACAGAGTGAGTCACCAAACGTCCCCCTGCTGAAGAGTCACCGAGAGAGGAATCCATTGGCTGGCGAAGCGGAACTGCGCTGTGTGCCCAGACCGCATCATCTGGAATCCTTCTCCCTTTCTCAAATTTCTATCATTTGAGAAAACGGGAAACGAAAAAGAGGCAAGAAGCTAATTTAAAGCAAAGGAAGAAAGAGTGACCGACTCAGGCATGTTCCCCAGAAGCTTATCAGCCCGTGAGCAGCCCGACTGGAGGGCGGGTCTCGAGGGAGGAAGCTTTCCAGAAGACATCATTGGCCAGGCACCCGGAGGGCGTAGGGGCTGATGAAGATGCAAAGAAGAAAGAGCTGACTTCAGCAGAGAGTAGAGTTCATTTCAGATAAGAAACCGAGTTCCATTAAGTAGGGGGAAAAAAAGAAAGAAAAATAACAGACTATGGATGATATTGTCACTTCTTCGAAAATGCGGGCTAATGCTATTTGGAATTTAAGTCAACGGATAGTACAAGGAGGAGTTTGGTTACAGTAAATCAAAACTGTAAACATGTGATGCATAGAATGTTTCAAAGGGGTGCCCGTCAGCAGGTTGCCTGTTATGGACATGGGCGCGGAGATGCTGAGCATAGCCAAGGGCAGCTTCCTGTTCAACAGAGCTTTGATGGGGGGTG
>NW_024342467.1:25043262-25098935 GCF_902729225.1 Pteropus medius | reverse complement strand
AGGAGAGAGAGAGAGAGAGACAGAGAGACAGAGAGACAGAGAGACAGAGACAGAGAGAGACAGCGAGACAGAGAGCGATTCAGGAAAACAGTTCTCAGTGATTACCTTGCTTAGGAAATAGCTTTCGAAAGTCATCCCAGAAGCATCTCTCTCAGTGATGGCTGCGTGATAATGTTCTTGACCTTTCAAACTACTTGTTATTCAGCTAATTTTTCTTTATTTTTCAAACTCAGTAGTTTGGCCAATTATGTCATTGATAACATTCTTGGGTGCTACTGTTTTGTAATTAAGATGATTTCTCTGTGGAGAGATCTTTAAATCACTCAAGAAGCACTCACTGAGTGCTCACCGGGTTGCGCATCGCATCTTCCCAATTAGCTGCATTTAAGCCTGGAGTTCACAGGAGCCGAGGGACTTTGGGGGCGAGGGGGTGGCAGGCTGACTCTTCAAACCTGTCCCTAGGCTGTGTCAGCCAATGAGCAGCTCCACTTGAAAGGACTCGGGGGAAATGGTTTCTATGAGTTAGGTTTCAATTAACGTCTGTGTTGGCAAAATAATATAAGCTCTAGGGGGACCTTCTCCACTGAATTATTTCTTACGAAAATACCCAGGAGTTAGATTAATGGGTCAAAGATTAATAACTTTCTCGTAGCTCTTGAAATGTATTTCCATTATGTTTTTCAAAATTGTACCAATTTGCAATGTCGTTGGGAAGGGATTAGTGTGATTCTGTCTGTCTCATTTTGGATTAAATCCTAACATGTATTTAGATTTATGTTAATTTAATAGGTGTAAAAATTGAATTTTATTGTTGCTTAAATTTCTATGCTTTCACTATAAATGTTCTTGGACATTTTTCATAAGTTTCTTTATTGTTTCTGTTTCCTAATTTGTGATGGTTCCACTCATAATAATCACCCATCTATCTACTGGGGTGTTGATAATTTTCTTACGATTTTAGTAGCATTAGTATTCTTGCAAAAAAAACAAAGCTTGCTAATTGCAAAAACAATAAATATATGTAGAGAAGCATTAAAAAAGTGTGATGCTATTATTATCCAGAGGCCTGGCTCTGAGTATAAGGTGCGCTGAGGACACATAGAAATCTGCTTCCTCTCTCATGAGTCATCATCTGAGGAAGGACAGCATTGAATAAGGTCGAATGCCTTCGAAGCCTCACACTCTAGGTAATCGCTATTAAGTCTTTGGTGACAATTTATGTTCTATATGTTGCAAATAATTGTCCACATTTTAAAATCTCGTTTATGTGGAATTTATTTTTTCTATACAAAAGTCACTTTTTCACTATCGAGTTTATCAACGCCACGCGAAAGTGACTTGGGTTGGGAGGTACCATTGTTTACATGTTTGAGACTAATCATCCAGCCCTCTGCTGATGTCAGACCTGGCCATTTGGCTAAGAAAGTGTGACCAGAAGCGGCCTAGTTGCACTGAAGAAGAAGCTTTGGTGTGCGATGTGGTTCTACCACGTCCTACTCTCTTTTCGTGGTCGGAAATGTCTTTATAGGTCTGTTTTTCTAGCCCAAACCCTCAGATAAGGACGGGCAGGATACCACCCCAGCTGATCTGTCACGTACGGGTTGCATGAGGGAGAAACACAGGATTTGCATCTAGAAGTCATTGATATTTTAAGGATTGCTTATTACCACCATGTAACTTAACCTGAGATGTTGATTAAAACCACATGCCCTCTAAAAGGCATTGCATAACCCCTGTTCAATTTCTTTTTCGTTACTCTGTATGTGAGTCTCTGCTGTAAACATTGTTGTATTCTGTTTTCTTATTGGCAATTATTTATACAATGGACGCTGGTTCGTACTTAACATTAGTAGGGTTTTTTGTTGTTGTTGTTGCTGTTGTTGTTCCAACCAAATGACTGCACTGTGGACAACACGTGTGTGTTCTTCATTTCCTCCCCAGTGTCATTCCAGGGGGCTGTTATTTCTTGCGTGCGCATGCTCAAGCTTCCAAGAGTAAGCTTTCAGTCCAGACTCCTCTTTGGAGCACCTACAGTATACCGTACATGTCGGCCTTCACTCCCCCAAGTTCATCCATAGATATCCTTTAAGAAAATTCTCGATTTCATTGCAAATGCTATTTTCTTTCCTCATCACCTATCCTAAATAACAGTAAAGCCGGCACCTGCTGCCCTGAGCCTCCAGCGTGGGAGCCTTGCTTTGACTCACACTCTGCACTCAGTCAGCGAGCTTCATTTACGCCGCCTTCTACAAGCCTTTAAAACACGTCACCTTCTTACAGGTACACGGCGCTTCGTTATTTCAGCCCCGTCATCGATCACGCAAATAGCTGTGAAAATCTCAGCTGTCGCCAACCTTTCTTTATGTCGCTACAAAGGAAGTTTTTCTACGATCTATTTTTGATTATGTTTAATGATTTCCCACGGTTTCCCATCATTCGTAGGGCAAAGTCTTTGAATTGTGTTTTGTACTCGTCGGTCGAGCCCATTTGCATTACTCATCCTCTGAGGGAGGTCCAGCAGGCTTATTTTAACAATGGACAACAGAAGAGCCAAGTACACATGCCCTGGAGGGTTCTATCCCCTTGGATTGGCGGCAGCATGGGAAGTAGACTGGGATTTCTCACGGCCGCCCACGATGACACGGGACCCGGCTTATATAGTGTCGATTGCCGGTCAGAAGCCCCTCCTGGATTGTCACACGAAGTCCACTGCTGCCGAAGTTAGGGACCTGGACGCTCTCACCCTGCCGTAACCTCCCAGAGCTTTGCGGCGCACGTGTCAGCATTCAGCGCTGTTCCAGCAATTCCGTCGATTAGCTTATGGTAAGATGGGTTTCCTCGTAAGTCGTTTCGCTTAAAGTCACAGAACCCACCGACGACGTCTTTCGTGAGGACTTGCTAACAACGACTTCTCGTCGCCATCACACGAACAGGCGCAGGTGGCTGTCGTCTCGCTAGCAAGACAAAAAGATGATCGCAGACTCCAGGAGTTGATCAAAGCTTGTGATCAATAAGGCCCGATTGACTTTATTAATGTTTACTTATCCTGCCTTATTTCTAGCCACTCTGCGTTGACGTCCCGCCGTATCGACCTTGTCCGAAATCCACTGGTTTTTGCTCATATCCCTCTCCTTATGCCGTTCTGTGTATTTTCCTTCCTACTTAGGATGCCATCTCTGCTCTTTTTGAAAATCTGCACATGCCTATCATCCGTCAAAGCTCGGTTCAAACACCAAGAGCCTTCTTCCTCGCCACGAGTCGCCGTCCCCGTGGAGCGTGTTGATCTCTGCATCGCTACACATTTGTGTCCCAAGTGTCACAGTCTCTTTTGAGTCCTCATGTTTCCCTCCCTGATCAGATTATGGGCCCCTTAAGGAAAACATCTTTTTCATCTTATCCGAATACACGCTCAGTAAACATTTGCCATTTAAAAGGAGGGCGAGGGCAAACGTTGCAAACCTGTGGGTCTATATTAAAAAAAAAACTCAAAGAAGAATCATCTCTATTTTATAAAAATGCTTTAAAAGTATCTAGCAGGTTCATGTAGTAGGTCTTAAAAATCAAAGGCGGGTTGATTAACACAAAGAACTGACTAGTTACAAAGTACTGTTTACTATTTATTTATTTTTTAACTTTTACGAAAACTTTTAAGCGTATAGAAAACTAGAATATACTAATTAACATACGCATGTGTAAATTTTATAATTAATGACATTTCCCATATCTACGGCATGGTTTTTTGTCGCCGAAATGTTTTAAAATCAATTCTATCATCTCTAATTCCTCAGAGGTTCAGATCCTGGTGGTCGATGGTGTTCTCGTGTTCTTGCTTGTTTTACGTCTAGTTTTTAAAACCAAGTTGCTGAGAGAGTTGACATTTCTAACCACGGTTGTGGATTTGTCTGCTTTTCCTTTCAGCTCTATCTGTTTCCACGTCGAGCATTCCGAAGCTCTTCTGTTTGCTGCAGATACATCAAGGCTTCGCCGTCAGCTCTCGGGGGATCGGCCCTTTTCTTAGTACGTGTTTTTCATCGCTTCTGGTCACTTTTTTCTCTGAAATCTCTTTTATCTGGTATTATATAGTTACTCCTGTTTTCCTTTGATTAATGTTTATCTGATGTATCTTTTTCTCTCCTTTTACTTTCTCCCTGTCCAGATTGTTATATTCGAAGTCAGTTTTTGGAAGACAGCATATAGCTGGGTCATGTTTCATAATCTGCTCTACTAATCTTTGTATTTTAGACATTTTAGCTTTAATGTAATTATTGATATGTTAGGGCTTATATTTTCCATTTTATGTTTTATTTTCTGTTTTTCTGTTTGTCTTTTCTCTTTTTTGTCTGTTTTTGACCATATTTCAGAAGCACACTTGTTTATATTTTAATGCTATTTAGCACATATCTTTCTAGAGCACTTTCAGCGATTGCTCTAGCGAAAACATTACATGTACATAATTATCACAATTTAATGGTATCACCGTCTGGCCAGTGAAGAACAGACGCGCTTGTCCCGAGAGCTGGAGTCAAGGCCGGGGACGAGCATACGCCTTGCGGGTTCCATGCTGGGGCCGCCGATCACAGCGGCTGTTTTCTGGCTACACAAACCTTGGCTGACGCCTTCTGCTGCTTCTGAGCGGTAAGGTCAACATCTGACTTTAGGTCTGTCTTGTTTGCTGAGTAATTTCATCAGCTGCTTTTGACTCAGTAGAAAGTTTGACAGTCGAGACTCAGGTAACAGGCAGGTCACATAAACTCTTCTCATACACCTTTTAAGTCTAATGAGACAGATACTGTCCGATGCTCTTAGAATCCGGGTACCCTGACCTTCCATAATGAGAAAGCAAATCGGTTGTTTTGGAAACATGGATAAGTGATCGGCTGTTCTGGCTTGACAACTAAGCACGATAGAAAGCGGATAAAAGTTTGTTAACTGTAACTCCTGTGCCTGTCTCTTGTTTCTGTATGAAGCTGTTTAGATGATATCTGTTTACTGACATTCTGAGAGCTATGTGGACTCTGAAATCACACTTTCGTGGGTGCATGCCAGGTGTGTACCAGGGACAGCATGATTTCAGTCGAACTGGTTGGTGATCCAGCAGCCTGTAGACTGTGACCTGGTACCGAGCATGTCACTAGCCCCGACCTCTCTCTGCCTGGCTCCCCTCCTGGCACCGTGAGTGGCTGGGGTCAGCGAGCCCATTTCCCGTGAGCTCGCATTTAAGATACTGACGCTGTGACCCTCTGCCGATGAAACCGGGGGTGCCCAGGGGAAGCACCGTGGCTGGCGTACCCCCCGCGGCCACGGCCCCGGCCACCTCCGACCTCCGTGCTCACGAGCTCCGGCCCCGCCGGCCTTGCTTCCTCTCCCCGAAGGCCTCTCATCCTTATTCTGCAGCCATCTTCTCCAAAAGCTCCCCGTAGGCGCCACGCAGAGTGAGGCAGTGTCGGCTGTATGGACATTCCTGCCACCACCCCCGCCCCGCCCGTCCGGCCCGTTCTGTGTTCCCGGTCATCTCGCCGAGGACGTCCCGGTCAGACGTGTCTCTGCCCCTCAGCCTTGCCATGTCGTCCTTCTTAGCGCTTCTGCCATCCGACGTGGGAGTTATTTGTTCGTCGGTCTGTTTACATGACAAGGCAGCGTTCTCGAGGGCAGCTGCTTCGTCACTCAGGGTCCCTGCTGAATCACAGAGCCTGCGATGGTGCCTGGCACATGATAGCCCAATGCTCATTTGTTGAATCGATCGATCACTCAATCAATTGGCCGGCTGATGGATTTTCGGGCAGTTTGTGCAGTGGTTGGGGAGCAGACCCTGGACACAGACTGTGCCGAGATGCCGGGCGGGCCTCTTACGTGGCCTGGATGCGCGTTTGTCCCTCGGACTCGTCAGCTTAGTGGGGAGAGTAACAGGCCTGGTCCTCTCTCCTGGTGAAGTTCTGACTGTTAAAATAATTAACGCGGGAAAATAATTTAGAAAATCGGCAGGCATTTAGGAAATTATGCTCATAATAAATATTAGCTATTGTAATTATTTTCGTAGTGCTTTATGATTCTCAGAGTATTTCCCATTTATCATATCGTTAATGCTCATGACAATTCTGTGAGGCAGAAAAGCTTTTCAGAGATGAACTAACTGAGGGACGGGGTTGAGCGTGACGTCATCGTCATGTGTCAGGCTCGGGCAGCTCGGGGCCGAGAGCCCATGTCTTCTGATGTCGGATCTAGTGGCCGTTCGAGTAAAAAACATCCAGTTTCTCAAATTGCTATTTCTGTCTCCAGTTAATTTTCCTATCACCTTACCCTTCCCGAATCATTGTCATTTTCTCTTTGGCTGCCTTCAGGGTCCGGAATTCGTTAACTTTTCTGGATTTTCACATCCACGTTAAAATTTTTCTTACTGTACGGGGTTCCTACTGGTTTTAATCAGAACGAGGATGAGGACGAGGGTGACGACAGGGCCGACGGCATCCAGGAAGCAACATCGTTGCCATCGTTGAGGGCTTCGCAACCTCGCTCTCCCTCGGAAAATCCGGCGAGGAGGCAGCGTTTCAATCCCGGCTCCTGCTGAGCAAACTGAGTCACAGCGAGCGGACCTGCGGCGTTCCAGCCCCGGAGGACAGAGCCTGGGCCGTCGCCCCTCCGCAGACAGCGAGTGCGGCTCCTGCAGAGCCGGCCTCTCAGGAGTGGGCAAGGCACGTGCTAGATCCCCCGACCCTCTCTTCCTTCAAAGAGCCCTCGACTATGCTCACTGGGGCGGGGAGGGGGGGTCTTGTGTCCGTTATTGCTGTTCTGATAACTTCTTCTTGTCCGATATGTCAGTGGGTAAAAGATGCTTGTGTTATGATCATTCCAGAAAGCGTTTTTGCATTTATCCAAAAAAAAGTCAGCCGGGATGAAGTGTCTGGCTCCACCCAAGGAGGGGCATCGATCCCGCCTGTGTCCTTAGCTGCTTTTCACATAAAAAAAAACAAAACAAGTCAGGATCAATAAGCGAAAGGAAGGCATGCGTTAAGATGCCGCTTGCTTCAAGGAAGACTCGATCCCCGCATCCCGAAGAGAGAAACAAGAGTCCAGACTCTGAGGTCGGCATCACCCGAAGCACTCAATCCCCTGCCGAGTCTGGGACGAAGCAGAACCGTCTTCTGAGTACACGCCACAGGCACGGACGCCTGCACGATCTCTCCACAGACCGGCCGCCTCCTGTGAAGATGTAAAGTTTGACCTTTCTTTTTCAAATTTGAAATGCATGAACCTTTTGAATTTTAAGGAAAGAAACCTGAAATGTTCAAGAGGGATCTGCCGAAGGAATGAGCCGGAATCTCAGGTTCAGGTGTCCGGATTTATTCTGCACTTGGGTTTTCAAGTGCATTTAGGCGTTTGGTTTCCTCCGAGGCACCTGTGAGACGACACGGTCTGTTTTCTTCACGGTCTGGGCTCTGCTTCTCCCCTGGTGACTACTCCAGACCCCTCGACGGCAGGCTGCAGACGCCGGCTCCTGCGGAGTCCAGCACGGTGTCGGGGGCAGCATCTGCCCCTGGAGGACACGTGGGGTCTCAGGGCACTTCCGGAGGCCGAGCCCCATGTCTATGAGGATGAGGTGGTCAGCACGAGCGGTGGGAACCGATGCCACGCGTTTCCATGGTGTCCACACGCAGTGGGCAGAGGAGAGTCACGGCGTCTCCCAGATCATCCCAGGCGGGAGTGCGTGATTTATCAGCCCCTGGGGACATGGGTGCAACACGGCGGGGGGAGTGAGGGGGGGTTTCCTGCTTCTCGTCACCCTAGGGTGCTCTTCTCGGTACAGCAACCACCGGTTTCCAGCATGAAGACAGAACAGTCAGAGGGTCCTCGGTAGCAGCCAGCGTCCCTGTTTCTGTCTCGACCCCCGGGCGCCTCACGCATCGCAAGTACATTTCTGACGGGACGAGGTCTATTTCATCATCTGTTACAGGATGAGAAGAGCACCCTGGGGTGACGAGGAGCAGGCTTTGCTGTTTCGCTGCAGCTTTTTCCCTCCTGACGTCTCCAAGTTTATTTTTCCAACCCCTCGGTCCAACCGAGTGGTCCCTTGGTGCCTGAACTGTGCTGTGCGTCTGTGAGATGCCTTCCCATGAGACGCCATTTACTCCTGTATTTGAAGTATCGGCCAGAAAAAAAAACAAAGCTTTCAGCAGCACCTCTGATAACCCCGTCCGTTCACTTCCGTTTTCCTCTTCATTCATCCAGACCCTGAACCCCTCTTGGGAACCGGGCGGCCTGTGCCTTGCAGTCTCCTCCCCGCTCTGCCTTTTCCCTGAGATGTTTCCCAGGCACCGTCACAGCCCCACACAGTCAGCGGAGTCAGGCTCAAGGGCACAGGTGCAGTTTACTCGCTGGGCCCCATGGAGCTGCAGAGTGGAGGCCCCTGAACTTAGCTCTTGCTGGTCGCACGGTCCTGTTCTCGCAGCCTCCAGCTTCCAGGCCCAGCTCCCTCTTTTTGGTCCCAAAAGAGTTGTTCTCCTACCTTTAGTACTAGACAGAGCTGTTCTCCTTTATACCGCAAGCTGCAAATTGTCGAACGATGCATCTATAATCACATCGCGCGCGTACTTTCTCACGAACTTTTAGGGAATTTGGGAGTCAGGAACGGAAAGGATTTTTGCATAAGTTTTGCATAGTCATTTGCATATTGGAGAACGTGAACTTGCGGGAGACACGTAAGAATATGGGAATCAAATGAGGGCCTCATATTGGTATCGAACTTAAAGTAGAGGACGCCTTCTTACCTGAAGTACGCAGAGTTATTATTCACAGAAGAACTGACCCTCGGTCTAGCAAAGGCCTGCTCGTCTGCAACGCGGGAATCATAAGCTCGCCTCACTGGCCCCTGTGAGTTACCAACTCATGTGAGGCTTGGAGTTACTCTGGACCTGGCACGTAGTGAAAACACAAACATTAGCCACTATTTTTAATGAAGGAAAGGCGAGGAGGAGTTTATGTATTTTATAGTTCAGGCAGCATTTCTTGCTTCTGAGGATGAAGAAGTATAGGTAAATCCTGGGAAATTGGTTTTAATCAGTAATAGATCAGACGTTATCATATATTTATATTCAGTAGATGTATTATATATTTTATTCAACATGAATAACTATGATTAATCTCTGTTAGTAAAAAAAAAAAATCTATATTTTCCTAGACATCAACAACTTGGTAATAAATCGAAGAATCCCATTTTAAACAGAGTAGTTTCATCAGTGTGAATATCACAACCCCATCTACTTCCAAGAAGTTTTTCCCTCAAAATCTCCCACAAAAGAATTTGAGACGCAGCATCAGGAGGTTGTGGCGGGCTCATTGGTGACCCCAGAGGCCAGCGGTCAGCGTGGGGTGGTGGGGAATCTGGGAGGGAGAAGGTCATGGTCACTCAGCCAGGTTTCCACCCAGGAGATTAGTCCAAGATGGCAGCACCCCAAGATCTAAGCTGGGGAGTCTGCATGAAGCTCTACTGCAGAGGAGAGCCCACAAAATTCTGACAAGGCAGCAGGCTGCCTTGGCCCCTGGACGGAGTTCCACAGGCGGAGGAACAGTAGGGGTGGGCCATGGGGCCATCTCACGTGGTGTCACCACGGCTCAGAGGCTGAGCGGGGTCCGCCGCTTGGGGAAACGTGGGTGTCCAGACCTTGTCTGCTGGGACATTGTGGGCTGGGTCTCGTATGTGGCATAGGGACCCCCTCGTCGGATGGGATGACTCATTCGAACGGCACGCTGATGGCGATTTGCTCACAGAAAGCTTGGGTCTGAAACTGTCACAAATAACATGGAGCTGTGTGTCATGTGTGGCATGTTGTGTGCACGTGTCTGTATGTAACGTATGTTTGCTGTGTGTGTGGTGGGGAGGTATTTCTACAGATTCAGAAGCAGGAGTCCCGGGGGGAAGCTGATTTGGGGCACAAAACCAAAGTAAAACTGAGATAAATGTAGCGGACAGCATCGATGGCCAGTGTTGGCGGGGAACTGAGTCGCAGACACTGCGCTAGACTTTTAATATCGATCATTCATCCAGCACCTCAGACGGGAGCTCGCTCTCCGCCGAGCGGTGGAGGAAGTAGGAGCCGGGAGCAGCGAAGCGACGAGGCCGAGGTGACACGTGGGCGGCAGGACCAGCACTCAAGTGAGGTGCGTCCGACCCTAGAGGCAGCACCCTTTCGATGACCGTATTCCGTACAGAGTCGGCGAGCTTGCCTCCCTTAGCCTAGGGTCCCTGGGTAGCCTGGCACCCAGGGGCACCCACTCCCTTCCTGCGGAGCCGACTCCGGATGCTGCCCTAGCCGAGGCCCCGCTGGGCTGCACCTCTGTCTCTGAGGTCGTGACTTTAGGTCATCAAAGGGGGAAACGAGTATAAGAAAGGCTGAGCCACAGCCATGTCCCGAAATAGTCTTAATAGAAATAGAAATGATAAAGATATCGCAGCAATGAGGTGATTTATTTCTATGATTGAAAAATACTTAGTAATTACTCGTTATCTGTCTCACTGCTGGAGGGTTAACACATAATCATTATCATATTTAATCCTCGAACTAAATTCGTAAGGAAATTAATGCTATTCCTTGATTTCTTTTTTTCAAAATCCATCTCAGGATACACAAATTTTCTCCAACATCATATGACAGGCTAGGCTTAAAATCCATGGTTTTCTATTTTCTTCCGCAACTATCTTACTTTTCTTCAGGGATAGGAATAATAGAGCCAAATAAAAAGAAAAAGGAAACTTATTTGGAAAAATAACAGCATCTCTCAAGTCCTATTTATGTTTCATTCATGGAGTCACAGCTTCAAAGAAGAAATGGCTGCAATAAATTAAATGCAGCCGTACTTTCTAGAAATCAGGCACATTGTGATGATATTAATGACTGGGACGCGGGGGGAGGGTGGGACAGGGTGAATAGCATCTCGAAGCCCTAGATGGAGATAAACACTCTTTGTGTTCCACATTCAGAAGACGGATACAATAGCATTTTTCCGCATTCAGAATAAGGAGGAGAGTAGGCGTGCCCACTCGGCACGGAGCGAGGTCTCTCTCCTTCTGTCCCGGCCCCCCGCAGCTGTGCCCGTTTTTGCCAAGCGGTCCATCTGTTGTCACCCACCACCGGAGCTCTGCGGGAGCGACGCACGCAGCCTTCTCTTGCATTCTGAAGGAGGCGGGAGCGCGTCCCCGGGGCTAGGCGCACAGGCTCGCAGAACGCTGTGGCGCCCCCGTAACGGGGTCTCTGCCTTCCAGGTTTTCATCTTTAATGAAAGGCAGCTGAATGTGGGAAAGGTCAGAACTGAGCGCGGTCTCCCTGTCTAGCTGGTCTACCTTGAGATACGTCCCCTGCAACCGATGGCCGGATGCACCGCACTTCTCCCCGCAAACGGACCGTGGAGCCAGGGCCCGTTACTGGGGCGCCGGAACCATTTAGCCCCAGTCGTCAGAGATGCTAAGGATGCAAGAACCGTCCAACGCGAAAGAAGGCAAATCTTTCTTCATCACCCTGATGGTATTGATGGAAAGACAGGAAGAAAGAACAAAGCTTCGCTGTGAAGATAAAGTTTCCTGCACCAGCTGATGCTCTGGTTCAGGGCGTGTTCCTTTTGTTTCGGTGACTACTTTCCTTGAGGATGATTCAGAATTCACAAAGCCTGGGCCGTCTCGGCGGATTCATTTATAACCTTTCAGCCCTCTGTCGCAGTTAGCGACAGACACACACATGCATCAGATGAAGAAAGAAAAACCAACCCATCGAAATTACTCAAAATTTTAAAGGCTTGAGATTGGATATGAGCTTTCAAAGTTTGTAGTTATTGAATAGTTTTCGATCAATGGGAAAAATCTTAAAGACAGACTTTGTTATTATCTTTATTCCAATATATATATATATTTTTTTCTTTTTTTACTTTCCAAAGGTAACACCTAAGTAGGAATTGCCAGTATATAACATTTTTTGACGTGATTCCCCCAGGGAAATTCCATTCTCTGGTGACTCAGATGCTAAAGGAAATAGAGAGAATTTGATGTGGGCGATTGTCTTATTTCTCCAACTCTACACTGTAAATTGTGCATAAAATCCTCTCCGAGTCACCTCTGTGTTCTCACGGTGCTTACGCGCTGAGTCTTCAGCGATTAGGAATAAGACGGTGGATGCTTCCCGAACCACTGAGGTGATAAAACTGACCTACGGTGTATCTAAATAAATGACATGATATGAGGATAAATGAAGAACCATTAATCTTATTTTAAATGTATAGATTTTGAAACACAGAAGCAAGAACATTCAGCATCCATCATTTCCATTCCGCGTGAAAGCTATTTAGAAACACCCATGAGTGGCACTCACAGGATGAATGACTCAGTTTCCAGCTGGCTTAAATGCCTGTGCCGTGGACCAAGCCACCTAGAGGGACTGACCCAGCGTCCTCTTTTCTTACTCAAGTCATGGGAAGAACTGACCCAAATGGACGCATGAATTTATGCCTCATCGATCAAGTCTGGTACGAGGTAGGGTTATAATGTTAAAAAGGCAAGAAAATAAATGCCCGCAGGTAGATTAGGAAAATGGAAGGTTTTAGGAAATGGAAGGTGGTCATCTCCCAGGCAGTCAGAAGTGTTTGGCCATCACGCTTTGTCGAACAGGCAGGTCCCCCGATGGGAGCTCTACCCCGGGGGGCTAACCTGGCAGCAGGGAGCATTTGCCTGGAGAGAGGGAAGGCGTGGGAGCGTCTGGGAGGCTCCTGCTGAGTCCACTACGAGGCGAGACGGTCCCAAGATGCTGCGGGCCACTGGAGTCACATGTGGTGTGTCTGGCGGGACCACGTGAGCCTCAGACGGTGGCTGAGAGCCCCTTTGCTTTTGGACAGTATGTGGAGAATTCCGGGGTGCAGCGCAGGCGTCATCTCGATGCCCAGGCACCGTGTTCTGTCACGACAGAGCGGGAGGGAAAGCCGCGTTCACAGAGCTGGGCCTGCGGGGCCCGCGGGGACAGACCCTGAGCAGGACCCTTGACCGTGGAGATCAAGACAAGCAAAGTCCTGTCTTAGCACGACAGGAGGGAGCCCCAAGATTTGATCAAGGCAAAGACGTATCTACCCAAATGAAACACAAGTTGGTTGATTTGTTCTTATGAATAAAAATAAAACAGTGGCTCCTCTTTCGATCTGGATCAGAAAATCGCCACGAGAAGAGCGGAGGACGCGGGACCCGCCGTGGAACAGGCCCGCTGGCGACGCAGCGTGGAGCCGAGGAGGGAGGCTGAGCGCAGCCCCGCGGCGTCCGACGTAGCGGACGGAAGGAGGGAGTGGGTGGGGAACAGGAGTGCCAGATCCCGTGGGAGCAGGGGCCGGCGACAACCGTCCTGAGCGCAAAGGGAAAGAAACCATCGAGGGCGAAGGAAGTGACCATCGCCATCAAATTAAATGACGTGAAAGCCAAGCAAGGTTAAAAACTGAGAGCTGATGGAGTTCGGAACTAGGAATCTGAGTTTCAAAACTGTACTCTCCTTTTCCTACCTTCCTCCCCGATGCAGTGCGTGCGCACACACACACATGCACGCGCGCACACACACGTGCGCACATGCACACACATATGCACACGCACACACACGCACACACACATGCTTCAGTCTCAGTGCACAGCTCCTTCCACGTTCTGAGAGCATCATGCAAATGGCCCGAGAAGATGTGCTGACTCGGTCCCCACGTGGAGCGAGGACGCCTGTCATCGCTCTGGTCCCTGCTTTCCCACATTCAGCTGCCACAAACATTTGGGTGACGCAGTGACAGCGTTGTTAATGCATCTTTAAAGCAAGTGGGTTGCCAATATGTTTCCGTGTAATCATGTATCTATCTCGATTCATTTGCAACTCCTCTAACCAGCTGGGGTTACAGAAATCTCTAGCTCAAGGGTTCGTCCTGCTACAAAAGTTACTTTGCAAGTTGTTCCGTGGGGCCCCTGAGGACGCCACAGGAGCGCCATCAGCCGGGGCTGGCGGGGTGGCCTGCTCTACTGCCTCCGCTCGTGTATTAGTAATGTTGGCGCCCCGCTCGTCCCTGTGCCTGAGAACCCACCCTGCAGTTCATTCTGTTTACCTGGGCTTCATCCTCCTCCCACGTCTAATGTTCAGCTTGATTACCTTGCAAAGAGAAGGGACGTCGCCTGTTCTCCGTGGCCACCAAAGCTGCGACGCCAGGAACCGCCAGGCCCCTGAAGGACACCAGCATTCTCGAGCTCCTGAGCTCCCTGGGCCTTGGTGGCGCAGATCAGGAGGAGGCTCCAGCCCTGGCAGCTTCCCCAGCCACCTCACCCTGCAGGTGCCCTTCCCGCCCTTCCTGTGGCCCTGTTCCCTCCCCCGTTCTCCAGGGCCCACCCCACCTAGTGGGCATGTCCGCATTTGGATTTCTGACCACTGGCTCCTCCTGCGGACCATTTCTGCCAACCCCCCTGCAGCGGCTCATTCATAAGTTCAAATTGAGCCTTTGCTTAGGAAAATAGCACTTTCCTAATTCTTGATGAATGATGGGTCAGTTTCACTGGCCTTTCCTAGCTAACTTAGTATCCAGGGCCCTGCTGGGCTTGGGGAGACGCCCACCTCTTTCTCTTCCCATTATTGCCTGGAAAGCAAGAGCTCAGAGGGCATCGTCTTATAAATAGGGTAGATTTTCTCCTTCGCTGCATTATCTTTCCTTACTTCACAGTGGGGATCATTTGTCAGGTTTCTGCTCATCTGCTGGACCCCGCGAGTTCCCTTTATCCTACAATTTATCCGTGTCAGCTTGGCATCTCACTACCTCTGAGATCTGCGAAATATGGCGTTTCATGGTGTAGTCCATTCCCATGCCATTTCTAAAACTGTTAGTACTCGACCTGCCAGCACTGCGTGCGAGGGACCAACCCGTTCACGTTTCTTCATCATGTTCTTCCAAGAAACATTTATTTAAAATGTAAAAGCAGTGCGTGTTAGGCTAGAATAGAATAGTATACAGGGAGGAGGGGATGGCAGGCATAAAGTCACAAAGATGAAAAATCCGTAACTTCTGACTCTTAAAAGAGAAAGCAGGTGCATACACAAAACGTGATATTCACTGCGATGTTGGGACTGTGAGTGACTCACAGACGGTGACCTTCCCACCCTCCGCTACCACTTATTCCATTCCTTATGAGCGGCTATTAACTAGGACATCCATAAAGTCCCTCCTGGACCCGCAATGTCGTGTCTCTGGGACTTTCAGCTGGATGGCCACGGAACACGATGCAGCAGTAATCCTTGTAGAAGAGGCTTCCAAAGATGACAGTGGCAGAGGACAGACAGCGAGGATGTGGAGGGGGAATCAAGTTAGTGGTCCAGACAGGCTTGCCCTGGCCGACATGGAGGCTGCCAGCCACGTGCGGCTACCGAGCCCTCCGAGTCTGGCTGGTTCAAATTCAGATGGGCCGAAAGTGTAAAACTGAGACCGGATATCAAAGATTTAGTACAAAAAAAAAAAAAAGAATAAGAATGAAAAAGATGTTATTATTTCTTTTACTATTTTGGGTATATTGGGTTAAATGAAAATATGATCAAAATTTATTTCATCGGTTTCTTTTTACTTTTTAAAAACGTGGTGACTATAAAATTGAAAATTACATCATATTTCGATTGGACGGAGCTGGACCGAAGCACGAGGCAATGTTAGGGAGAGAGAACTTAAAATCGGTGCATCAGGAGTGTTGAGAACCTGCCTAAGTAATTCATATAATATTTGCCAGGTGGCGGGAGTTCATTGATTTTTGAGTAGAGGAATGAAATGGAATACTAAGAAAAGATTAATCTAGTGGCAGGGGCATATTTCAATTTCCCGTTTCTTATTCAGGATAAAACATTGCTCTGAACCTTAATGATAATTCATTTTATAGCTTTCCAGGTGAAATTTTGCCAAAGGAAAAAATGATTTGTGTCACCATGCTTATTTACTCATTTTCAGAGGGATCCTAGGTAGATCGATGTACCGTATTTTCCCTAATAGAAACCTTGTCCCCTTTCCCAAATCTCTGACGCTGGCCTCACTGCGTAGTGCACTCCTTTTGATAAATCATACCCAGGTGTCCTTAAAGAACTTGCTTCTCATGCTAGTACCAGCCACAGGGACTGTTCCGCAGCCCTTCTCACGGCATGCAGCAGGCGTGCAAGAAACGTTTGAGGAAAAGTGTGCTCCTTCCCCTTTCTCTGGCACAGCGTTCATTCCCCAGGATTTTTAAGGTTTCCAAAATGTGTGCCAGAATGCCCCCAAACTTTGATTTCCTAGATATGAGTAGTCTTTGAGATGAGCTGCCATATTAAAAAAAAGTTTTATCTGAGGTTTAAATATTCAACTGATAAATTAAAAATTGTGAATATTTGTTAAGCTTAATCTGATGTGTTTTGAATTTAAATAAAAGATCGAGGAGTTTTAATCACTCTTGGCCATTTATTTCTTTGCCATCATTTTCGTTTTAATTGTATTTGAGTGAGACACCCTGGAATTCTGAGCCTACTTCTGATCTGTTCCATCTAAGCAAAACTTAGCTCTCATTATACCCGCTCCAATCTTCCTTCCAGATGATAGCTAGAATGACCTTGACACGTTCCAGAACAATCTTAATGTGATTTCATCCAAATGTTGTTACAGCGATAGCACTTTAAGTCTTTACTGTGTGGAAAGATTCCATTTTGGAACCTATATGTCTATCCATCTGGTCTACTTTTATTTCCCTCAGTAATGCTGTATAATTTTATTTGCATATGATATGCATATTTCTTGTCAAATTATATATGTAAGCATTTTATATTTTTTAGAACTATTTGAAAGTATCTTTTATATGTAAATGCATATTGCTGTAATAAAGAGGTTACTTTAATATTTATTTTATATATGACTTTATTATGGAACTCTCATTATTTTAAGAGCTTTTCTGTTTATTCTTTTGGTATACCTCACAATCCTGTAAGTGATTATGATTGTTTATCTTTTTCGATATTTATGCCTTATTTACATTGACTTCTAAAAGATAGGTATCCAAAACAGCATTAGTCAGCAGTGATCGTGGAAATGATCTCGGTATTTTCTCAGATTTGTGTTGTTTTATATGATATTTTTTTTTATCATGTTAAAGTTGTATAAACTTATTACTAGTTTAGTAACAATATCTGCAAGTAACAGACAGAATTTTATTCAAAATTGTCTTATGCTTATTCTCCCTTTAATTATTAGTATGATGATTCATATTATTAGGTTTCTGCTGATGTTAAATCATTCTTAAATCATTGTACCATGGTAATAATACATATTATTTTAATATGGTGCTATGATAAATTTATTCAAGTCGCAGTCAGGATGCCTACATATACATTCGAAGATATTGTGTTCTTTGAATTGCTTTGACAAGGTTTCCTGTCAGCCTTTTGTTGGGTTTTTTAAAGAGAATGAAAGACACTCAATATTATTTTTAATTCTCTTTCATGGTTTGGAATGAGAATTATCTTTTAAAAATAAATTTGAAAGAACTTATCATTAACTTCATGGTAGACTTACTGCCTTCTGTTATGTATTTGAGTACAATTTGTCCTTTTTAGTGAATTTTGTTTGATATTGTCTGTTAAAGAAACATAATTTAATTTATCTGTTAATTACTTTTTTAACTTAAAAAAAGTCATTCGTTTCTTGTTTTTCTCTATTTTACTCTGTTTATCATGGTTGAAATTATACTATTTTATTGAAATATATAATTTTCTTGTTTTTTTTTTGTAGCTCTGTCGAGGTGTGATTGATATGCAATAAACTGCATTTATTTAATGTACACAATTTGATTAACTCAGACATATGCACGCACGTGCGATATCATTACCATAATCAAGGCAATAAAAATATTCAGCACCTCAAAAAATGTCATTTTTATTTTCTTGTGCGTGCGTGTGTGCGTGTGTGTGTCTCTGTGTGTTTCTGTGTGTGCGTGTGTGTCTGCTTGCATGTGCGTGTGCGTGTGCGTGTGCATGAAGGTACTTGACATGCCTTTGCCCACTTAACAAATGTGCGATACCGCCCTGCTAGCTATAGCTACCGTGCTGCTCAGGTCTATAGACCTTTTTCCTCTGGTGTAACGACAACTTTATCCGCAGCGAGCAGTGACTTCACATTTTCCCCTTTCCCCATCTCCTGGCAACTGTTATTCTGTCCCTATAAGCTTGACAATTTAGCAATCTCATATAAGTAGAATCACACAGAATCTATCCTTTTGTAACTGACTTATTTCACTGAATGTAAAATCCTCCAGGTAGACCGATGTCTCCTCAAACAATAGGGTTTCCTTAAAGCAAACAAAACTATCAAAAAAGTAAACAGGTGCCTTAGGGAATGGGAAAAATATTTGCAAATGAGTTATCTGATAAGAAGTTAGTTTACAAAATATATAAGAAATTCATGCAACTCAATAGCAAACAAACAAAACAAAACAAAAACACAATTAAAAATAGGCTAATTTAAATGACCAAAGGAATTGAATAGACCCTTCTCCAAAGAAGACAGAAATGACCAATAGATATATACAAAAAGTTACTCAACATCACTACTGATCGTGGGAGTGAAAATCAAAACCACAATGAGATATCACCTCACATATGTAAGGATGGCTATTATATACATACATATATATATAAAAGATAACAATTATTGGCAAGGATATTAAGAAATTGGAACACTTGTACATTGTTGGTGGGAATTAAAATCGTGTAATTGCTATGGAAAACAGTATAGAATTTACTCCCAAATTAAAAAAAGAACAAAGAACTACTGTAAGATGCAATCCAGATTTTGACGAGCTACCTGCACGCTCATTTTCATGCATTATGATTCACAGTAGCCAAGATATGGAAACAACTTAAAGGTCCATCAATAAACGAACGGATAAGGAAATGGTGTTACATTCATGCAATGAAATATACATGATATTGCTGTTGTTTCTGTCATTTTTTTCTTGATCCTCAGGGATTTGCTTGGGTTAGCATGTTTAGCTCTTTCCTCAGTTCAAGACTATTTTCTTCTATTAAATCTATTAATGAGGTTTCTCTCCATTTGTGTCATGCGCTTTGCAGGAACATTATGAGAGTGGTATAGTTCTGATTTCACTATTTCTCCTCTCATTATAATTTATATCTGCCTTTTGTTCCTATTCAATAAGAGATTCCAGACTTGACCTCTTCAGGCTCAGTTATCCGTATCATCAATTGTAACCCATACCACTTTTATAGGCATCGTAAATGATGGTGGCAATATTTATTCACTTTTTTGGGTAGCCTTCTCTTTTTTTTTTTAACATCTCCTCTCTCTTTACTTAATATTTTATGATTCTATTTTTACTCTCAAAGACGTCATGGTGCATTCATTGCAAAATGGGCTCCAACTTTCCATCCCTTCCTGTATCCACACTTTTTGCAATAATACTTTGCAGTCCCTCTCATCAAAAGTTAGGACCTTTTTCTCTGCCTTTTGAATTTGAGTGGGGCTTGTCACTTGCTTTGATCAGTAGAAGGGAAAGTAGGAGTGACCTCGAGAGGCCTTGGACCCTTCTGCTTTCTCTCTTGGTCGCCTACTGTTTCCAAGGAAAATGCCCCTTGTAGCTGGCTCGGTGTGGAGACATACACGGCAAGTTCCAACTATCGTCGCAAATAACAGCCAGACAACTTCTAGACACGCGAATGCACGCAGGAAGACCAGAAGCAAGATATAGACTTTCTTACCAACCCACTGGGCTCATGAGCTGAATACATGCATACTCTTTTAAGCCGTGGTGTTTCGGACAGTTTCTTTTTGCTCCTCAATGTGGCGTTAGCTAAGTGATAATAATGATATATTTATCTCCCTCTTTTGGTTCACGGTTTTTCCTAAATGCCATGATAAAATGTTTTCCTGGGTAATAATTTTGACACAAAGACCTTACTTTCTTTATTCCTATTTGCCTGTCATACGGATGGACTCTGCCTGGACCCCGTTTTTATTTACCTGTCTGCATCTGCTGTCCTGTCCCCACCATTGGCCTTCGGAGGCAGGAGAGCTGTCTCCGACAGTCGGAGGACGTGCTTTTCCATTGGCGGTGAAGTTGTAGCTGAGAACATTGCCCGTCTGCGTAGCCATTTCCGGCTGTTGATGATCTCTGGAGAATGAAGCGGATTCGTGTGATGCGATAAGCCTGTCCTCCGCTCCCTCTGCTGCTCTTTCCAGTTTGGGGTTTCACCCGAGTTTCCTTTCAAAATTTACCAGGAAGATATAGGAACGCGGTCCCACCTGTACCATCCGCAGAAAAAACACGTTGATGTTTAGCATCCCTTTCCTAGTTTCAGCCCTTATGCGATGTCCCTACCATTTCTGATTTTTTTCCTCCTCACTGCATTTGTCGTGTGCTAGGGGAGAAGAGAGAAGCTGGGTGTAGTCATACCCGATCTGCCTGCCTTTTGCAGAACCAGATCTATTTGCATTTTAATAAGTGGGATTCTGGAATCGATGAGCACAGTGTCTTTCTTGGAGCCGAATCGGTGCGTGATGACCCTGCCGGCCCGTGGAGTCCAAGGTGACTGAGCCCAGCATCGAATCAGCACCTGGAGCTACACGGGGCCCCTTCCTGGAAGCTTGGATGGGGAATCAGCAGTGTTCGGTCTTAGCCTGGGCTGGTATCTTTTATCATTTGTATAAAAAATAAATAAAATATAGCTATCGAATTTTCCATCATTTGATGTATGATTAAAAAAAATGTATTCTCAAGAAGGAGGTGAGGAGAGCAATGAGATCCACAAAAAAAAAAGCAGAGGTCAAAATAAAAGGACGTGAGCTGTTGGGGGTCTCTGGGGCCTTTCGGTTGCCGGCGTTCCGAGGTGTATGCTTTTGACGTCATTAATCCATTCATTTTGCAAATGCAAAGCTGATTTGCATTAAGAAAGGGTCCAAAAGTATGTACGAAATGTAACCTCTACTTCCTAAACGTCAGATGTTCCTAGATGTGACTTCCATGACCCTCCTCATAGTGTGACAGTTAGGACACCTGCTCTTCCTGCTCTGGACCTTTCTGGTGACTGAAGGATCCGTGAAAATATTAATGCAGTGAAACGCCATAACTCACTGTGAAATATCACTCTGAGGCTTAAAACATTGTGATCGTTCATAAAATAATCACATCCATAAAAAGTCAATACTTCCCCGAAGACTCGTTCAGTGCACCGAGATTTATGTGTTTCCCACAGCACGTGAGTAAAGTTAACCCACCTATCGTACATAATAAGTCCAGGAGGGCCGAGGGCAGGCATGTGGTTTCAAGAACATTCCACATTTCTATTAGCCTTCCAGCTAACTGTCTCTACAAGATTTATACACAACAAGCTCAACCACCTATGTTATTAGAATGGCGTTTCAGGGCTTGTGGGATTCTTAGGAAAGTATATAGGAACATTTCCGATTCCTGGACTCGGAAGGTTACGCCGAAGGCTGCATTTCACGAATTTCCTTACTTTATTCCTCTGCCTCGTCATCTGCTTACGACAAGAGATGTGCTGTGTGTAGTTGTTTTATTTAATTCTTGAGCCACATTTATTTTTTCTTTCTTCATCTGTCATCCCTAAATATTTTGGGATTACAAATTCTTGTCATTCACTTAGATAAATATTATAATTGTTATGTAAAAACCACTTTAAGGCACTGGATCTTAATTTTTGAAAATTAGAAACTCTCAGGTTTACAGCATAGGTGCCTCCCTGCACCCCAGGCTGCAGACCAGTACTGGTCTATGGCCCGTTAGGGACCAGGCTGCACAGCAGGAGGTGAGTGGCAGGCGAGCGAGTGAAGCTTCATCTGTATCTGCAGCCGCTCCCCAGCGCCAGCATCACCGCCTCAGCTCCGCCTCAGATCTTCAGGCACTAGATTCTCATAGGAGTGCCGGTCTCTGGTGCCACAATGGTTAGGACGATTAGAATGGAATGAACTTATTACATATTATCGTTGTTAAATTCTGCAAGTCAGTTTCTGTCTCCTTCCACATGTGGAGAGCCTTCCTGGCCCCTGGAAATGCTGCTTTCAGGCCGATTTTCTTTTTGGCTGTGTGGACTGAAAGTCACTGTGGCCCAGCTGGCACGAGGGTCCCTGAAATGGCACATGTCGGACACGACACCTTTGGACTTAGTTAAAGGCGAAGGGCAGGGTCCTCATGGGAACACCCAGAGGTCAGACGAGCGAGATCTCGATTTAGCTCACACTGGGGGAAGGTCGGTTTGGCTGTTCCGAAGCTGGATTTTGGCCCTTTTTCTCGGGGACTTGGGGGGACCCAGAGTGGAGGTCAGCGTCTCGCTTAAGTGGAAGCTTTGTTTAAAGCCCAGCTGTGGACGGGAGTGAATCCGTACGATTTAATCTGACTCCGGTGTGTCACGGTGTCGGGACATCTCTCCAGGATCTGCTTTCCTCCTTGTCTTCATCTCCAAAGTGTGACTTCAGGTGATGACCAAGTTTAAAATGGTAGTTATATTATTGGAGACTCCTTTTATTTTGAAGATTCCTCTTGCGGTGGAGATACACTTGGAAAGGTTATCATTAAACTGGAGAAGCGTGTTTGCCCCCTGAGGAATCTCAATCCTATTCTGCAAAGGCCACTCTGCGAGGCCTCCTGCCTTCTGCTCGGCCCTCAGCTGCGCAAAGCACAGACAATGGAGATCGACTCTCTTCTAGGATGGACGGCAGGTGGATGGGTGGTCCTCCCGCGGCCTGACTTCATCATGGCTGCTGCTATTGTCTTGTATTCGGCATGGGTTGTGTCTTGTTTACTAAACTGCCGAGGTGGCTTCGCAAAGGCTCCCAGGGGTCGGATGCCTAAAACCCCCATTTGAGCCTCGCATTGTTACAATGATTATCGGTCCCTCACTCAGTGTTCGTAGAACAGCGGCCAAGCCTCTTGCCCTTTACGTAGCGTGTGGCTTGGCAGTGCCCCTCGTTATACTCTCTAAGTGAAGAACTATTTTCTAAATAGAAATGCTACTTGATTTTAACCTAAAGGTCAATCTCATTGTTGAGGCGGAATTAAAAATGAGGCCATCTTAAAAGAGAAAATAATCAACTATTAATTATTTAAAGTGCTTAATGATGCATGAAATTCGTTACTTTTTCCAAGTGCATGTCTAGTTAAATATGCACAGATGATAAAAGCCGTGGGATCTAAATCAGTAATTAATTTCAAATCAAAATATATTCAAAACTCAGCTCTCTACACTCCCACTTTCCAGAACTTAAAGATTTAAAGGAACCTATGCTTTGCCTTCACATTTTATTTATAGCTGCAAATTTCAATAAAACGCACCTGTTTGTATGAGAAAAAACCCAGCATATTCTTGCCAAATGTTTAGAAATTCAAAATAAATTTAAGTTAATATCGTTTAAAAGCAACGGAATTAGATTTTGAAATATTATGTTCAAATATTTTCAGTAACAAGATTAGAATAAATGCTCGTAAAACATGAAAAATAAGATGAGGTCACTATGTTTAGATGTTATATCTTATCTGAGTCAGAAAAAAGTAGACATTTGAAAAACACAATTAACCTTTGAAAAGTAAAAAAGCCACATCCGCGATAGGGAATGGGCAAAACTTAACTAATGAAAATTTATAGCACTGTAAGTTTTGCAAAGAAAAATCCTCTCACATTTGAAATGTCAGAATCATTTTAGATATCCTGTTAAGCAATTTGTTAAACTTCAAATAATAATAGATACTACATTTAATAATTGAAAAAGCTCAAGTCGAATGAGATTATTGAAGAGCATTTGCGAAATGTTTCTCTTTTAATTTCGAACATCTGTTTGTTTGTTGATTAAATTATTTATTCATCTTTTTAATTGCTCCTTCAGCAAATTGAACCTCTTCTCTGTGCGGAGGCATCGAACTACACTCTGCTGACTCTAAAATCAAGGAAATGAGGTGTCGGATCTTGAGGGCATCACATTCTTGAAGGAAGGACCCATATAAGCAAATCATTTAACTGACATAGTGCATTGATAGCTCATGTAGCACTGGCTGCCGGTCACATCCCCTGTGACTCGCCCATTCTCTATTAACACAAGTCCACTTTTATTTGGGTACAGAATGAAGGCCATATTTTTCCAGACTCAGTCGCTACTAGGTGTGGTCACAGAGTTGTTTTGCTGGTTCGATGTGTGGGAAAACACGAAGGCATTCTGGGACTCATCTGAAGGAACAGGGCCACCTCCTTCCTGCTAAGCGGACCACAATGATGATGGCTGTGCCCCCGCAGCTGCCTCGGAGCATGAAGTACCTTGAAGACCCACGTCATGTCCTGGGATGAAGGCACTGAGACAGGGAAGGAGGCTGAGTCACAACGATGATGCAGCTTCCAAAGCTGTGGACGGGTCACCTCTGAACCTGCTTCGTGAAACAGAGAAATACGCTTTTGCCTTATTTGGAGGTTTGTTATAGAGAACTAACCCCCACCGTGAAACGGTGGCATGTTCACCTGTTATAAGCTGGTTTCCTACAACCCATCACATGATTTCCTCAGCAGGACTCCAGTACACAGGAGATACGGTGGAAAGGAAAATGGTCTCTGCTCGCCCCATGTGTCATGGAGAAAGGGAACGAGGACACATACGTAACCACAACAAAAGCGCATAATACTGCGCAAGACACATTCCCTTAAGGAATTAGAGCGATGGCCCCAAACGCAGAGCGATCACCCAGAGGCAGACGCGGAGGGGGTTTCGCCGCGGAGTCCTCGCAGTGGAATTTTGGTTAGACCATCCCGGAGATGCTCCGGGGAGGAGCGATGTGGGCAGGAGACGCAGGAGATGCCCTGGGAGATGCTCGTTGCTCACGTGGCCCGGAAGTGGACGGGCCAGGATTTGAACCCGTGCTCTAAGCACTGTGAAAGACGGTCAGTTGCTATGAAGCAGATTCTCCTCTTGGGTTTAGGTCCCAGTCGAGCAAGCAGAGCTTGAATTTGGATAGCACTTACGACTGTGGCAGGCCAAGGTCATATTTTATTCCCTTCATCATCCCGTGACTGTGCTCCTTCTACAGACTTTGTACAAAGCAGCCAAGAGCCCGAGTGTTGAGAAATGTGTCTGCTGTCGCACTGGGGGACGTGTTGGCACCTGAGCCGCAGTCTCAGCCAGGTCCCCGTGACACGCTGGTGGTTTCCCACGTGGAAGGTCTCGACGGTGCTCGTCACCCCTGACTGAGGGTGACACAAGGCCCTGCCAAGACCCGTTCCCCAGAGCGGTACTGTTTTCTCGGCGAGTCTTCGAGTTCTTTGTGAGTTGGGGGACCGTGAGGATCCGACCATCTGCTTGAGTCAGGAGGCATCTGTGCTTGCGTAGTAACCACTGCCTGTCCTTCTACTTGAAAATAGCTTGTTTTAGAGGTGCACGTAGAGATTTTCGGCTGCATCATTAGAATCAGTTTGGGAAGAGAAGTGCATTCATCATTTATCAGTTAGAGGAAAATTACTTAATATTTAATATTATTTAAATGGAAGCATTTAAACATCGTTCCACCCCTTTGATTTTTAACCTGGTGCCGAAGCGATTCCAAAGTTGGTGACATTCTCCCCGTACACGTGAGTCTGTCTCTATGCGCCTCATAGGACCTGTAGCTTCTCATCGAAGTGGGGCGTCAGCGGGGCGCCTGGACTCTGTCACAGGGGCAGGCAGCTCATTCCGTGGGAAGAGGCATCGGGGCCACATCAGGGCTTTCATGTACCTGTCACCTCCTCGCTTCTTAGAAGAAGAGTAAATGGGATTTTGGAGCTGCCAGTGGACCCCCAATCTTTGGGGGGCTCTCAGAGCAGCCATTTGTTCATTCAACAAACATTACCGAGTGCCAGCAGTATGCCAGGAGCTGTCCTGGACTCCGAGAGCATACGGGACGGACGAGCCCAGTGCCGCCGTCAAGGACAAGTTCATGTAATTCCTGACATGACGAGTCACAGGAGAGAAGAAACACATGGCATCTAATAGAAGGTGACCGAGGCAGGAAAGAGCCGGGCGCGTCGGAAGGTCCCGGAACACTCAGCGGGGGGAAAGGGGCAGGCGTCGCCTCATCGTGAAGGAGCTTGGGCGCCTGGAAGTGGGGGCGAGTGGGGGGAGAGAGGCAGGGAGTGCAGAGGCTGCTCACCCACCCCCAGCTCCCACAAATGAGACTGGAAGCGGTCCACCCCCAGGAGCGCCCAGGGTTTGCACGCACGAGGGTGCAGAGCGGGGCGCCCAGGGACATCTGCGGGCATCTGAAGAGGGGTGGGGTGAGGGGCTGTCGGGCTCTGTTTGCTGGAAGCGCCCGGGGCATGCAGGGCGGGTCGCAGGATGCAGAGTCTGAGCAGGTCTGCCGTGCTATGTGACAGGTGCACACAGGTCTCCCCTGCTCTGCCTCCATCACATTCAGCTCCTGTATTTACACTCGGGGACTCCATTTTTGTGAAACCAAGACGTCATTCCTTCTTTTCTGAAAAGGGAGGAAGCAGGAAATCGGTCGCCTTGTTCTTAGTCGGCCACCAGAGCTTCGAGGACCCATTTCCTATTGTCACCAGGTGAAGGAGCTTCAAACGATGCCCAGGGCGCCCGTCCTGCAGGCCCAGGAACACGCTTCAGGCCCCGCTTGCCAGGCAGCCACCCCCGCTCCCGGCCGCCGAGCTTCGGCCGGCTTAGAACTGCTTCTCTGCCCGCAGCCGCATCAGACCCGCCGAATCTGCGTGCGTCCCGGGCTCGCGTGGCCTCTTCTACTCATGCGCTTTTGCTTACGACAACCAGTGCATCAAATGCACCCCTTGGTCTTCACATGGCCGTGACCCCCATCGCTTCTGCCATATTGCCTTCCTTAGAACCCAGTCACTAACGCCAGCCCCCAGCCTGCGACACGGAATGACACCGGAGTGAGGACGGCGGGAGGCAGACATTCTGGGTGGCTTTAGGACGCTGTGCCTCCTTCTTTCCACCCCGAACAGGTGAGCCTTAGAGCAGCAGACGCGTCACAGTTTAGCAGTGAGCAGGCGCTGGGTGGCTTTGCGATTCAGCTTTCATTAGCTCTTTTCCCTGTCTATAAACTTTCGATGGGTCCGATTGCGCACACTTACAGGACGAAGCTCAACATCCTGAGTTTGTCCCAGGCGCTTTCCTAAACGATTAAACGCATTTTCTTATTTAAGTCGCCCAGTGAATGGCACGGAGACGAAGGCCACGTTACGAATTTAACGGGCCACGGGGGTATTTGCCTTGTTAGACCAGCACTGCACACACGCGCACACACACTCACGCACACACATGAGTATACGTGGATGCACTTGTATGTACATGAAATTATGTACATACGAGTATAGTGACAGATGTCATTCAGCTGTCGTGTCCTGCACGGGGCAGGTTAGATTTACTGTCCCGTGAGCAGGAGACACAGACATGCCGTCTAGAGCCAGACTGCCTGGGTGTGACCTGGCTCTGCACCCACGACCCACGTGCACACAGTGAGTTACCTGTCCGTGCTCAACTTCCTCAGCTGTAATTCACGGACAGTCACGTTACCCCGCTGGTTGCTGTAAGGACTAATGGGATTTCCCCTCGTGTGGAAGACGCTGGAACTTCAGCAGCATCTGGTTTGCATCTCTTTCCGGGCGTGGGGGATGACCGCCATGCCCGTGCACCTGACGTTAGGCATGGCCACGTGACCTCGTTTGGCTGAGGAAACATTACTGGGAGCGATGGGTGTCAATTTGGGGTGAAAACATTGAATTATTGGTCGTAACTCTCTGCCTTGCCCTTTATCTTACTGAAGTTGAAGAAGCGTTAAGATGGCACCCCGCCTACTTAGACGGGATACATCACGAGTGAAAGAGAAGCCGTGTCATATGAAATCGCTAAGATCTTAGGGCTGATTGTTACAGCATCACGTCTCCTGTGCCGCCTAATGCACTGTAGAAATGCCAAGAGCAGAACTTAACTCTTTAAAGGTGGACGTGAACTGGGGTCCGCAAAGTTCCAATAACTTACACTGGAGTCTGATCCCTTGGATGATTCTATCATTTTCTAGTTGTGCAATGTTAGATATATTACATAATATCTCTAAATCCGAGTTTCCTTATATTCTATATGGGGTTAATAATAGCACAAAGTCAGTAGCTTAATATGAACCTTTAACATGAACAAGACTATAACAGGCAAAGGGTGAATAACGAGCACTGCGTTTTTCACAGAATTCTATTATTCTATGAAAAACTCCATTAGGGACATATATATGCATGATGCAAAGGTAAAGACAGTCTTGGGTTCACAGGTATTTATGTTATAGGCAGAGACGCACCAGCACGAACAAAGCAGTATGCTGAGCTCTATGAGAAAGGTAAGAACAAGGTCATCCGTCTTTAGGAAGACGTCGCAAAAGGCCATAAACTTGAGTGGGATTAAAATGTTATAATACTTAGCCCGGAACTTGAAAGACTAGAAGGTTTTGGGTTTGGATCAATAGTGAATAAAGGGAGGAAGAGGGTTTAAGACAGAGAGGCGGGCAGTTAGGAGCTAGTGCTTACAGTCTTGAGAGAGTGTGCGTAAGAGGAGCTTCTACTGGAGAAGCAGGCTGGTGTCCGAGCACAGGGATCCTCATGGGGCTGGGGCTTTGTGTGACCCCCTCTGGTTCCCGTGCGCACCGCACCACAGGCGAGCACAGTGTTCTGTCCCGTGGGACATCTGTGGAGATGGCCGTGCTTTACAATCAGGAGGACTCCATCCATTACAGGGGGAGGAACGGGGAGCAGCTCGGTGGGCATCAGAGCGAGGAGTGATGTGCCTTCCTGTCACTCCATCGTATTCTAAGGTGTCACCCTAGTGCTCCCACCCTCTGCCTCTCTCAACTTCACTATTTCGAAAGTTCAGCATGAGTGTCCTGCCCCGCGATCTGTCCCTCGTCACTTCGACAGACTGCGAGGGCCGCGACACAGAGATGGCGTCTGTTTTGTTCATTTCTGTAAGTCCGGGCCTCAGCCTGGTAAGTCTTCAGTCTATTTGGCGGAGACGTCCCTGAGTGACTGGGTCCCGTCTAGACTACGTGCCGCTTGCGGTTTTACTGCACAGAGAACATTTCTGGTAGCGTCACTTCCTCTCTTAAAAATCACCAGTGGCTTCCTGTTACCTGCTGAATTTAGTCCCAACTTCTTATTCCGATGAGGGTTCCCCTTGCTCCCACCACAATGACCTTCCCCCGGTTCTACATCCATCCCATGCGAACCCCATCCTCTCGCTTGCACGTCTTGGAGGTGATGGGTGTCTCTTCGGGTTTTGGGAGGGGGTGTTGTAATCACAAAAGTTAACTCTCCTTTGGGCATTTGTAATGTATGGGATCAGGTGTCGAGGTGAGTAACTTACTCGATAAGCTCACATGGGTAGCGATGGGAGGGGATGGGGCGTAAGGCCAGGCAGTGTGACTCCAGTCCCCAGCCTAAGCCACTGCCCCAAATGGGCTTGTTATTTAAATCGAGAATGTTAATGAAGCTCAAGATTCACAGCATAAATATTCACAACAGTTATACAATCTTAGTGCGTTTTCAAGCCACCGAGACGCAGACTCTGTGCCGTTCCATGCTGAGGTCAAGTCGTCCATGAGGCAGCTGCGTTTGCACTTGTCCAGATTTCCTTCTTCTGTGTCCCTTTCAATTCCCACGGTCGTGGCCAACAAATAATTTCATGCACCTGCTGAAATCCCTTCCACTCATCTGAGAATAATTCTGCCCAAATCGCAGTGGCTTTTACTTTCCTAAGCCAATGACCTCGTCCTCCCTTCGCGAATTTTATTCTTACCAGCGTTGGCCACACCTGCCCACTCCCCGCTGTCCGAAAGCACAGTCTGGTTTTGGCTTCTGTGATGCCACACAGTCCTTTTGCTCCCCTTCCTGCCAAGTTAAACGTTCCTCGTTCGGTGTCCTTGGCTAGTTGCTTCGCTGAGGTCAAGAAGAGATGTGGCCAGGTCCTGGGGACCAGCTCCGGGTCTTCTTTCCTGCTACAGCCTCGCACTCTTTTCTAAGCTGATTTTGTTCCATCCGGTGACCCTGAGCACTGACGACAGAGAGCACATGTCGCCACACGCTGTCGGGCGAGCCTAAGACGCCCGCCTAAGAGCTTCAGCCACAGGCTCTGCTTCATCCTGGGAATGGTGACCTCAGTGACTCAGAAAACCATGTTCTCAACATGACAGGAGTTAAAGTTCCTGCTTGCTGGCAGACCTCGGTAGACCTAGCCGCAGACGTGACCAGCATGGGGCACCCGCCTCTCTTCGCTGTGCCGACAGAGCATAAAACGCTGGCCCCACGGGGTTCCTCCGAGGTCCCCAACCCACAGAACAGAATGACAGTTCCCTCTGAGCACAGCCCGCCCCTTTGAAGGAGCTCCATACATAGCCTATGCGTCCTACAAAGTCTGCTTCAAGCACATGGCTGGACTTTCTAAATCATGCAAATTAAATAAAACGTTCATTGCATTTACGACGTTTCCACAGCTTCTGAAAGATATGTGACTACCTGTGTGGAGCTGATCATACTTGTGATCCTGTGCAGGAAGATAACTGTCAGTTTGCCTAGCACTGGGGTTTATTAAGCAGATTATCATTGCAATTTTAAAGCTACCTATTAGCATGTGTTTAGGAGAGGCTGTTATGTTTCACAATATTAAGCCAAGGAAATGGATTCGTAATGGCAAATTAAGCTATCCTTTAAGAAATTCGTTATTTTAATGAAATATCTATGGCTATATGTGGATGGGAATTTTTGAGGAAATCAGTAACACAGTATTTTACAGATTTTTAATTGCTAATCTAGTCACTTATTTTAAACACAGTTCGTCTCAGAATGCTCCCGTGACTTCGCACTGAGCCAGTTTCTGTGACTCAGAGAGAAACCGTTTAGGGAAGTCGCAGAATGGGATTCTAAGGTCCAAAAAGAAAGCAAAAGAAATTCAACAGGAAACGCTCATCTGGTGTCGGTGGGTACACGGTGTGCAACCCTGGGTGCCCTCTGCCCCCTGGGGCCGGGAGGGGAGGGTGATCCAGGTCCTTCGCGGGATTTGTAGCCCTTGCTGGTGACTGTTCGTGTGGACAGATGATCGGTCGTGACTAGGAAGGGTTCCGGAACAGGTGAGGAATTGGGAATTAGAAAGGCGGTTGCATCTCAGCACATTGACGTTTTAATCTCTTCCAAAATTATAAATCCCGCTGAGCCAAAGTGCTCTCTCCTATGAAACAGAGATGATGTCGTGCCACCCGGGGGCTCCTCGCACCCTGTGGGGGGCGAGACGGGACCCCGAGCGGAGAAGCAAATGTTCCGTAGCTCTGTGTCACCACGGCGACAGATGACCTGCGAAGCGGAAACGGGCAGCGTGGAGGGATGAGGAGCTGCGCTCGCAGTCACGGGGGCGTGGGGGGCCCCGGCTACGTCACGCTGCTCTGAGCATGCTTTGCTCGCAGCGGAAGAGAGTAGATTTCTGCGTCTCAAAGTCCTTCATTCCAACACGGAAGACCGGAGAGGGATGAACACGTGGCGGGAGATGAGCTGCGAAACTGACCAAGGCAAACTCAGATTCCTTTGAAACGTCCTGGTTGACAGCTACTCTCGATTTTACATTCCATTTGATGACATACATGTGTTTTTAATGTGAAATAATTCTTTAAATTAGTTGCAAATGAAACTACTCGACTTCCTCCCCACTCCACCACCTAAACTTTGGGGGAAAATGAATATTTCACAGAATCTTTTTTCTTGTAGTTTTCCAGATCCCCACCTCATCAGACACACAATCACACACCCACAGGGTTTATATTTCCAAGTCTGAGAAGCCCTATGTGAGATGATTTCTAAGTCGTCTCCCAGCTCTAAATTCTGCTTAGCTCATCAATGGAGAAAACATTAAAATGAAACCCATTGGACAATTAATTTATTAGTGGAAAGATGTAATTAAAAGAATCACTTAAGCTGAGAAAGAAGGGAGTAATTAGCATCTTCGAATCACATTCTCTCAGATGACCCAACCGAGGGATAGTCTTAGAGACATTCCCGTCACGACAGACATGACCCAACAAAATAGAACGTGACGACAGGTATGTTTTCTGCCATAAACCCTGGGGGGATGGATAATCTTTAAGGGAATGGACACGCTTCCTTACAGCAAATTTCAACACAAAGATAAGTAAAAGTGCCGTAGCTAGGTGCATGTTTTGAAGCTAATTCTGTGTCTTTTTATGAACTAAGCGAAGCCATTCGTTGGGTGAGGCCGATGCTTGCGGAAGGGCTTCAACTTGCCAGCTGAGCTGATTTCCCAACAACGAGTCAGGCGGTGGACCGCACCCCGCGTTATCTGCTAACGAAAGGGTGACGAGAGGGATGTGGCTCCGGACAGTCTTCTGGTCTGGAATGCGGGCCGGGAGACATTGGGTCGCAGTGACAAGCTGTGATGGGGAACATGGGCACAGTCCTTGCTCAGCCTGGGCTGTTTTGCTTGGAAGAGGGACAGTGGTGTTCGACAGATAAAGACCACAGGTTGAAATCCGAAGAGATTTTTAGAAGGTAATCACATATTAAACTATTTTTGTGGATAAAACGCCTTCTAATTGAAGGAACGGACTGTCCAGTCTGTCAGAACCGTTGGGAAGCGAGGCTCAGCTGGCAAAGCCTAACCGTTTGGCTGTGACTGGTACGAGGCACGTGAGCAGAAACAGTGAAAACGGAGTCAGAAGGAGGCAGAAAATGGCAAAACCCCATGGGCTTCTGTAGCTCCAATTATTTGATTTTATCCTTAAGTCTATAAGGGACAGAAATGGAGTGATTTTAAAAATGGAAGTAACGCGATGACATTTACCTTTAGAAAGATCACTCGGGAAATGCCGCAGACGTCCTTCATGAAGGCAGAGAAGAGTTCAGAGGGTTCGAGACCAATAAGAAGACATTTTCGGTGTCTCCGCAAGATGCAGCAAGGACCAGAATTCAACAGCCGTGAGGAAGCGAAAACGCGGACCAGCTTCCACGTTCTTTGCGGTCGGATCAGCGAAACGTGGCGACTACCTCGATGTGAGGGACGCAGTCAAAACACAAAAGCAAAAACAAAAACGAAATAAGTCTTATGTCATACGGTGTGCCGGACTCACTCTTCAGACCTGAAAATTTCAAACAGCTTTTGATTTACTGTAGGCGCTGAGGAAATATTTGTTAATTCAATCAAAGAATGAATTAGTAAATGGTTTATGGAGCTTTTGATATGTTCTGAGGACGTACGAAGGAGGAAAAATACCATGTGGAACACGAGGTGAAGAGTTATGGGTCATCCAGAAGCTGTTCAAAGAATATATACGCTAACTATAAAAGAAAGAAAATGAGAAATTGGACCATATTCAAATGAAGAACTTCTCTTTAATGAAAGAAATCAACAGAGTGAAATAGGAACTCATATAAAGGGACACAATGAGATCGATAGATGTTGATAGATAGACAGACAGACAGACAGACAGATAGATAGAAGATAGATAGATGATAGATAGATAGATGATAGATAGATGATAGGTGGATAGAATATTACAAACAGTTTATATTCAGAACACATAAAGAACTTCTAAAATCAATAAAAACGGAAGATAACCCAATAGAGAAAAAAGGATAAAACACTTGAACAGGCATGCCACTAAAGAGTTTATCCAAATCTCCAAAAAACATACAGAAAGGGGCTCGATTTAATTACCAAGCAAATGTAAAATACAACCGCAATGCAAAATCACTTATACCCACCAGAATGAATTTTAAAAACAAGATGAAAAAAGCAGTGTTGATACACAGCCACCAGAATGCTCGCACACTTCTGGAGAGATTGTAAGTTGGCATCCACTGGTTGGCCACCTCTACCGCAGTGTTTACTGAAGCTGAACACACACACACACACACTTGGTCCCACCCCCGAGGAGACGTGACATGAAAACATGTTCATATGCTCGGGAAAGGCTCGTGCTGGGACGCCTGTTGTTGTGCTGCTCAAGCTGGAAGCCACCTGGCGGTCGCCAGCCCTGCAGTGGGAAGTGAAGCTCACACTGCGTCCCGCACAGCGACGCGCGTCATCGTCGGATGGAAACCTGGATAAATCTCGCAAAACCAAATCAGACCAAAACGAAACAAAACAAAAACGTTGAGCAAAGAAGGCTGGAAAGAAACGACAGTGGATCGTGTGGCTGCTGATTCCCCTTTCTGCTGTTCCGACCAAAAGTATTAGCTGGAACATTCCAGTAAGAAACAAGTCGTAGTTTATGATCCTGCGCCACTCTGAGTGGCACGGTGAAATCTCGTGCCTTCCCGCTCTGCCCAGCACCCCACGCTGCACACACGCCCTACCCAGCAGTAGCTTAGCAGCTGTCATGTCGTCAAACCGACTGACACGGTACCACAGAGCATGCGATCGAGTCTCCCTCATTCTACTTACTAATGGCTCCAAAGCCATTCGCATAACTTTCATTACAGCGTATCGTTATAATTGTTCTATTTTATTATTAGTGACTATTGTTAATCTCTTACTGTGCCTTTGATTTATAAATTAAACTTTGTCACAGGTATGTGTGTATGTACAGGAAAATCATAGTATACAGCAGGTTCTAGAATAGTATTGTTTTATTCAACATCGTTTCATTATAATGTGGATGAGACGCTGCAGGGGCTTAACTCTTGCTTATCTCAATTATACGATAAATTTGGTTTCGTTATACACCGTTTCGCTTAAAGGTGCAGAACCTGTCTATGAGGCTGAGTGAGGACTCACTAGGTATGCAGGGTTTGGTGCGCTCTGTGGTCTCAGGCTTCCACTGGAGGGCGTGGAGCATTCCCCGTGGGTGAGGGGTCTGCTGTGTGTGAAAGCAGACAAAGGTGGTCTGTGTCGTTGGGATGCTTGGGGGACAGGGTGGTCACCAGCCGGAGGAGGCAGAGGGAGCTTCCAGTCGTTCCCTGATGACGTTTCCTCATCTGACTGCTGGTTCCACGGGCGTGTCCAGTGTGTGGGCATCGTCTGGCTCTACGCTTATCAAATGTCCACTCTGCTTGCTGTGTGCCTGCTGCACTTCAAAATGTCTGGAAGAGAGAGACTGAAGAAGCCCAGACCGAGAGCGGAGTCAGCAGGGACCTGGCAGGGGCTGTTAGGTTAGACAGACGGCCAAACGCATGCCCGCGTGGACCACGATCTCCGCATGAGTACGCTCGATGATGGAGAACGTTACATTACATCAGCCAAAGAATGATGCCAGAAACGGTTCCTCTATAACTCTGAGGGAGAAATCACAGCAAACGAATCCCTGCAGAGTCAGAGGAGGAGGCAGATTCTTTGTGGGACTCGCACTGTCATCAGTTCCTGATTCACGACTGGTCCGTTACACAGATGAAGAGATGGGGCTTAAAGAAATGAACAAGTCTGGCAAGCCTCGCGGAGGCTGGTAAGCGGGGGGCCGCGTGTGATCTCGGGTGTGACGTCAAGTCCTACTCTCGATTCGTTCTCCCAAGGTAAAACACATTTCATTGGGGTTTCGTTTTGTTCGTTTAGTTGGTTAACGCTTGGACATAGAAAGTAAGTATGTTTCTCTATCAGGGCCTTTACAATGTGGAATATTGAAGTAAACTACTTGTATTACTTAATGTTGGGGCATTTTATAACTATTCTTTTTACTTTTTAATGAAATCGAGACGGATAATATTCTGAGAAAAGTTTAGAGGATAGTTTGCATATATTTTCATCCATAGAATAGATTTGTATGATGAAATTGGCTGGACGGAATATTCTTTTTCCAGGTCATGATATCCTGTCTAAATAATGATTTATCTCCTAATATAAAACACCTCGGAACCACCAAATCTTGCGTATCTCCTACATAGATGTCAGCTCTTCTCAAATTCAACTGCATGGCCAAATAACCTGAGATCTAGAGGAGATTTTTTAAATTCCTTTTCTTAGATGCAACTTCAGATATTCTGATTTAATTTCAGGGAGGAAAGCAGACAGCCAGGTCTAGTGAATATGTTAGGGGGTGCGTGACACTAAGAATCTCCCAGTTGTCATCTGATCCATGAACACGCTCACCGTCGATCCTGTTTCAAATGTTACCCTCCCGTGGCCCTCCTTGCCTCTTGCCAGATTTATAAAATATCTAAATAGACCTCCATGCTCACAACCCTCAATCTTACACAGATTCTTATCGTGTTGCTCCTCAGCTCTGAGGATTCGTGGCAGGTCGGGTGCCCTGTCCAGCAGGCTCCGCGTTGGGGTTTAGAGGGCAGGATGTTCACTAGGCCTGCCTTTGGGGCCAGCATGGCTGGGGCAGGGGAGGAGCAGGGAGACGCTGGGATGCAATGCGGGCCCAGCCCTACCGTGGGCTGACCTGCAGCTCTCTCCCATTGGGTCGAGACGACCAGCTCTGATCGGTCACTGTCACTATGTGAGGAGTGTCTCTGCAGCTGAGGCCTCGGGGGGACTGATGGCTGGAGAGTCTCTGTCAACAGCCCTCCCAGCGAGTCTTCCATTGAGGGGGCATCCGGGAGGCTTGAAATCTCTTTTTCTTTTAAAGTTTGGCTCATATGACCCGATGTCTGCATTTCTTCCTGATACTCACAGCTCAAAAGAGCCTCTCCTTACTCTTTTTACAGTTAGAACTTGTACGGGTCCCAGTATAATAATACTAATAATTGTTATTCTTAGTATTTTCATGAGGCTTATTGTGTTTACGCTCATCACCAGCGTTGTCACTGATCGGGGCCTCTGTGTCCGAAACCCTACTCCGCGTGCTGATCAGTGTCTTGCGTTCGTAACAGTTATTGTCCTGTTTTCCCTTGAGTGTGGCTGACACCACTTAGCATTCTCTGTAGGATCCAGCCCCATGCTTAGCTCACAGGGACCCATCACCAATAGCTTTCTGAATGACAGACTGTATGAATAAACGCTGCTCAATTTGGGTAATGTCACAATATGGACTTCTTTCTTGTTCTCCTCCTGGCATGGCAGAACATAATCTTGCTGGACTGAGTAGTACTTATTGAAAAGCACTAAGAAGGAGTGATTGGTGTGTGGGGAGGTCACATCTCAAGGGTCTAATTTCCCAAAGCTTCATACGATTTTATCCCCGCCTTTCTAATACAGTTACTCACAGAAGTGTGATGAGCTAGTGCCTGAATGAGTCCACCCCTGTCCACAGGAAGCAGGTCTGGCCCCAGGAGCAAGCGTGTTTTTCTTGCTGCAATAGCATTTGCTCCAAGACAATGGCAGAAAGTTGCAGAGGGTGTGGATGTGGACATGGGAGTCATTTACCTGTGGAATTGTGGAAGCCTCACCCGAGTTTAATTGGTTGAAATATCCTTCTCGCTGTTAATATTTAAGATCTCGGCGATCTGGCCTGAAGAATCTTTTCAGCTTCTTGGAAAGAAACAAATAAGACCATAGTTTCTTAAGCACAATGAACACATTGTCCTGTTTCGCTCTTCTTAACTCTCGAGCCTGCAAGCTCTCCTGCTTTTCCTCCAAGAAAGAAAGATTACGACATGCTAGGTAAGATGCGAAGGTTATTTGGTAGTGAGGAAGCTTGGGGAGCGGGGGCTTGAATGAGCTGGAGGACGCATATGTTCTAAGTTAGCCCTGGTATGTTTGTTTTACACAGTGACGTGAAAAATAGCGCGCATCAATTACGTATAGAGAAATGTCACCGCAGCCGTAAGCTTCTTCGAGTTTAGACCATTGTAAAGTGCAATAAATAGCTCACTTTTATGTGGAGAAAAGTCCTTATTCCTCAAGGTACCTAAGCACAAAAATATATTTAAAGTTTCCTTTGCCTTCATGAAAATTTCCTTCCTGTTCACAAAGAAAAGATGGCTTTGCCTCAACTGGCCTTTGTTTCCAATTCTTCCTTGGAAAAGATTCCACTCTGATTTAATCAAATAAGGTGCCAACCATTTTCTTAATAGAGCAGGAAATCCTGCAGGTAGTGGGTCGATGGAGATGCGTGAATGCACTTTTGTCACTTAATAAATCATTAGGAGAAAAAAAAATCCCTAAATTTAATTTAGTTAGTTTCCCAGAGTACAACTTGGTATCGCTTTTTAATGTAACAAAACTATTTTTTAATTTTTTTTAAAAAAAAATTATTTCCTGTTGTGTTTTTGAACGGTCAAGATATCAGTAATTAACAACACCCTTTGTTTGTTTGTTTGTTTTTGTTTTTGTTTTTGTTTTTGTTTTTAATTTTAACAGTGCGACTGTTTAAAACAGCTACAAATAACATGACATTAGGAAATGAAAAGTGAAGACTTGCTCAGGGCCGAATCACGCCCCAACCTAGGTCGTAAGCCACATGGATGTGGGGCTCTCACTGGTCTCTTCCTGCAGCCGCCTCACCCCTACACCTGCCACCCCTGTATCCGCCACCCCCGTATCCGCATCAGTGACCCCTCGCTGCTGCTTGGGGGTGGGTATCACAGCACCGTGAATGAGGAGACGCTCCAGCCCACTTCCTATCCCCGCTGTAGAATGAGGTTGACAAGGGCGTTCTGTTTTACTGTTCTGAATTACAAGGGAGGTAATTTTAAATGTGATCCATCGAAATACTTAGGTAATTAGAAGACCTAGTGTAATGCTGGTAATTTTTTTCAAGATGGGCATATTAACTTTTACTATTCTGCATATTATACTAAGTAAAAAATAACATTGGAACATGAACAGATGACTTTAAATTGACAAAGTGTTAAAAATCTCGTAGAATTGTCTTGAGATGATGTAAGATGAAGCTATGTGGGTAAGGAACACACACATAAGTATATCTATATCATCTATCTATCTATTATCTATCTATCTATCTATCTATCTATCTATCTATCTATCTATCTATGTATCTATGTATCTGTCACCTATCAATCATCTATTATCTATCTATCATCTATTTATCTATTATCTATCCATCTGTCACCTATCAATCATCTATTATCTATCTATCATCTATCTATCTGTCTTATCAATCATCTATTATCTATCTATCATCTATTTATCTATTATCTATCCATCTGTCACCTATCAATCATCTATTATCTATCTATCATCTATTTATCTATCATCTATCTATTACCTATCATCTGTCATCATCTATCTACCATCTTCATTATCATCATCATCATCATCTTATAGCCATAAAAGACACATTAATGTGAAAAACACTTCAGTCTATACTCTCCCTGCCGGCTTTTTAAGACAGTCTTGTCTCTTATGCTGCACTGGCCACAAGGACCTGTCTTTTTTCCTCTTCTCCTCCCTGATTCTACAGTTCATCTCCTGTTATCTAAACATATATTTTTACTTTGACAAGGATAGTGCTGCATATGTGCTAGTCTACGGTGATATTTATATCTTCTATGTTTTACCTATAGACTGATTCTCAATGTGGAGAACTAATTCACAGTTTTTGCATTATTACATCTCAAGTTGATGGGGTGAAAAATATGGTACTTAGAGCCACAAATAAAAGGACTAGAATGAGAATCATTGAAAATTGAGGAGGAGATGGGCAATACTTAAAGCGGGCTAAATACCAACCATGTAGTATAATTAATACAAGCATTCCATTTAATGAAACGAACAGACAAGATATGGGTTCAAACATAAAAGAAATTCGAAGGCAATAATGGGTCCCCGTGGTTGGGGTTGATAAAGGGGACCCAGGATGAGAAAAGGAGGGAGTGTGCCCTGCTTTTCTTGATAAGCCCTTGGATGTGGTTCTGCTTTTTAGCACTTACATGCTTATTCGTCTGTTTGTTTTCCTGTACAAAATATCCAGTGGCAGGTTAGATGAGAGCGTGGAGATTCGACCTCATAGAGAATCGTGTTTACACACCCGATGCATTTCGAACTCCTTCTCCCTTCCGTTACTCACGTACTTTTCGTGCTGGCCCTAAAGGCCGCGTCCTGGCCCTGTACGTTAGTGACACCCCTGGGAGTCAGCGAGCAGTAGGTTATTTATGCCTTTGGTCCTCGCTGCATTAAAAGAGGTGGCACTAGCTCAATTAGACATGGAAGCAACTGAAAACCACATTGACCTATCATTCCGAACCCCGATTCCATTTTCTCTCGTCGTCTTTCCTGTCGTCAAATTCGTTCGATGCCCGCAGACACCCCCAGTCACTCCCATGCCACGAGAGGCACTGAGAAGGTGCAGTAGAGGTGCCAGAGCAGAAGGAGACGAGACCTCGGCCTCGCGAAGCTAATCTATTTTATTTTTGCACGTTCGAAGCACGCATACCTGCAAGTGAGCAAATTGCCAGCATCTTTCCCCGGGAGGCCCCGAGTTTTAGTTTCATCGGCTCCAGGGCTTCCGCCTTTGAATACTGATTACGAGAATCTGCGGCCATGGCCGGAAACGAAACACGAAGAGAACGCTGAGATTCAGACAGATTTCCACACCTAGGAAAAGATAAAGACAACCTTTGGAACGATGTCTGGCTTTGCCCCACGAAGAGTCAGCACAAAGCAACACGATGTCTACGCGATGACCACGGACAGTGCGATCTTGGCTGCTGCTTTTCCTGTATACACTGAAATTACTTCGAACATTGCCCCCCTGAAATTCTGAATGAAGTCCACCCAATTTGGATTTTCATGCATTAGGCACAAAAATTCATTTCGACTCATCGTGAGTCTTGTCGGCCAACATGTTAGCTTAAGTGATATCTCCATCTTTGTTAAGCAGATTGTGCAGTCACAAACTTTACTGCAGTGACTTCCAAGATGTGCTCTATGGAAGAGAAGATGCGCTCTGGGGGCGTCACCCAAGTGGTGCTGGCGGCGGGTGGAGGGGTTCCCTGAGACAAGGTCTGAGGCGGTGGGGGTCAACCAGCTGCTGCCAGAGCCAGGCAGGGATCACCTGCTCTCTGCATCGGACTTTCGGGCACGACACACCGAAGCAGATTCAGTCTTCTGTAACGGCGAACCTACAATCTCCTCTACCGTATAATTGTCTCACCCGGTTACGGAATTTAATCTAAGTGTGGCATCGTCGCAAATGCAATCGCGATTACGATCCTATGCGATAGACAAATTAATTAAACGCCGGACTAGGATCATCTCTCTAAATGGCTGTGTGGCTTTGAACATGTCACTCCACCTCCCTAACCTTCGATTCTTCATCTTGGAAATGAGGAACTAAAACGAAAGGGTTTTTAAGGCCTCAAGTCCAGTTCTGATATTCGGCTTCTGAACAATGTCTTCTGCTTGAATCATGTTCCCTAACTTAAAGTATAGCACCTTCTTTCCACTAGGAGTCAAAGAAGACTAGAAGAAAGAGATGTCTTCCCCTCCCCCCCGCATTCTGAGTAACTATTTGCTTCTTCGAGCAGATTTCCTCATTTACAGAATGCTGTCAATGATATGCAATCCATATGCATATCGGCATTGTTCCATAAAGTTATGGTATAATGCGCCCCACACAATGTCGTGTACCTTTGTTTAATTATTAGTTATCAGCATCAGCATCAGCATCATCACATCATTCAACTTTAAGAATTACATTCCTTTGTTCTCTGGTGCAAATACAGCTGGGAGAGCTGCGTGTCAGCAACAGGAGACAAAGAGCTTGCGGAGCAGCTGGGCGGCCACCAGTGCAGCCGCCTTTATGCAGATCTCTGTCGTCACCCTTGAGAATGCAAATAAAGATCAGCAAAAACCGCTTTCTTCCTAGGCCCAAGGAGCTAGCTCGTCTGTGGAAATGAACTTCCATTCTCTCTGACAATTAGTTTCGCTCTAAAATATGGTAATTCTTTGAAGCTGCACCACGAGAGGAAATGTGACATGCTGCACGTTAAGCAAAGAGGCTATACGGTGCTGCCAGAGACGTTAATCTCGTTTGCTCCGCAGCTGATTTTTCAGCGTTAGAATATTGCGGCGAAGCCCTGTGCTAAATCTCGAGCAATTTAGCTCAGCAAAGTAGATTAGTTAGAGCCAATGCAAAGCTCTACCTTATAACTTTCTTTCAGTAAAAATGATATTCAGATATATAGTCTGGGGCCTGGACTAGAATCGGAGATGTTCTGCTTTTTCAGTTTGAACAATATTAGATCTGAATAAAGGCAAGCAAAGCAGGTGCCCGCGGCCTGGACTCTCTCTCCGAAAACATATAAATCTTCAGTAACTTTTATAAAGTCCGTGCCTTTTCCCTAAAAGAAAAATCTATTAAAAGGGCTCATCAAAATAGGAAGGGTGAAAGGTGGGGATTTTTATGCATGTCTACGTAGCTCTGCAAAAATCGCTTTTTATCTTTTTCCAAGGACTCAGACTTAACTGAGCTATTGTCGCATTAAATGCGGTGGCTGCACGTTAGACCCACGTGGAAGCTGGGTGGATCTGCAGCTAACAGTTTGAACGGGATGTTTTGCTGATCACAGGTGATTAACCTCTCTTCCCTCGCCCTCACTGCCCATCTCGTTTATACACGACTGCGCTGGGTCGAATGGTATCTGCCCCGGCCCCCTGTTCTCCTGGAACCTCAGAACGCGACCTTATCTGAAAACAGTCTTTGCAGATGTAGATGGTTAAATCCTCCTAGGGTAGGAGGGGCCCTCAATCCAGCGGCTGGTGCCCCGATGAGAAGGACATGTGAAGACGTAGAGATGCGCATGCAGAGGAAAAGGCGGAGGAGGTAGAGACTAGAATGATTTGACCTCAGGCCAGGGAGCGCCGAGAAGTGCCAGCAACCAGCAGAGGCCACGAAGCACGCACCTTTCTGCGTACACATCCGACGGCACAGTCACCTTAGCATCCCAAGCTCCGCTTCAAGTCCTCCTCCTCCTCCGGCCACTGTGGCAATGCCTGAGCCCGTGCACTTTGACCAGCTTTGCTGCAATGCACCCAAAGCCCCCCGCCTCAGGCCCGCACCGCACCTCCCCTCACTTCCGGCCACGGGGCCTCTTGGGCCCTCAGGGTGGGCGTTCTGGGAATGTCAGCTGACCCTAGTGCTGCAGAGTCAACACTTGCTTGGCACACTTGGCCAAAGGGCTATGGGGTCAACGGATGGACGCTTCCCCTACTGTGCCCCAGAAGGACAGTTCCCGGGTCTATACCAGATGCCCCAGCTGACGACCCGGGTGGCGCTTCGAAAGCCGGAAGTCCTCTGTGGCCATGTTCAAAGAGGACCCTCATCCCCTGCAGCTCCAGGGAAAACCATGCTGCAAAACAAGCCTGGATTCAATTGAAACGATTTCAGGCTGCAAAAGAGATGGACTCTGGGCCTCAGCATGTCCCCCACGGTGAAATCAGGGCCTTGCTGGTAAAGGACTGGGCTTACGAGACCTGGGATACAGGTGAAGACTCACTGTCCTGGGCTCTGTTTGCCTCACTGAGCCTGGTCCAGCTACTGCTGGATGTTCGACCTGTCACAGGCAGGGACTGACACCGAGTCTCAGTTCGGCGTCGTCCTTGAAGAGGAGTAACTAGGCAGTGAATCCCTTTTGCCCTGGAGGCACCCATGACGGCTTCCAGAGAACCGACACCTCCCAGATGTCTGGGTTCACCCACACTGCCCGTGGGGGAACTTCTACCCGAACCGCCACGCAGAAGGCTAAATTTAAAGATGTGATATCCTGGTCAACGCTGCTTCGCTCCAAGAGGCCCATGTCATGGACATGAAACCATGGAATCCACTTATCTGTGCAGGGCGTCTCGTCGCCCAAAGGCTGCCCGAAGGCCCCACGTGGTGGAAGAGCAGCCCGCTGAAGTCCGAACCGAGGCAGCGGCTCGGTGGAGCCTCGTGATGTGCCGCAGGGCCATCCTCTGGGTTGCGATGCTTACAGTGAGCCAGCGACCACCGTGGCACGGCCGTGTGGCGCTATGGCGTTACGTGCCTCAGTCAGTTGAATACGACTGTCTGAGAATCCCAGGGCGAAAGCAAGGCTGGCCTCCCCTCGAGATTCCCAGGGACCCACATGCAGAGTGGAAACATTCCTTTCCCCCGAATTCAGGCTCCGTCCTCGTGTCTGAAGGGAACCATCCGCCGGGGGACCCAGGGCCCCAGGGATTCAATGCTACCATCTGGTAAGCTTGGACTCTAGAGGCCAGTAGACCAGCGAACAAAGTGAGAAGGTACCGTAAATGGGCACATAAATGGGCACGCTTCACCCGGTTTATCACGAGGTTACGCAGTGGTGGCAAAGAAGAACCCGGGTGGCACCCGGGGTACCGACTGGGGGCTTCCTTGGTGCTGCTATGCTGGGGAACAAAGCACGTGGAAAGCAGCGACTGTGGCCTATTGAAAAAAAGTAGGGGCTCGACACTCCAGGAGCCGGCCTGGCAAGCAAGCAAGAGCAGACGAAACGGTGGTGGTCGAGGAAGGTAGCGAATGTTCGCGTCGTCACTGGGCTCATCTGTAGTGACAGCGGGAGCTGTCACTCATTCCTCTCCCAACGCTCCGGAGTTAATTCCTGAAGAGCCAGCGGCTGGCTACGACCTCGGCCCGGCAACACGATCCCGCTGTGCGTTTGGCTTTCTAATACCAGCTTGCTTAGAATTGTCACGCAGGATGTTTATTGGGGAGCGGTGAGAGATCGACCCCTGTGGGAGAACGACATGGAATGGGCAGAGCAAGAACCGGATTGTAGCGCTATCTCTAGGAGGTCCTCAGGACTCCCCAGCCACTTGGGGTGGCTCTTCAGAGTTCTTCCGAATCTGGACAAGAAACTTGGGTCACTGGATGGACATGGACTGTATTCAGGTGCCCCGCAGAAGGGGCCGTGACACTGGGCCAGGCAGTTCTCTTCGGCTGAATGCAATTCCCAGAGAGGGATTCGGCTGAGAGCTGTCATCCTTCAACTTCTTCAGAAGCTGGGAAAGCGGGTGTCTCAGTTCAGAAGGCGGGCGTGGGCAGCTCGGCCCGGCACTCACTGCGCACAGGAGTATTGAGAACGGACATCTGCTGGATCCCAAAGGAGAAACGGAAGAGTCAGCTCCACCCCCAGGGCACGTGCTGTGGAAATGCCTGGACAGCAGACCCTGCAGTGAAGGGTGCAGGCCCCGGAGGGGAGCTTTCCGAGACACTAAATATAACGAGGCTGCTTATTACACGTGTGACCTTGGGCAAGTTCCTCCAGCCATCTGTGCCGAAGCGTTATTTTTCCGGTTGTTTGTTTTAATCTCTAAAGTGAAGGTTATGGTTATGTCAACCTCGTAGAGTTATTATGAGGATACAGAGAGGTAATATTTGTAAAGCACTTGTCACACAGTAAGCTCTACAGCAGGATTTATTGATTAATGAAATAGCCCCAGCGATACTGTTTTATATCGACTATTAGAATTTAAGCACAAATAGATGTATTCACATTAGTAGACATCTGGCTGTCACGGGTTAGGAGATGTGGGGGAAGAGATTTTTTTTAAAGGAGGGAGGTAGTTGAGCAAATTGTGGACAAATAAACCACTTCAGATGTACATGACAAAGGAGGAATTATAATATACAAATGTGTAACTAAAATGTTTAATATTAAGACACGTATACAATTATAGTCAAATGCATATTATACGTAAGTCTATGTGTAATTATAATATATAAATAATTATAATAAATATGATAATATAAACAAAGAGTGTTTGGGGAAATATTTTTTTTCACCAGAAATAAAACTTGTTTTCCAGCATATTCCTATTGTAATACAGACATACAGATTGAAAGAAAAGGTGTTTCTACCTTATCCAACAAAATTCATGACAAAACAATAAAAGAATACTAATTTTAGAAATTGCAGTGAAAATTCTGCCATAGATTTTTAGAGATATATTCAGCAAGCCCGTTGTATTTTCAAATCTCTCTCCTATTTGGTTGAAGAATAAGAATTTCAAGCACAAATATACCAGCGACGCTTTCTCTGAGCAAACTCAGTGTCACATCCGTGTTCATTACTTCCTCAGGCTCCAACACGTCACTTCTCTGCCTGCGACTTCCCGCCATGCACACGGCCCAGTTGGCGACAAGATCTATGTGGCTCGCTCACGTACGACGCTGGGATGTATTGGCGGCTTCAGCCTCCGAAGACTTTTTTTCATTACTGAAGTCCCAGTAGCTATTTCTCTACATCGTAATTGGATGGCACTCTTAGGAGCAAGTATTCGGGGCACACAGTGTCACAAAACTAGGTGCATTCTAGAAAAATGAGGAGACGATGTCCATTACAGCGGAGGCTCATGGGCAAATCTATTCCCCAGAGCGAGGGGAAGTAATGGTAGCTGAAATGGGGAAAGGCGGCCGCATTTGTGTGTCAATTAAGAAAGGACTGAGATTTTTCCTGCTAAGGCAGAGTGACCTCTGGCACTCAATTAGGGAATATAATTCATGCCTATTTTCTGATGGGTAATTAAGGTTTTACGCCAGACCTCACGTTTCCAAATCTCCAATCTTCACACAAACATATCACACACACACACACACGCACACAGACTTGTCTATTAATAGTCATCATTATTTAATATTGAATATAACATTATTCAAACACTGAATGGGTTATTTATTTTTTAGAAATTAATGATATTGTATTAAATGATAAAGATCCATTATCTCTAAAAACAATATGTTTTGAATTAAACCTTCTGAAAAAATATTACCTTGAGGCATCTGCTCACACATCATAGTGATTGAGTTCTGTCCAGTGGCCGGTTCCCGGTCGGGATTAAACGATGACCGTTAGTGTGAACGGATTCACCGAACACACATGTACAGGTGTGCAGAAGGCCTCGGGCATCCTTTGGAGGCGGGGCGGGCGGCGGTGCACTGGCCCCTGCTGTCTGCGAAAGAGATCACCGCCAAGCGGAGCGGTCACCATACTGCCGGGAGGGCGGGGGGCGGGGACTCCGTTTTCCTGCACGTGTGGATGGAGCAGGCGGGACAGAAAGCTTCCTCCTGTCCGAGCGTGTCATCGTGAGAGCCTCGCCAGCTGCGAGCACTGAGATGCTTGAGGCTGTCGTTTTTACCTTTAGGACATGCATTGCAGTAATGACTAAAGTAGGAAAAACCACAAGGACAGATGATAAGCATAAACGTTTAGCCAAGTAAGCTTCAGTAGGATGCGAAAGGAACCGTTCTCTGGTAAAGGAGCATGGCGGGTATGATCCCGAAGTCTAAATCCACGTTTCAGCCATCGGAGCACGTATTTCATCCCATATACCTCAGGGGAATAGCGTTACAATGAACGCAATTATGATCACTTCTTAAGTATGGTGTGGTCATAAGCATCTCTTAAATTCCAAAAGTGTGGCCACCATAATACTCAGACGTTTTTAGGTTTTATCAAATTACATAAAGATGAACATCGGTAGCATCAAATTACATCAAAAATTTATTTTCATTGCGCTAAAAACACACGTAAAATTTACCCTCATAATCATTTTAAGTGTACAGTTTAGTGGCGTTAAGTATATTTCCATGTTGTAAACAGATATCCCTGTTTTTTTTCACTATACAAAACTGAAACTTCATACCTATTAAACAACAGCTGCGCACCGCACCTGACCCCGGCGCCTGGCACCCAGCATTCTCCGTATATTTATAAACGTTACTATCTTAGACACTCTCGCAAGTGGGATCATAGAGTATTTGTCCTTTTGCGACTGGCTTATTTCACTGAGCATCATGTCCTCAAGGTTCACCCATGTTGGAGCACGTGACAGGATTGCTTTCCTTTTTAAAAATGTTTATTTCTTTAATTACATTTATTTTTCAAGCACAGTCGACCTATGGTAGACTATTAGCTCCAGGCGTACAGCAAGATTGGACGTTTACCTGCCTCACGAAGTGACCCCGTAAGACCGTTTGCATCCACAGAATGTCACTAATGGGACTGAGAACCAAGGCCACCTTTGTCACCACGCATTCCGATCCCTCTGGGAAATGACCTCCCAGGAAGGCAAGGAGAAACATCGGTAAGCAAATATACAATTAGCTGTAGAAAATTCTGCAGAACCAATTTATATGGAGAAAGAGTTAACCTCTGTTGGGATGATATATTGCTCACCTGGCCAAATTGTTCACTTTTAAGCAAACTTTTACCTACTCAGGCTCCATTGACGCCCCTCGCCTGGATATGTCTGCCAATCCTAAACTGCCCTCTCATGAACTTTACCCAAACCCAGTGTTCCACCTTAAAAGACAGCAGCATTCCACCATTTAGCAGCTGAAACTGGCCAAATACCTTCCCCTAGACTCGCCTAGGGAGACGTGACCGATGCCTAGCTGAGCCCTGGTCCTTCCCCGCAGGGCACTAATACCATGACTACGTGCCAAACTGGTTATTCCTGTGGCCCGTCCGGAAGCCGACAGTCAGTGCCTTCCCTGACTCTCTCACGGGTACCTGTCTAAAATGAATCAGATATGTCCCCCAGCGTCTGCCTGTCCCCCAAGATCCCAGAGACCTCGATCTCACCCTCTAGAGTGTATGTGTCACCCAGATCTCAGACCCAAGCATGCAAAGCATCCGACGGTCCAGCTCAGGCAGAAATATTCTGGTCCTTCCACAGAAATGCATGCCCCTCATCAAGGCCCTAATCTGTACAGAAGAGATTCATACCCGACCGGCCATCCTGACTCTACTAGAGAAATAAAATAAAATCTATGTGTACACACATACGTGTGCATGCGTGCCCGCCCGTTTCCTCTGCATTTTTCATGTGATGGGTTGGAATGCGAAACCACGGCTATAAAGCTTGAAGTGGAAACAATTAGAAGATGCTTATATTGGTCGGTTCAGGCCTGTTCATTGCAGACCGATCGTTGCTGGTCTGTGCTGCTGGACACGCCACCTCTTCCTTGTGAAGCCACTGCCACATCCAGGCACAGCCACGACCTAGAAGTGAATAACAAACAAAAGCACTGTGCTGTCTTCTCGTATGACGCTCCTCTTCAGGACGGCAGGCCAGCGAGGGACGTGCGGGGTACGCGCCCTCCACGGCCCAAATGTGGCCTGGTTCTTTTCCTTGATCAGCAAACTGCAAATAAGAAAATATTATGAATCTAGCGAAAGCCGAAGGTCACTTCTTTCCCCTTAGTCGCAAAGGTAAAAACACTTTAACTCTTTTGGTTTTCAGAAAACGAGTGAATTTTTATCGTTTGAAACCGAAAGTAAATGGAGGGGATATTTCAGACTGTAAAATAACTATGTTTATTTCTCCGTATCGGCTTTCCATTTTCGTTTTGAGCATTTTTTTTTTATTTTTCATTCTTCCTTTATCCTAGGGAAAAAAGTCTCTGACAAAGCAAAGCCAGAAGTACCTTGTCTGCAATGATATCTAGGTTACTAAATTGAATATTATCAATATTTATTGAATATTATCAATATTTATTTACCTCTGTAGACACGGTGAGAGAAGAAGAAATGCAAAACGACCAGGTCATTTAAATAGTTTTGTTTTTTGCCACAACTAGTAACGCAAACTTTTTAGGAATTATTAAGAGGGAACATCATTTATTAATATTCTGAGTGCTGGAAAACTGTCGCGTTCAACATCTATATGTCAAGGCAGGAGAAATGAAGGTCAGAGAGGCAAAGGGTCGGTCAAGGTCACTTGGGGTTTTAGTAGCGATCGGAACCAGACCACTTTCTCCAGATTTCGCAGTCCGATGTCTCGCCTTTCCTCCGCGAGGTTTATTTCATTTTTATCTTGCATGGATTTTCAAAAATGTACACAGAACGTGGTGTATAGTGGTCTTCCTCACACGTGCCAAAAATTTGATTTTCGCACTGTACAGCTGTTTTACCTGCCTGTTCCACTGCGTCACTTTTCATACGCCTGTGTCACAGTAATTACTCTCTCAGATTGGGCATCATTTGGTTAATCGATATACGACCATGCCATTTATTCAAATAATATTTCCCATGACTTGCGTGGAATCCCTGTAACCATATTAGAGCAAAGCCCGTTGGGAACGTAACAGCCGTTGTTCATTGAATGGAAAAAAGTCAGTTAAGATATGGAGTCAAAATTAATAGCGTAGGTAGACACTTTATTTTAACTTAAACGTATGAGTGAACGTCCATTGTGAATATTTGGTAAATATATATTTTTTTTATCACGAGATCGTCCTGGCTCTAAGCACAGCTTTTACTACCGAACCGCAAGGCGTCATGGACCCCTCCGCGAACCTCGGTGCACGTGGGGCGCAATCCGCCCGCTCAGCGCCCTAAACTTCCATGATCTGCTGTTCCCTTGTTTATCTAACTCAGCAGAGATTTTTCCCAATTAACATTTATTTTTTTCCAAAGCATCCGATTTGATCGTCATTGGACCAACTCTTTGTTTGCATCCTATAAGTCATAATTTTCCATAATATTTAGTGCAGTCAAATAATTACAATAATGAACCCAACCATCATAAACATGTTTGAGAAGAAAGGTAACTGACTATTCATACAGACAAAACTCAAAGGGATAGCACACTGTGTTCATTTATATTGGAAAAAAATTATCTCATATTATCCAATGCAAAAAGTATGTTGCATACTTTTTAATCTTTTTATATTTATCTTTTTAATAACAACGTAGTTTCTTAAAAGGTTATGTACTGACGTTTATACACGAATGAACCGCTGGCCCCATAAAACCCAATTTTCAGTAATTTGTGCTTATACTTCCTAATCGCGGCGTTATTTTTAATTCTACTTGTTCGGTATGTTTCACAGTTAAGGTTTCAGTTGTCACATCTTTACAATCTCTGTGGACCTTGGCATCCTGGGTCCTGTTTACTATTTGTTTTTATGAAATTGTTTGAAAGCGTAAACATTGAGTCGCTGTTTTCATCATTTACTCTGTGCTTTAGTGAGCCTCTTTCTTGCAATTAATCAATTTTTGCCAATTAAATATCTAACACAACACAATAAAAAAGAACAATGACATAAATTTGAGCACTATAAATAACTAAAAATTACATGAAATCACATTAACCAAAACGTAACGGAATTAAACTACTTGTGATCAGAGACGGAGCAACCGACAGACTTAGTATCCATAACGTACACACGGCTTTCGATTCCCTGAAGATTCTGAATAAGAATATAATGAGTTTTACGAGAAATCATCACTATTCTTACCTTTCAGTGTACGAAGTGAGTGTATAGGGTGTGTGTGCATGTGTGTGTGTGTGTGTGTGTGTGTGAGAGAGATGGAGAGTATAGCGTTCATTACTCTTTCTGGTGCAAGGACCAACCAGCCTGAGAATCACTCATATCCGCGGGTCACAAGTTGGGGGCCTCTTGTCGGTCCTCATTGCAAATCCAGTTTACCTCCCTCAACGGTGAACACACCTCTGGGACCCTTCCTTGCCTGTGGCCCCAGGCAGGTCTGGGCCAGCCCGTCCATGAGACTCGTTTCCCAAGGGAAGGACCCTTTCCTCCCTGGAGCTCCTGGGTCCCTCTGCAAACTCGCCCGTGGGCTCCTGAGCCAGCCTTGCCTAGGGTCACTGAGAAAGGCCACCTGAAACACGGCGTGCTGCTTATCATGCTTACAAAACCATAGTCAAGGGCGTCTCGCTCTAAGAAAGGAAATCCGCTTCAGTTAAGTTATCTGTCTTTCTTCAGTAGACAGAGGCGTGGTGTCAGCTGTCACTCCCTCGCAGTTGTGTCAATAACGATGTTGCTTTGTCACACACACACGCAAAGCCTCGATGACTTAGGACACATGGCGAGGGTGCAGGCTCGATTTCAGTTTCGGAGACGTGCCGTTCATCTGCTTTGACAGAATGGGAGAAGGAACGTGTCACAGATTGAAGGTGACCTCTTGTCACCGAGTGAAGTTAAAGACCAAGTAAGGCTAACGATGGCCGTCGGCTCATCGCGGCACAGGGCCGGGGCACACCTACAACTCACGCGGTCTGCGACTCACCTCAGTGAAGTAGATGGGAAAATGGTTAAAGACGTTATTGCTAAAGGGCATTTAGAAAACACCGGTAATATTACTGCGATGTAACCTAAATACAATTATCTAAATTAATTTAGAAACGCGAAGCTATTAGTCTTTTTGTTCAGCCTTTGCAGTTCCTAATATGCTTTAGGGCGGCTCAAATATGCATGCATTTATGTCTAGAGATTAACATCCAGAATTTAATTATCATAATACGTTTTATTTGACACCGGAAATGTGCAGTGGTCAGGGGGGCATTGCATTTTTTTTGTGAAATGAAAACACTTGCAAATGGCATGGAAAATACTCAGGATACTGCCTTAGGAAAGCAATGAAAACGAGCGGCAAATCTCCCAGGTTCACGTAGGCATCCGATTAACTAGAAATAGCACATTATGTGCGCCCCGTGCCCTTGACTCTGATCTCCTGACCCTGCGAGCTGGGCCTGGCCCTTGATCCTTTCATCAGGGTCCCGGCATCTTGCACGACCGAGGAAAATCACTCCCTCTCAGCGCTGCAAGCAGCCCCACCAGGCTGAGCTCTCTCTCCACTCAGGGACCTGTCACCGCTGCCCCGGAGTGTCCCCCTCCATCACGGCAGGGGGTCGGGCATGGGGTGCGCGGTCTCACCAGGCCTCGGGGGATTTGCGTGGTGAATGAGAGTGAGAATGTCTTCAGCAGCGAGGAGCGGGCAGCGAGGCGGCCGCGGGCTGGGAAGCAGCGCTGGCTGGGCGGTGTCCTGGCATCGGGCTACTGGGGTCCTCCGGGTGTCCTGCGAAGGGCGTGGATCTCATTGCGGACGCTGACACCGTCGCGTTCCCTTCGTCCCGCGAAAATCCACCATATACATATATATGCAGATAGATGAATATATATATGCATATATATGTATATGGTAGCTTTGCTACTCTGCTTCGTCTCTCCTTCTTCGCCTGGGCGGAGGTAAAGGAGAAGGTTCTGTCGCGTGTCAGCGTGCGCCTCAGCCCAGTGGAGTCCAGGGTCTGCTGAGCGGCCAGACGGAAGGGATTTTATTGTGCTCGTTTTTGTGGAGACCGATGAATCCTATGGAAAGACTCCGTGCCTCTCCGCCACTGTAATGAGATGATTTCTTCCATGCACGGGTCATCGAATTAACCATTTAAATGAACACATTTGGAAAACGTACCTTTGGGGGGTGTGGAAAAGAAGGGGTCGTGGGGAACAAAAACATTTTAGAAAAATATTTGCTCGAAACGATTGCTTCGTGGGTGTCGACGCCGTCAGTTCCGTGTGAGTCACAGGCGGTGAGTAGGATGCACAGGGCTGTGGCAGGCGCTGCCGGAGCCCGTGTCCGCAGGCGGCTCCTGCCAGTCAGCCTCCCCCAGGCGACCTAGGTGCAGGAGCGAGGACCTCAGGCCAAACTGGTCACTCGGCCTTGAGAGGAGAGAGAGACATTTTCGGATGCGCTGATGTGCGAAACTGATTTGATCGTATGGTCTACAAGACAAGCAGCAGCCTGGTCCTCCGCCCCGACAGTAGCACGTCACCCCCCGAAGCGTTTTTAAGCTGTTGAGCAGAGCCATGCTCTAATATGGGTGGAATTCATCCACTTTTAGCTTGATTTTTTTGGTAACGTCCAGTGTTTTCCATTTTCTTTTCTAGTGACTCACTCCGTAGACAAACATATCAATATTTTGTATTCGATGTCAGTTTATCTTGGGTGCCCCAATCTTTCTTATCCTTGCCTTTCAGGGTGGCACGTTTTCCCCAAGGCTATTCACATCCTTACTATGAATTCGGTGTCTTCACGAGTGCTCCAAAGATTGCATTTCCAACACAAGAGGAAAAGTGATTTAAAGGACTATATAACGCACATCCCAAGTAACTACAAATTACTTTCTTCTCTTTCAAAAAGGACTTCCTTGGATTAACTTCACGGTGCAGTACGGTGTGTGGCACAATATATCTTGCATAATAACATTCCTACAGTCGGTGATTCGAATGGCTTTTGAATAAGCAGCATTCCATTTTCCTCAAAGCCTGGCTTCCAACAGCAGACTTATCAGCACTGGGTTGGGAATAAATACAGCGTACTGCCAGGAAGAGGCGTGTGCTTATGCTAATTTATTTAAATATATACATCAGGACAGTGTGGATCTGAAGATTTAAGGGATCTTTGAAAGTTCTGCAGGTAAGACCAGCCCTTTTATGCAGGAACCAGCTACTGCTGGAGCGATTCTTCCTTGCTGACTTTTCTGTTTCTGAGAACGGGTTTCTCACTTCGTATCAATTATAATCTCCGCCTCATCGTTCTACTCTGTTGTAACCGCGTTCAGTGTGTGAAAACAAAACAAAATGACTCTTAGGCTTAGAGTCCAAGCTTTGTTTGTACAGAGCGGTTTTAGGAAAAACTCGACATTGCCACATTCAGGCAATTTGGGTTTTTGCTGGTTCTGTTTTGTTTTTCAGTTGAAACCTAGGAAGTTGAGTCAAGAAGCCAATGGCACATGATCGGCCGCTACTTCGTGATTCGTGCTACTGAGATGTGCATGGGGGTCGTTATTCTTTGCAAAAGTGACCTGGGGGACCGTGGGGCCTGTGGGGAGGAAGTGCGGAAGGTTCCTGGGTGACAGGGAGCTCGTGGGACAGAGAGGGCCCAGAATCCCGGCCTCGTGGAATCGGGAGCCAGGGGGCAAAATCCACAGAATGACTACAGTGCTTTGACGACTCTGGAAGACAGGTGACAACCACAAGAAGGCCAGGAGAGACGGTGACTGCGCACCTAGGACATCTCCGAAATGGAGCGTGCGCGCGTCACTCTGCCATGCGTTCATCTCCCGCGTCCCTCTGCAAAGACGCAGGACTCCTCCTCCCCTTGCTGAAGAGATGGGGGACGCCCGCCCATCTTTAAAAAGAAAAATAATTTACAGACAGTGACTGCGGCTTTTGTACACGTTCATTAGCTCATATATAATAATAAACGGCTACGAATTAATACACGTTTAAGCTCGTGTAAGTACACATGATATACTCAGCGCAAAAGCATGTGCATGTCTTGGAAATAGGCGTGCCTGCATGGGAGAAATTCATGCATTCGGTGTGCGTGCTACGTCAGCTTCTCCAGGGCACAGCGAGGTGTTTTAATGAAGAAAATGACAAGATCGGTTTTGCCGTTGACCCAGTGAGCTTTGCGGCGGGAAGCAGGACCTGAAGCGCTGAAACGTTCGAGCTTGGCTGTCCGACTCCAGGGGAGCGATGGTGAGCGCAGGGACTGGAGCGGAGGCTGCTTCAGAAGCAGCAGCCCAGGGGGTGCGGTGGGGCGTGGGGGTGGGGTGGGGAGATGGGGGTGAGGGTGAGGGTGAGGTGGATGGGTGGGGTAAGGAATGGAGGGTGGGGGGGAATGGGGTGGATGGTGGGGGTGAGGGCTAAAGAGGGGGGGATGGGGATGGGGGTCATTTTCCCACAGGTTTCAGGTCACCGCAGAAGAGCTGGCCGGAAGTGCTTGGAAGCACGGGGCACGAGGTCAGGAACTTAGGAGGGCGACCCGGGACTCAATAGCACGGGAGGAGGGCTGCGGCCTGAAGCCCTGGGGAAATCCAGTGACCCGGAGAGACCGAGCAGGAGAACACAGCCCAAGGGAAGCCAGAAACGGTTGCCATCATGACACCCAGGCGAGCGGGGAGGAAGGGGGCCACCGAGCCGCCGGCCTGAGTGGCCCCGATAGCAACGTGCAGGTTAAAGAACTTCCTGGGGACTCGGCGAC
>NW_024342467.1:24984351-25043098 GCF_902729225.1 Pteropus medius | reverse complement strand
TGTGTGCGTGCGTGTGTTTGCATGTACAGTTTGGGTAGAAATGCGAGGAACTTAATGTCCCCACCCAAGGCCAAATGCATCGGAAGCATGCGGGGGACCGTGTTCTGGGGGGAGGGACCGTGGGACGGAAGGGGGGTGGGCCGTTAGCGGGACACGTGTAGAGACTGAGCACAGATACTACGGAATCACTCGCAACAGCTTAGTTCCAAGAGGAACTTCGACTCCTTCAATATTTGCGAGAATACGTCATCGTTCGCCAGTTATTCCGGTAGCCTCGAGCGTCCAGCCCAGAAGCTGTAAATTCCGTGTGACTCTCTCCTTTCTAGTGCATCAGGTGACATGACCTGTCCGAGAAGCACAGATCATCACCCACACGGATATGTGCTTTGCTCTCTCTCGAGAGCGTGGACAGAGACGAGCTTTCCCTCCGCGAAAGGCAGCCTTTTCCTTATTCCATTTCTATACTCTTAGTAAACTTTGCAGTTACTGAGAATTCATTACATTCTTTAAAAATATTATTGTGTCTGTTTTTAATTAAAATTGGTTCCTCGGGTCCACAGCATGGATGTAAAAGTAATAGGGTCATTTTTCATCCTGGACTTCTCAAACACGAGGCTGGGTTTTGTCCTTAATTGTCCCTCGGGGCTTACTGTGTTCGGCTTATTATTTGTTTGTATTTCACCTTTTCATCCAAAATTACTCTCGAGCACACGAGGCAGATAGGAAATTTTTCTTCCCGTGTAATTTAAGTCATAACATTTTGATGTAAAAGCTTTGGAAAGATTGATAATGGTTCTTGTATTCCATAGGACACATTACCTCATTCTGGAAGCATTTTAATAATATTTATTTATTTATTTATTTCATGTCGCTGAGAGAAATACCCTTTTAACACCAACGAGAAAAAGTGTCAGTGAATAATGGGCCCAGCCAGTCGAGATCCTTCAAACACATTATCCCTTGACTCGGCGCCTGATTAAAATATGCAGTAAGACCCCAAACACCGTGGGGACACCAGAAAAGGCTTTTTATAATAATCTTTCCACTTTCTTTCAATATATATTGGCTATTCCTCTCAATTGGTACCAAGTATGTGCTGTCAGGTATCAGGCTTCATCGTACGTATTTTCGTTGTTGCTGTTTATGTCCTGTTTCTATGACAGAGGACTGGACCATCAACGTCCCCAATCTCCAAATCTCCACGAGGGCCACCAGGCTCTGTGTCTCTGTAGGAGTCCTGTGATTCTACCGAGCGATCTTGGTATTTTTCCATGGTCAGCTTTCTGTCTGCAGAGTGTCTGTTTCAGATCTTCTCTTTCTGGTCTGGAGTTTGACGGAGAAAACAGAAGTCACGTAAGCCACGGTTCCTCCTGCCCGCCAGACTCCCCCCTGGCCCACGCGGGCTCTTCCTCCTCGCCCTTCCCCGTCACAGGAAATGGGCTCAGGCCACCGCGTGATGGCCACCTTCTCCCCGAGGGTCGCTCTGGCTGTGGGTCCTCCTCTCTCCCGTGCGCTCAGCCCCTCACTCTCTACCAAATGCTGCCAGGAGACATCTGCATACGTCTTCTCTAGATGAGGCTCAGAGGCAGCGTGGGTGGTCCAGTGCCACCTTATGCTCAGTAGGGTCCCTGAGTGATGCGGCATTCCCGCTGACACCCCTTCTTTCTGCAGTTGCTAGTACCGAGCACACGACGTGGTGGATCCCAAACTTGGCTGAGCACGAGACACACAGTGGGAGCTTGTTCGCTTTGCTGAGTCCGCCCTTCATGACTTGGATTCGTCCGGTCTTCGGTAGAAGAAGCCAGAAATGGAACGTGTCAGCCGCCACGCCAGGGGGTTCCGAAGCTGGGTGTGCAGAGGTCACACTGCGAGAAATGCTCTCGGCAGGTGTCCACTCCTCGGCTCCACTTAGGCTTCCTCGAGCACCTCAGTCTTGGTGGCTGCTGCTGTTCCGAGGGCATCGTGGATGAATCCGTGCAGGGCAGGAGATGCTGGAGGTATGATTCGTCATCGACGTGGATGCTTTGTGACGTTCGCTTTCCGTGCAGGCCTTCTCTCCAAGCTCCTTGTCTCTGAGCAGTTATTTCAACCTCTTTTTTGGGGGACGATGCCCTTGGCAAGTTGTGAGGTGCCTGCGAGATCGTCCTCGTTCTGTCGGGGACGTCTCGTCTGTAGATGGATGGGTCCTTGTACGCGGTGCTGCCCGCTCTGCAGCAGGTGTCGCTAGCTCCTGTCCCTGGAGACAGGCTTTCTCGGGGGGTTGCTGCTTCCCTCACCCGCCCAGGACAATCACAGGCACTTTATAAAAAAACATTGCAACTCTCTGTTTTATGAATTTATTTCTCTCCATGAAAAGCCTGGTGGGCCCACTTGTGTATACAGCGAAGGCACTGCAAACTGTGTCCTGGGGGCTGCAGTTGACTAGAAAGGAAATCGTCCTTCGAGAAGCCCAATAGTTCAAGGAGCGAAGAAAGCCCCGGAGAATTCACCGACTCAACCCATCTCCCTTGGGTGGTCTCAGGTCCTGCTTTAAAAAGATGACTCTGGGCATTTCGGAGACCAGAGGCTTTACGCCCTCACGAAAATGCTGGGGGGTCAGGTTCTCGTGACCGGGTGTCCGGCCTCGCCGCGAGTCTGGCAGGAATCTGAGCGACATCCGGTGGAATTTGCAAACAGAAGGGTGTTGTGTCTCTGGGTGTTTATAAAGGTTCTGAGCGAGGTAAAGATTAGCAAAGCTTTCGTGGGAAAACTCAGATCTCTGTTGCAAACTCAAAGCGGAGACTCACAAAACGGCCCTAAAATTTCCTTGGTTACCAGTCTCAGGGGCTTCTCTATCTGGAGGAGTAACCTTTGAAAAATGGGAGTGAAAAATCAGTGACAATCTACTTACCGGAATTCAATGAACATAATTTAATTAGGCTTCTGTTCTTTAGAATTCAGCTTAGGGCGGCTGGTGTAAAAGAGAGAACCAGAGTTTTATGAGGGAAACGGTTTTGAAGCCCAAAGCAGGGTGGGTCACTTCTGACCGGTAGGAAGATACGTCGAAAACACAGAACTGTCCACTCTCAAAAATTAGTCACAGTCAGGACAGGACAAAGTGTTTGTAAGAAAGCCTGTACTTTTTACATAATATATATATATATATTTTTGTATTGGCTACAAGTGTTGAAAATGAAAGTATCTAAGCATTTCCACTTAAGTAATAAAAACCTCTGTCAGCTTTCCTGTCCGGCTTTCGTTCTTATTTTAGGGAGTCGTCGAAGGAGGGAAGAGAAGAAGCCGCCTTCCATCCGAGAAAGCCGTTCCCCAGGCCCGGCGTCGGGCATCCTGGCCTCCTCTCCTGCGGCTCGCTCCCTCGTCGCCGGCGACCGCTTTGTCCCCTCTCTCGGTATTTCGCGTTCCACTTCTTTTACCTAAAAACGAAGTCTTGGCTTTCGGAGGTTTTCTCTCATTTGTTTCTTCATGTTTCTGTACCGAGATTTCTTTGTTCTTCCTTAAACTCTTCCAGCTCTTGGGAATTCTTGGTGAAGTTACAATACTCACTGGAGAATGAAAACAAACAAAAACAGAAACGTTCTATGTCGTGTTTCTCTTCAGTGATTCCCTCTACGATTCTTGGTGAATACTTGTTTTGGATTAAAAAAAGAAACGTCAAAAAGTTAAAGACTTTACAAAGGCTCGGCCGCCCAAACAGGACTGTCACCAACGAGCCTCCTCTGGAGTCCGAGGACCGGAGCGTCGTGTGACGGCTGCTCACCCGCGAGGCGCGTGGGCTGGTTCTGGAAGCCTGCTGTCCGGGCCGCGTTCGCCAGAACACGGTTTTCCAGCTTCTCGGGAGAACATCTCGGTTTGGCTCATCCGCTTCCTGCCTTGGTCCACACCGCCCCGAAACCGCCCGTCACCCCACACGCTCCCCGCCTGTCCCCTCTCCACTCCCTGTCCACGGTCCCCCACAGTTGCTCTCCCTGGGAAAGCCAACTGAAACTGGGTGACAGGGGTACAGGAACTCTGTACTAACTTTGTGACTTTTCTATAAATCTGAAGCCTGTCATGGAAAATTAAAAAACAAACAAACAAACAGAAAATTCTCCTGGCAGATCTTAGGAGAATTGAGCCACCTCTCCTCAGAGTCCCCCGGCGGACTCGCGGGCCACGGCGGTACCTGGGCACGTGGACCCTGAGTAGAGTGAAGGAAAAGCAAGTGGGTAAGGCCCTAAACAAGGTCATCACAGCCAGTCCGAGAGCATTGTCTCCTTCCTTATTTCATTAGGCTTCCTTCAAACGTTTGTGATTGGTAAGCATGGGGTCTGGGTCCCAAGTCCTGGCTCGGCCCCCACTGTACACGGTGTGAGTTGGAAAAGTTCTTTAACCCATTTATATACCAGAACTATACCTCGGGATGGGGTTCTCATCTTCAGGGCCACCTCGCAGGATTGTTCTAGGGATGAGATGTGATCACACGCACCAGCCTGACACTCTACCCGGCGACAGCCAGCTGTGCTGCAGCTCTGATCGGCCTGCTTGACCTCTTTGTGCCTGAGTTTTCTAGAAGAATGCGCTTAATCTACTATTCGAAGTGTGGTCTACTGAAGACATTGGTCCTCAAAGGGCTTGTCGCCTGTCTGTGAAAATACTTTGTAAATACAGACGCCGAGTGTTTAGACACTTAGTGACTCCTCGGTGTCCTACATCCAAATGCAGAAGGTCACATTGCCAAGAGCATGAGCCGAGCCACGGACTCGACTGGAACACTCCCCTGCCCCCACACTATCTACCTGAGTTGTTAATGCAGGTAAACCTCTCACCTGAAGGAGCATTTCTTCACCTGCGGGCGTGTCCTGCGCACTTTGCTGATGTAATCATGACCCAGATAATTGTGGCAGAGCTGGGGACCAAAACGAGGCCATTCAAAGGCGAAACTGAATGTTAACACAAATAGGAGACAAACATAATGCTTTGCATTTGTTTTCAAAGCCTCCCTAAAATTAGGAATAAGATATGCACCTTTTCCTATGAGCTAACCAAGTTCCCTGGCAGGTGAAAAACCAGGAGAGTACCAGAAAAAAAAAAAAATGAAGCCATTAGACACATGTATCTATTTATGAACCTCCTCATTAGCAGACCTGGAAATAATTACTATCATTATTTCTGTTCACTTTTTTGAAATACTCTCTAGCTAAATATTTTATCCAACTATTTTATTATATTTTCCTCAGCTCTTACTGAGATTTTAAAACCTAAAAGGGATGTTGAAGGACCAGGAAGAGGAGCAGCAGGGGCTGCCCATGGGTGGCCGCGAGATCACGGGACAGGAGGGGCGCGGTGGCGGGGTGCGCGGTGGCGGGGTGCGCGGTGGCGGGGTGTGCAGTGGAGGGGTGCTCCCAGCGTCACAGAGGCCGCGGACCAGGCTCCAGGGGCTGAGAGGAAGCAGGCGGCGGTGTCGGGGAACCAGACACAGCGAATCCGGTCCCCGTGATCCTTCGTGGTCCTCCCTATTGTTTTGGAGAGGGTGAGCTTGAGAGAATGGACAGGGCCCCAGCAAGGGCCCCTCCTGGCGGACGCACTAGGGACCGGGAGCCAGCCCCGTCGCCGAGACCAAGAGCTGCCACGAGCAGTGACAGACGCAGGCACGATGGCTTTGCGGATGACGGACAAGACAGAGGGTTGCTCCGTGCCAATCGGCCTGCCCTAACCATCGAACGCCTCAAAGACACAAACAAGCAAACGGACAACAACAACAACAACAAAAACGAGCCTGTCTAGTGCCACGCGCTTCCTCAGACACTGTTCTCCCTGGGACGTGACACCTGACCGCAGGCGACGTATTAAACCGACGTCCATGAGCCCCGCAGCTCGCTCGGCTTTCGTTCAAGGCCATGGCGACGTGAGGAGGCGGGCAAAACCCTTTCCGCACCCACGATGGCCGTCACCCTCCCTCTCCCGATGTGCGTTCGGGCTTGCCTCTTCCCCAGGTGGTGGCGCCGTCATTAATACCTGCAATCAGCAAGAGCTGCCGTGACCTCATCAGAGTTTTCTTCCTTTTTTCCTTTAATCGACTATAATGGAAAATCACAGATGCTAACATTGAGTGTCGGCCGGGGCAGAGTGAACAGGCTTTTATTCCGCCTCTTCGAGTGTGCTCTTAATGGCATTGCCTCGGGCTGCGCGATCATCTCCTTGGTGACAGGTAGCTAACGAAGTTGTTCCGTGATCTTTACATCTGTTTTTCAAGATCCGTGAACCGTAACTGGATAATCATCCAACCTGCATAATTAAAATCATCACTGGTGCAGGGGAGAAGCACGAAATGACGGGGCGTCCGGGTTACCCGCACGTGGGTTTGCGTGGGGCCAGTGACTAAATGGGAATGCACAGATGGCTGCTTCTCGTAAAATCTCCTCCCTCAAAAATGCAGCCCTGCTTGGTCCCATAAACCTTTATCGACTGTTTGTGGTTTTGAAAACTGTGTGTCTGAGAAAACACTTACTTGTGTTATTTGGTTCTTACTGCAAATGAGTGAGGCGGCTACGAACCTATTACCACTGCCATTTTCCAGGTTAAAAGAAAAAGAAACAGATTCATTGAAAAGGAACGTCCATCTGCGGCGAGGTAGGGGTGGGGGCTGTAGCAGCGCCCGAGGCTCGCGCTTTGGGTCCCTAAGTTTTCCCAGCCAGTCGGGACCATCCGACGGAAAGGGAAAAGAATATTCACTTATCCTTCACTTTCACGGAGAATTTCTCACTCTGTCTTTTCGTCCACCGCGGGGCTCCGATCAGTTTCAAGAATACGGGAAGGCTCGTGGAGGCCCACACCGTGCGGTGGCTGTCACCTGTCACCTCTCTGCACTGGGTGGTCCATCCTCTTGAAGTGCTATGGGGCCCTCCTACACCAGCGGCCAGGAGAAAAGCAAAGTTTGGGGTGAAGTGTGCCCCGCTGGCCTTGGGGACAGCCCCTCGCTCTAACTTTGGTTTTAACACAAAAATTAAGTCCTCGTTCTCAAAGAGTTCATTATGGCTGTTTTTATGTTAAGGACGCTGAAAAGAAAGAATTAGACCCAATGAGAACATGGCTTTGAGAAAAAAAAAATTGAGATTATTCATGGCTCTTAAGTTGACAAAACATCATCACTTTCCTGGGTCCCCAGGAAGAGTTGTGAAGCAACCTTAAATGGTGTTTGAAATTTCTCCTACGTTTCTTGAAGAGCCTCCCTGTGTTCACTGTTGGCGTCAAAAACCAACATTTCTTGGCTCGATAAATTTACACATGTACAGAAACAACTTTCTCTGGTAAAAGATGTGTTCTGCCCCTAGCTTTTATTGAATGCCCTTGTAAGAAACATCCATTTGAAGAACTGGAAACTTAGAGCGGCTGAAAATATTGCCTATGGATTCCAAAATCCTTTATATGGAAACTCAAGAAACATCATTTTCATGAATCATAAAAAGAACATCTCAATTTAAACAATTTGTTGGCTTCTCTTTAGCAGAAAGTAGTAACTATGAAAGGCGAGTAGCTCAGGGATGAATTCATTACCTGCTGATGACTAAGTGTAGTTCCGATTTCAGACGCTCACGTGTAAGCCATGCTGAGCCCTCGGAAAGCTGTGCATCCTCATCTGGGCTCACTGCTGTTATTCCTAAGTCAGTACATCCGAAAGAAAACTTTGGCATCATTTTAGTAATTGCTTGTAGTATTGCGATCACTAGACACCCTAGAACTGACCAAAACGGGGAAACTTAGCCCGCAAGATAGTCAGGGCAGATGGAGAAGCAGAGGACGCAGACGGTGCCGACGAGACGTTCATTCCAGGACTCCTGGACAGTGTGGGGAACGGATGAGGACGAGAGGGCCGGAGCCGTGGGGACTCAGCACCGTGACACAGCTGCTCCGCATCAGCTGCAACTCCAGAGGGAGAGGCGAGCATGCAGCCCAAGGTGCAGCCACGAAGAAGAGCCCCAGAAACAAAGAGGAAGGAGAAACAGCCCGGCCTCGCCCTCTCTCCTCCCCTGGGCTCCTCCACCAGCCTCTGCTGTTGGCCAAAGCTCCCCAGAGAGTCCGAGGGAAAGTGCGTGACAGGGAGCCCAGAGGAGGAGGGCGAGGAAGCGGGGGGAAGAGGTCTGGGAGAAGCGCGCACCCCACGCACGCCACCCACATATCCTGGCCGCGGGTCCCAGCGGCACCGTCTCACAAACCAGAGTCACGACAACCAAAAACGGCTTCTGGTGGAGAGCGATCGCCTAGTACTGAATTTACCTTTTCTCTCCATATCTACACTTTCTTTGACTCATTAATTAATGAATTTGTCGCTTATGATGATTATCCATGGCAGAACGGACCTCCACGTCCCCAAAACTCAAAATGACACCGTGATCGCATCTCGTGTGTTCTTTGTATTTTATTTCTAAGCCTTTCCCAAGTCGTTTAGCAATATCTGCACATCTCTTAAAACTCTATTTTTCTTTCCGCACTTTTGGACTTAGGTCACGTTCTTATATGTTTTCACGGAACTATCGCCGGAGCGGGATAATCCGGCCTCCATACTGGCTATTTCTAACCGCAGTCTATTTTCTAGGTGGTCATTACCGCTCTCTCTGGAGCATGCATCTGGTGACGTTGCTGCATCTCTAATGTCTGCAATCTTTCCCTCCATAGCAATAACAACGGTAACTTCTCCTCTAGTATTTGAAACAAATGCCCGACCATTTATTCTAAACACAGTGGTTGATTGGCAGGTGCTGTTCTAGACTCTTTGGATCTACCAGTGAAAGAAATTGACAGAAAACTCTTACCCCGTGGTTCTTCTACTCCAGGACGGAAGGAGAAATATATAACTTACAGAAAATGCCTAAAACGTAATATGTGCCAGGGAGAAATTAAGACCAGGGAATAGAGTAGGGGATGCTGGCAGGGGCATTCGAAATATAATGGTCGTGAAAATCATCACTGAGAATAGAACGTATGAGCAAAGATTAGAAGTCTGCTTCTATGGGTCCCAGGAAACTTGAATCATACTAAATTTTGCCCAATTTGAGGTCTACATCCTACGTAGATAATTGTGATGATACTGAGTTAGGCTGGCAGGCTTTTTCCTGGAATGACTTCCATCTGAAAAACATTTCTGTTCTCGTGAGAACAAAAGTAGCTTGAGGGAAAAGAGCTGTAACTGTATTTCTTTGCTAACTTTTCTGACATCAATTTAGACTCTTCGGAATATTGATTTTAACATTGTCATGTCTCCGCATCATCGGTAACAAATACTAGGAGAGTTGACATTATTTGGAGAGATGAAGTTAACACTTTTATGACATTGTTTCGAGTGTATCAATTATTTGGAAGGCAGCGAGGTGTCATAGGTAGTAATAATGTCTCATCTGATGGGAAAATGATAAAATTGTGGATCCATCTCCTGTGGGATTAAAATTTTCAGGTTATTTACAGTTTTCAATTTATCATCTGCTTTTTCCCTGCACAACTCTATCCACGATTAGCAGAATGTGTTTTTCAGCCAGAAGTACCGAGCTTGAATTTTGGCTCCGCCTTGTACATGGACTTGACTCATCAGCTGTCAGCACTTTAAAATAGGAGAATCATTATGAAACACGAGGAAACAGATGCAATGTACCTACAAATGCCTGGCCCATAGGGAGACTGGAGCTGTTAGGAGTAGAAGCCAGCCGAGATGTGAATGAACTTCTGAATCGCTTTGCACAGTGACCAGTGGCATGGATGCATTCTGTTGGGCATTTTGCTTTCATCGTCCCTCTTGCCCGCACGCGAGGTGGCGTCACGCTTGTCCTCCGCTGTCCTGGGCTGCTCTGGAGAATCACGCCAAAGTCTGTCTGTTGGGTCCTCACTCCTCCCTCACTGGCTGGGCGCAGAGCTGTGCGGACCAGCCATGACACCGCTAGGGCATCTCAGTAAGCTCCAGAGTCCAGAGCTCGGGGACTGTCACCGAGAGAGGATGTGTGCGAAGTCTGGAATAAAGGGTGTGGGGGAGAGAGCCGGGGGCCACTGTCACTCAGAGTCCTATGTTCGCAGTTTAGCTCAGCACGTTTGTCCCTGTCGAGTGGATGGATGGATACATTTCACTTGGTGATAAGAACCTTCATGATCGTACAGGTTAGACCACATTCGTTTCTACTGGCTCCACCACGTTGCTTACAGGCTGTCCCCCTTGCAGGGGAAGCTCAGGGGGAATAATGGATTTTAATACTCTGGGACCCGTGACAGCTGCATGTCTGTGGCGACTCAATACACGCCATGCTCCCTTCTGCCGTCTGTGTCCTCTAAGTTTGGTGACTGTCAGTCTGTTTTATTCTGGGAACCTGAAGCCACAGAAGAGACCATGTTGGTGTTGGAAATAGAGAAAACGGCTAGTTTATATAGAAGTATTTTTGGACAAGGTCATTCCCTAATGTAGTTAGGAAAGAGAGGAAATGCTGGCCATTCAGGGGAACAGCTACCTAATGTTGAGTAGGTCCAGGGGGCGTACTGAGGATGAACTTTTGGGGAGAGAGTTACGCTGCGCTGTATGGGAGAGGGACCCCAGTGGGCCATTAACCGGGCATGCTGGTCCCTCTGCTGGAGCGGAGCAGGTGAAATGGCCCAGGTGGACCATAGAGTTGCCAGTGACTGTTAAATCGTGAACGTGCCAACCATCGTCTACACGACTAAAGAATGCCTTCCACACATATGGATCCCTATTTTTGTTCTGTCCATAAATATCTTTACAATGCATACATAGGCTTTCTTGAAATTAAAATAGGCGATGCATTGGTGGGATCGGAAATGGGTGCAGCCGCTGTGGAAAACGGGGTGGAGCTTCCTCAAAAAATTAACCATGGATCTACCTTTTGACCCAGCAATTGCCCTTCTGGGTATTTATCCAAAGGAAATCAAAACAATCATTCGTAAAGATCTATCCACTCCAATATTCATGGCAGCACAATTTACAATCGCCAAGATATGGAAGCGACCTAAATGCCCATCGACAGAGAATTGGATAAAGAAATTATGGTTCATATATACAATGGAATATTACTCAGCCATTAAAAATGGAAATCCTACCATTTGCAATGACGTGGATGGACCTAGAGGTTACTAAGCTGAGTGAAATATGTCAGACAGAGAAAGATAGATACCATATGATTTCACTTATATCTGATATCTAAAGAACAAAAAGAACAAACTATTCAAAAACAGACTCACAAATATAGTGGACAATTTGGTGATGATGAGGACAAGAGAGGAGGAGGGGGGTTGGGGCTGGGAGGAATGGGGTGAAGGGTTAAAGAAGTACCAATTAGTAGTTGATAGATGGTCACGGGGACGGGGAGCACGGCAGAGGGGATGCAGTCAGCATCGATATGATGGGTAGGCGGAGGGCCAGGGGAGGCAGGGAGCAATTGGGGGGATTGTTTCATGAACAGTATAGATGTCTAACCAATGTCCTGTATACTTGAAACTAATTTAAATAAATAAATTGATTTTAAAAATTAAAATAAAATAGGTGATACATTTTAGAACACATAGTAAGCATTTTCACGGTTTATTTCCTCGATCAATAATATGAAAAACACATCTGTCATCATTCAGGTGTCTCCGTATATTCTGCAGTTGAATGAGTCACTATACTCAAGAGTTTGGAAACTAATTCTGGGGGTACACGAGAGAGAGATGAGCGGGTGCTCGTACCTCTGCGCTTTCTCAAATATTTGGTAGTCTCCCGTTTCCTTCACTTCACTAAATATGCTGTTCTCACTCTCGCTGTCACCCGCGCTTTCTCGTTTTTTGCGTGTACATCTTCATACAGGTATACGTATCGGTCGGGACAAACTAGATCACGCAATGGTAACAAATCACCACAAAACATCAGGACCTTAAAACAATAACGATTTCTTCCTTCTTCGCACTTGATGGACTTCTTTCGTCAGCCAAAGGGCGTCTCTGCGTTGTGTCACCCAGACACTCTGGCTAATGGGTCAAGGGCCGTCTTGAACGAGGACAATCATCTTACTCGAGGGAAGGTGCCCTCAAGCCAGAAACCTGTTGGACCTTACTGGCTGGACTATGACAGAGATCTGCGGAAGCTTCAGAGGTCTCTGGAGTGCAAAGCCACCGCAGCTCTTGGCGACATAATGAATTAGTGGCTAACTCAGAATGTTTCATTATTGCTTTCCTCCTAGTGAAATCCTAGGAAAACATTTGTACGGCGGCGATCGTCAGAGTAAAACGGTCCTTACTCTCGGAATGAGGGACCCTGTCTATGGAGAGTAAGGTCGTGACAGAGCTGGGAAGCCCAGCTCACACAGGCTCTAGTGCCCTGGTAAGCAGGTCGCTTTATTAGTTAAGACAGTGACCTAATGAGAGCTGGAGCAGGGACACCAGTGACGTCTAATTAATTCCTCCAGGATGTGGAGAGCGACCACTGATTTTAAGAGAAAAGGTCATCGGTTACCGACTTCATAACCACTCTGGACAGGTCTCTGAGCGACCACGCGGAAATCAGAGGCATTTTCAAGATTCTAAACTTTTGCCGTGAGCGTTTAGTGGCGACTATGGACAGAAGGCGACACAGAGCCACTGAGAGCAGCTCAGGAGGCGTGGCCGCAGGACGGCCTCTGCGTGGAACTTTTTTGTTATCATCAAGATTCCTGGGTCCTTGGTCTTTCAGTTTCAGATAGATTGCACGCCTGTAAAAGAAAAAAAAAAAGATCAGAAATCTTCTCAAACGAAACTCACTGTGTACCACCAGCACAGACTCAATTTCACAGGTAGAGATGGACTTAAAACTCTGGTATCAGACCATGCGATTTCCTAATTTTGGAATAATTTTCTGTGTGTTTGCAACACGCGGGGACGATGCAGCTGACGGCAGAAAGTGGGGAATCAGGGACACGAGGTGGAGAGGTTTTGTCTCATTTTGTAAGAAAAACATATTTTTAAAAGGTCTTAAATAAAATCGAAAGAAGGAGCAAACAGTCAAAATTATAGCGATATTCCCTGTCCATAAAGCATTTGCTGACCCCCCCCGACAAGAAGGGGTTCCTCTTTCTCCCGAGTCCCTAACACCCGAATAACTGAGCTCTGCTGAAAACAGCAGATGCCAAGGGCCCAGAGGTGCGCCCGCTCAATACTCCTTCAAGGTCGCCGAGAAAGGTCAATGTGACGTTCTGGTGACATGGGGGCTTTTGCGATGCGTGTGGTGGCACGCGGGAAAGCGGGTGCCTTGTCACTGGTGTTATTAGCTTCCTGTTGCTGCTGTAACAAATCACCACGCATCCTGTGGCTTAAAGCACCCCGAATCTATAATCGGCAGTTCTAGGGGTCGCAAGTCTGGACTGCTTCTCGCTGGGCTGAAATCGGGGTGTCTGCATCCCTCCGGAGGCCCCAGGGGAGGGCCTCTTCCCGTGCCCTTTCCAGTTTCCTTGCCTGGGGACCCCTCCCTCCACGTCAGAGCCTGTAGCACCTCACCTTCCAAACTCCGGCTCTGACCATCCTGTCTCGCTCTAGTAAGGGCTTTGTCGCTTGTATTGGACTCGCTTGGATAATTCAGGGTGACGTCTCACCTCAAACCTCTATTTTAATCGCATCTGCAAGGCTCTTTTGCCATGGAAGACGACATATTCACGCATGTCCAGGGACACTTTTGGGGGCAGGGGCACTGTTCTACCTATCAAAGTGATTTAAAAACAAAAGGCAAGTAAATAATATGCAAAAAAAGGCCTGGACACAATCACGCCCCGCCTCTCACTGTGTCTTAGTCTCCTGCCGCGTTAGTCAAAGCTTACTTACTTTATTTCAAATTTTGTGATTTCTTTTAGTTTGCTCCATGCTAAACATAGAAAAGACATGAGAAGAAACGTAAAATGGATTCAGCCTCCTTTGGTGACTAGAGAAAAACATTATGCTAACCTAAGATGAAGTTTGACAAGTGACACATTATTCAGAAAACCACCGGCCACTGAGATTGCATATTATGCAAATATATTCAATTCCTGACCATCACTGAAGAAGTTTTTATAGGTAATTATAAAAGGCGGCAGCAGCGGCCTTTCTGTGTGTTTAATGTTTCCAGTGGATGCTCGTGAATAGTGATATTTTACCTAAGAATAAAATCATTCATTTCCACTTGAAATGCTTGTTAGCAAACTTTTAAAAATGGTTGCATCGTCTGCAGCCTGATGAGTCTTATTGGACTTTGATTAATGTCCCTCATTATTTAGATTAAGCTTGAGCTTTGTGAAGACGACTCCATTGCCTAACAATGGGGAACATTTTACTTTGGAAGAGAGTCATGTAGACAAGTGATAGTATTTTAATCAATTGACTTAGTGGTGCATCACGACCCTCAAGAAAGGTCTAGGCACACTGGCTAATGTCAAATCTGTAATAGCCTATAATTAGCACTGGGCAATGGATGGGGTCCACGAGACTTTGCTGCAAGTTTATTCTTACACAAGATGCACCATTGTTGAGAATTACAGTAGGCATGTCTTGCCGCCTGAAAATATCGTATTTAGCTTTATTACCGGTGGAGTGACAAATTTAAATCTTAGTTTCCCCAATAATCTTAATACTGTGAGTCTAATGAGAAATATTGTCTACTTGTTTGCCGGGGGAGGTAAATCAGGTACAACCATAGCATGCTGTGCACTCTTAATTGGTCTATTAATATGATGGATGAAGACCATCATTTAACATTTTATGGGGTAGAGAGGCATGGCACGCAAGCCCCGCTCTATGCTGTATAAGCGAATGAATGATGACAACTCGAACCCATAAAACCTCATACACAGGCCGTAATTGACAAAAAAAAATCTAATTATGTGTTTTCGAGGGGAGGGGTCAAAACTACATAAATTATGTACTAATTTATTCGTGAAAATAATAAGCAATCTAAGTTAGCAACCTAGGCTATAGAAATAGACATAGAAGACATTTCTACTTGAAAAGTAAGAAAACATATGATACAATAAAAATTTAAATCTAAGTTTTTCTAGACTGTTCTTTCTGTTTGGCTGACTTTGTAAACCACTTTAATCTGAAAACAGAAATCTGGGAATGATATGATTTCAGACCGATTTTATCAATTTCAGTTAGGTTATATGTCAATATTTGTGTAAATTACTTGTGAAAATTTCAAATTTCAAATTGTGCATAGTCTTTAAAAAAGAATAAAATTCCGTAGTTTGGAGTTTGGAAAGAAATTCTTGCTTATTCTTTCTTCTTTTGCCAGAAAATATTAGTCGCATAGTAATCTCCCGTCGACATAGTTACTGATACTCACTTAGGAGTGCGAAGTCTCTTGCTTTGGGAAGCTGATAGCGTGTCATGTACTAGCCATTAAACTAGCAGCCCCAATCCACTCCTAAGACTGCTAGGGAATAGGAGGTGTATTATTAAAATAAAAGAGCAAATCAGTACACAAGAAATATCTATTCTGTCACAATAATTTTGTCATGAGGAAAATACAGATGAATGCATAAGCAAAAAGACCACAAATTCACCACTGAGTTATTAATATGTTTATATGAGGTCATGTAGACATTCAAGTTATCTTAAGAATTTTAAGGTTGTGTAAAAAATGCTTTTACAAGATTTAATTAAATAATTGCAGAGGTAGGTAAAACTATAGAAAAACATGAGCTGTGGGATTTGAATGGGGTCTGGGAGGAAGGAAAGGTGATATTGGACACATGTAGGACTCGGAAGGACAGCGTGCAGAGGGATGGAGCTGAGGGCTCAGATGCTGCTGGCATCCTGCTCTGTCCCATCTTCCTGGGGCCAAGCTCCGTTGGGGTGGGGGTAAAGAGGGGGAAGAGATTCTGCGTCCCAGCATCTGAACGGGGGAGCAAACCCGGGTGGGATCCACTCTGGGTAGCTGTCTTTTAAGCAGAAGACGAGCTGGTGAAAACTGTCTGGTGACGATCTAGGGGTGGTCATTACAAAGTACTAGGAGTGGAAAAGACTGGAAGCTGGGAAGACAGCTAAGAGGCTGCTGAAAAATCTGGACTTCCAGCAAGAAGATAAATAGATAATGTGGGAGAGATTTCGAGGCAGGGCTAACTAACGAGAAGATGCACTTCATGGTACGATTCATGGAGAGCAGCGGGCTTCAAGGTTTCCATGGGCACACGTCTTGAGGATCTGTCGTCTCATCGAGGAAGACGTACTGGGCGTGGCTGGAAGGTGAGATATTAATTTGACAAATGTTCAATGTGATGGTAAGATTTTCAGAGGGAAACGTGGCTGTTTATTAGAGATATGTGTTTCTGCTTCTTATTTATATTTATTAGAGATACCTGATATTTATACAAAAAGACTTCTTACTATCATATTTTTATAGTAGTTAATAATATATAATTAAATTTATCCCCCCAAAATAAGAAGAAAAATGTGATTATTCGTTACTAATATCATGAGTAGTTTATTGCTCCTGATTTACATTAATGGAAAGAAGTGAATTAGATATTATTATTCAACTTTACGGTGCAAATTCCTTACTTTTCATCTTTAAAGATCTGGATAACCTTAAAATGGGTTGTTATATGTCAATCATAGAGCTGCGTAAATTAGAATTTTTCACTTCACAAGATACAGGTATAAATTACTCGGAGGGTTAAAATGAGCCCATTATGGTGTCCATCTCCCCGTTTCACATTTCGTCCTTGAATAGTTGGTTCTCCTTATTCGTGCCAATTCTAAGTGTTCTAAATTCGAATTTATCGAATACATCTATGTGAATAAAAACATTTTAATAGTTAGAAAAAATGACAAAATAAAACTATTGATACTTCACTAAAAATAAAGTGTTCAGGCAAATAAGAATTTTGAAGTATCACTTTTTTTTTTATTCTCTACTTATATATTTAGGAAAATGCAATTTGGAATTGCCCAAAACATCTGAAGAATATTGAGAATATGTCAAAGGCAAAATTATACAGAAACGGCCACTGATTATCAGACCTCCAGAATGATACAAACTTTCTAATGCCATGTTCACTTACAGGACACTAATTTGGAATGTTTTAGATTGACGGTATTTATATGAAAGAATGCTTACGGTTTAAGATTACAGAATAACAGAACATATTTTTTTTTCTGACTTGCACAGTATTTTAAGCCAGCTTATATCTTATTTCGTGTACTTTTGATGCCCCACAACTTCTTGAACCACACAACAAAGAAAATACCAACCGAGACCAATGTTAATTCCATCATAAATTTACGGAGTTGGAACCACCAAGGTGCGAGCAAAGTGAACGTCATATGGAAACGAACAATTTCTTTAATGTTCTCAAGAAGACTAAAAGCTTTCTGCACGCTTGACACCTAAACGATTGATGTTTTAAAAGCCGATTTTACACTTTCATCAAAAAAGTGTTAATCCACAGAACGATTAGAAATTGAGCCCAGTATGTCTGCTCTGTCATATACCCGATAGGCACAAATTCACTGTTCATCAAGTTTTCCGATGTCATGACCTCTGGCCAGGGCTCTACTTGTATTAATCCACGATGTCATTAATTTAGGTAGGCGAGATTGAAAATAGAGTCAAGGCAACCGAAGGTTCGGGTTTGAAGTAATTTGCTCAAGTTATAGAGTCCATGCGTGTAAGAGTCGTGCTTGAAACATAATATTTGGACAACATGGTTTAATTTATCCCGTACCCATAAGATATACCTCATGAATCTGCTAGATTATTTTCCATGATCAAAAGTTCCCATTGGAAAAGTTTTGATCGGAAAAAAAATGTGATGTTTACTGAGACTTCTAATTCAAAGTCTAATCCAGGTCTTATCCGATTTACATTACTGTAGGCTCATTACCATTTTCTCAATAAATAATGACAATTTGTTTCAGAGTTTTTTAGTTTGATATTTTTCATTTTTTATTAAAACTATTTCTGAAATAGCTTTCTTTTTATCACAAATGTAAATAAATGATGAATATATTACTGGGGATTTATCTAGCAAACTTCATTCACAAAGTTATTAAGATCTTACTATATGCCTCACTGGGTAGAAAGAAATAGAATATCTTCAAAGATGAAGACAGCATTAAACCACACCCACAGTTCTCAATGTGGCACATAGAAAGACATACGCAATAACAATATGATATAAACAACTAGGAAGTCATTTGTTTGCAAACTACAAAAACGATTTCTAGTTAGATTAGTAAAATGGCAATTACAGCATAGTAAATTCACAGATTTCAATTATAGCTGAAAAATTGAATAGGTCAGAATCCCAAGCAACTTTGGGACTCCCCTTCACTGGGAGGAGTCGGGTCAAAAATTTATTCATTTTATTTATTTTTATTCTAGATGTCATTCTGTTGAAATTAAAAATCTCTTGGGAGAGAAAGTCCAGTTGGCACAACTTGGTTCGGATGCCCACACCTTGGCTTGGGTAGGGTGAGCCAACTTGTTAGTTCTACCGACGTTAAAAATCGTGGGGAAGAAATGCTGAGAAGAATCTGAGGTGACGTCACTGGAAAACGATCTGACAGACGCCAAGTAGCAAGAAAGTCCTCAAATGGCCAGTGTGACTTCTGTCTGTCAATGTGTCTTCACCTCTGTACCTCTCTCCACATTCTAAAGAACCAGAACCAGGCGAATGTCCAGTAGAGTGGTTTCTACTTTTTCATATTTGTTGTTTCTTGAATCACTTATTATCTCTTTCATTTTCAAATATATTTATCAAGCCAAAAATTCTTCTAGGGTGGAAGATCACGGATAACCAAAATGACCACAAGAGTCCAAGTCTCTGTCATCATAGAGCTTAGATAAAGTCTTGCGGAAGAGAAATAAACCAACAATTAAGAGGTGGTGTCATGTTCGTCACTAACAAGCATAAGGTAAACACTTAGGAGAGAGGGATAGAAAGGAGAGATTATGTTCCTAGGGAGATCAAGGAAGGCCTCTCGGAAGAGGAGGTATTTCGGGTGAGACTAAACGCAGTGAAGGAGTGTACAATGGAATAAAAGTCAAAGGCTCTGAATGCGAAAGGCATCTGTGGTGACGACATCGAATTTCTAGGAGATACGGTTGGAGAGGAGGCATCCAGGGACATTTAAGGACTTTGGAGTCAGTGATAAAACAAAACCAAACAAAACAACTTTGGGTAGTTTTCAGAAGATGGGAAGACAGTTGTCTTCAGAGAGGAAGATATTATTCGTGCCACGAACGAAAGGCTGAGTGTACATTTGTTCTGTGTGTAAATTTGTTCTGCACAGGTAAAGGCATTTCAGACAGAGGAAATGGCATGAAGGGTCATGGAGACATCGATGGATTATTGGAACACTGACTACAATGGCAGAATGATATGGCATCTTCGGGGATGTAGGAGACCAGCAGGAAGGTTGTGTCAAATTGTAGATATCTACTCAGTGGCCACGTTCCTGTCGGCAATAGAGAGGTGCGGGGAGGGAGGTGACAGTGGAAAGATATGAGGAAAAGGTGAAAGCAGACACGGCCCAGGATTTTCGAAGAGACGGGCCCTGGAAATTCTAACCCCACTAGAAGCTCATCGAAAAACGGGAGCGCAGTAAAACGAGCTTGGAAAACACGGTTTTGAACACCTGAAAGTTCAAAACGAACGTTCATACGTCCCTCAGTTAACTGAGTTTAATGCAGAGTTTTCCAACTCTGTCTGAGCACAGAGCATGTCCCCCTGTTTTGGTGAGGAAACTTTTCCTACCCAAAAGTAGAGAGTTACTGCAATATTCCTAATGAGCATTATGGATCCTGAGGTTGGAAGTCGATTGGCATAAAAAATTAAGTGAATGCGATATAACAAATGTATAAAACAGTGCATCACTGCGTGATGAGTGGTGAACAAGACTCTCAGAATAAATGAGAACAATGTTAATCAAGCAATGTATACTAATCAGATATTCATTTTCTATTCTGGCTGGCGAATATTGATTGGAATGTGTTACTGTTAGAGGAAATCCTATAAAAAGTGACCATCTTGGATGGTTAGGGCCTACATATAATTCTGATCTTAAATGAGATGACAAAAAGCAAAGTTCGTGTGAACCGACAGCACATGAACGATGCACAGTGCACAGGACATCAGTTTAATCTTCATCCTCAGAAGATAGTTGTTTATCAAACTGCTGTTAGGTTTCAAGACGGCCTTTCAGAATCTGAGGATGAATCGAATCAACAGCCAGAATAATGGAAGTTGCACATTACAGGGGAATAATGGACTTATCATTTTAGTGTATATGACATAAATGAAATCGAACACAATATGATATTATGGAATCTCACCATGAGCAGGATCGCTTTCGTACACACGGGTCTCCGAAGCTCAATTTAAGATGGTTATAAAGCATCCAACTCACATCCAACTCCTTGGCCTTGACATTCTCGTTTCTTTATTTCTGCCACGACTGTTGTGTCTCATAAAGACTTCTTGTCTTTGGTCTCTATCATCGTTTGTCTATTCAGTAATCGATCCCTTCTGTAGGTTTCCCTCTCCTGACAAATTCGGATGGACTGTCCTTGCGGTTAGTCCTTGATCAGCACCTGAACGCCCCGAGCCCCGTGTCCTTGCACCATGGTCCCCACAAGGCTGAGCCTGGACCAGCACAGCTTCCTGCCCTCACTGGTCACAGAGCTGCTGAACACGCTCAAGGAATGTGTTCCCAAGTGCCACCACCTGGAACCAATCACGAAGCTCATAGGTTCTGATCCTGTCAGGTGCTGCCTTTGAAATTAAGGTGAAGCCTCCACCAACGTGGGCCAGCATCTAGTAGAGACAGCAGGAAAGCTAATGGCAAAGGAGGAAAGTAACCTGTGTCTTGCATCTTTTTTCCTCTTCTTAGAGTTTAGCCCTGGAATAAGGTCATTGATGTTGAAGGGACAAACTCAGGTCCTTTAATCCAAGAACCTGATTATATTACTTATGTACTAATGTGTAATAATTTGCCCCTAAATCGGCAGCTTAAAACATCTGAGTGCATTGTCTCGTGTGGGTTAGGAATCCTGGTGCATCTCGGCTGGGTTCGTCTGACGCGAGGTGTCTCATGAGACGGGGGAGCTGCTGGTCAGGGCGTCCACGTCCGAATGGGGACGGCGTGGCAGTGGGTCGTTTTGGCAGGACGCCATTCCTCGTCCACTGTAGACTCGTGGTCTCGGTTTCTCACCGGTATTGGCAGGAAGTCTCGTTCAGTTCCTGCACACGTGGACCTCCCTGTAGGACAGCTGTCAGCATGGCGGCTGGCCTCCCTCTGTAAGATCAGGAGAGAAAGAGCACCCAGGGTGCAAGCCACGGGCTGTTCGTAAGCTTATCTCAGACACGACCTCCTCAATGACTGAGACGGGGGAAATCGCAGTGACTTAGCCACGACCCCTCCAACTAGCTTCTTATGGTCACTGACATAAGCATCCGTTCACCTAGCTAAAAATAAGTCACTATTCTACTCGAGAAAGAATTCCGCCTTTTTAAATTTTAACTACTATTTCCAGATATCTACAAATTAGGCTACTCGTTATGAGGAAGGTTGTCACATGCCGGTGAAGAGCAGATAAACTTAGGAAAGCCGGCAGCTGGGCCCCGAGAACCTGGAGGTCGATTGCTGGACACAGCATTACATTAAACAGTTAGAGCTATTTTGGGTTTGTACGAAAGCACCACACGGTCCCGTCGGGCCTCTGAGGGATGCTGAGTTCATCAGGATCATCATAAACACATCGCGCCCCTTCCGCTAATTTTATAACGACGCGAAATATGAATTTAATACATATTCTATAGTGACCTCTTGTGTAAGTTTTACATAACTGAATACATTGTGCTTACCCCTGAATCGCAAATAATTTTACGGGGAAGGAAGCTGTATTAGTCAGGGTCTCCAGAGAAACGGAACAGAACCAATAGGAAGATAGATAGATGATCGATATAGATAGATGGATAATAGATTCAATGGATGGATAGATAGAGATAGAGATGATAGAGGTAGAGATAGACAGAGACAGAGACAGAGACAGAGATATCCCAGCCAAGTTGACCAAAGAGTTGACCATCACAGGAGTCAAAGCAATCGCATGCAGCTGCAGTCCGCTGACCTTCGCAGACACTTGGAAAGACCGTCTATTCTCCCACGAACAGGACTGCAAGTTTCCGACGGGGAGAAGACAGTTGCTACCTGGCTTTCAGTGCTGCTCTGCAGTAGGCTTAGTCTCTCCACACAACGAATTGATAAATCTAGGGCAAATCTGCCACGCTGCCTTGAATCTTTTATTTTATCTCCGGAATGAATGGTTCTGTGAGGGTGTAGAAGGAGGGGCTCCTCCCTGACTGCCACCTGCCCAGGTGGAGACTCGGTGGAGAGGTTCTTGTGGGCACCATATTTCTGTAGCAGAGATACCATCTTCAGTCCCAAAGAGCCTTTGCATTCACCTGCAGAGAATAACAAGGACCCGTCAGGTGTGCAAAACACCACGAATGAGGTTCGACAGGAAAAAAAGTGCTTAACTATAACACACTTCGATGTATGTGTGTGGTGGCCGGGGTGTGGTTTATGACTCAGTCATTTGAAGAGCTTCCTTTTTCCAACTTCCTAGTCTAACCCCAGGAATTGACAAGGAGTGAGGACACAATTTAGGAATCCAATCACACCCACATAGTCCCAGATCCCCACCTGCTGCGTCTGGAGAATCTAATCCCTCGTCTCTAAATGGAGGTAACAGCCCCCCGAGAGGGTGTAGGTGAGGAGTGACGGAGAAGATACACTCACAAAATGCAGCACGGGAGGAACATTGATAAGTGGTAAAAATCTAAGTGACATAATGTAGGATTCTGACTATGGAAAACAGAAATTCATTGAGATGAGCCCCACAAGCATGATTCAGACGAAAGAGCAAAAGTAAATTCCTTCGCTGCAAAAACAATTGACGGTCGCAGGCGGACGCAGCTCCACAATACAGCAAATGCTTGGCGCCCTGTAGTTGGGTACGATAAACACGCAATTAAAAAAAAAAAAACAACAACCTCCAGAACAACAACAGAGTCTTCCCTGATGTCCTATTGAAAATTCCAGGAACTCACTCAACGATGGTTCCTTGGCACCATCATGCCTGACAGGGAGCTTCGTGCAACAAAATAGTCATGAGAAGCCGACGTGGTCCCTCCCACATGGTGGGTGCGAAGGACGTGATGCCATTAACAAAAGCTTGAAAGACTTACGACTCGAATCCTTGTTTCGAAGAGTGAATTCCATGTGCCATAGCATGGGGGTGAGAGGTCCTCACTAGCTCGGGAACAGGAAGCTTCCTGGGGAGCCTATTCGCTACTGGTTCCAAGACTTCCAAGAAATGGGAAGCCGAACACGAAGGGTCATAACCAATAATAAACATAATCACACGATCCAATTTGTTCTTTAAACAATTACTCTGCTTATAATGTGTAGGGGAATTTTTGGAACACTCCATGGATGAAGGGAGATCATACTTTAAATTTTTTTTTAAAAAAACTGCGCATCAGGCTTTGAATGAGATACACAAGAAGGCAGATAAAGTCTTTGTCTTCTTGGAGCCTGCAGTCAAGGAAGGACCTATCTGAAAGAGTAAACAAGTAAGAAAATGATTACAGATCGTGATAACTCCATAACGTAAAAGGACACCGTGACGCAGAGTAACAAGGTGATTCCACTGGCACAGAGTGGACAGGAAGAGACTTGGCATTTGATCCGAGAGCAGAAGAATGATGCAGACAGTCCCAAGGCGATGGCACTTGGGGACATGGGAAGATGTAGACTAATTTGAGATCTATCTGACAGGTGTCAGTCAAATCGGCAATGGATTGATAAAGAGATAACGGGGCGGAAGTTGACGAGAGTGGTTCTTAGGGTGTGTGTGTGTGTGTGTGTGTGTGTGTGTGTAAGCAAGTGAGTAAATAGTGTGAAATTTACTGATACAAAACCAGAGGAAGTGATGGTTAATGTGGGGAAAGCAGGTGTTCAGTTTTGGATATTTTATCGGAGAGATAATATGTCCAAGACCATTTAGGTGTTTGATGCATGTGTCTGGAGAACAAAAGACATGCAGATTAAAATGTAAGTTTGGTGCTCATTAGCAGTAGACAAATAGCGGCCCAAAGACAAGCAAGGAGCTGCAGCCTCGGAAGGGCCTAAACCCTTATTTCATTCATTTCTTTCTTGCCTAGCAATTACTGTTTTTTGGCAATCTATTTATCCCAGTTGATCTCCCCTAAATCAAATCTAACCAACGATCAATGAGCATTATCCGAGTGCCTGCTGTATGCAGCTTGGGAAGCATTCTGTTTTTAAAGCAAAGTTATAACATTTGGAATATTAAAACAATCACACGTTTATATAAAATGCAGAATCTTTTGCTCTCAATTAGCAAATTAAAGGTCTTGAGGAAATTTTCTAGACTTAACCTTTGTGTCGTGTATTCGTGCCTTTTGGCAGCCCTTCTGTCTGGTTTATTTCAAATTCTCCAGCTGCTTTTCGGAGGTTCTTGTCTCCACCAGTAGGGACAAATTTCTGGTAAGTTCCATTTTGTGTTCGCTTGTTTATTTTGCTGCCTCATAGCTGTGTAATTGAGAATTTTTACACTGAAAAAGATGTAGATAATGATTTGAATGCAGTCATAATGAACAAATAAATGGGTATTTTAAAAGAAGTAAATTTAGTGGAATATAAATTTAGTGATTTCTACTGAAATGTATTTTGGACATATCACACCCCAGAATGATGGCAGAAAATACCGGAAGACTAGATTCTTGATTACTCATGCATATGTCCGCTTTGCGATGGAGACTCTCGACCTGGTTTGGTCTGACATTTGTAAATCTATGCTATGAAGCTTTAAAAACCCGTGAAATCCTGTGCTAGTGCTTGCCAAGGAATCTTTCTAGAGAATGTCTGGAAGTCTGAAAGGATTTTCAAGTCTGGTTTTCAGCATGTCATGATCATTCTCTTAAATTGAATTCTTTAGGTTTGCTAAAACGTAAAAGCTCAACTGAAAATTTATTGCTTTGTCTACTTAATACGGCAATTTGAATAATACCAGAAGAAAATGGAAGCACAATTATATGCTTTTTCTAAATTCAGAACTAGTCTGATATGCTATTTTTATATGTATTGTTAGCTCAGAGCTCAGATAAAATTTAGTATTCAAATATAATCTCCTAAACACAAAAAGGAGCCATCTGAACAAGAGAATTCTATATCTATGGCTCGCAAAAAAAGGATTTGAATTAGAATAATAGGAAAAAGTGGAGGGAGGAAATTATTTTTTAAAGTGGCGTCCATTAAATTTTATCCTAGAAATAAAAGTTCAATAAGTGAACCATCATAAGAGTTACGAACAAGTACTTGACAGGAAAGTAATTCTTCTATAGGCTTTAAAATAAATAAGCGCTTCCTTTATCTCAATCTTTTTCTCCTCATTGTTCAGAAACAGTTCCTTGTCATAATCATCTCCTAAAATACGGGAAACGAAAATCACATTCCCTTCTTACTTTCTTAAAAACGACCGCGGCAAAGCTGAGAGTTTCTCACAATCACCTGTGAACAGGTGAACGGAGAATTTCCACACTACCGGTGCGGACAAAGTCTGGAGACAAGAGCTGGCGTCCAGGAAAGTTCACGACACGTAACTTCAAGTTACGTTACCAAACCAAACAGCCAAAAGTGTGTCCTCTGGAAGTAAAACATGTGTTTTCGATTTGGATATCAAACGTGCATAGAAAGAATCTGCTCACAGCACTTCGTACAAGCCGTGTTTATAACAGTTCCATATCTGCACAGATGAAAGTACCTACATATTTGTCTTTTAGTTCATAATGCGAAGCATGTATGTATGTATGTGTGTGTATATATATATATATATACATCCATGAGAGAGAGGAAAGGAAATGTTATGACCGTGTTTTTCAAGTCCCGAAATTCAGAAAAAAAAAATGCCTTGTCCAAGTTCTCAAAGTGACTAGGGTGGGGTTCTTGTATGTCTCCACACACACACACACACACACACACACACACACACACGAATATACATATATATATATATATATATATATATATATATATGTATATATATACTTTTTTGCTTTTTTTTAAAAACAGCAACTCTTTCATTTGACCATTAGTTTAAAACCTCAGCACATAATACTTTTTAAATGGCTATGGGTTTTGGTGAATGATAAAATTTTTTTTTTATTAATTTAAATGAAAAAAGAGTTCTCTCAGTTTCATGCAGTAGTCACTGTATCTATATTCTACATCTGCAGGATAACAGATGTTCACCTAAAGGCAATTGATTAAAAATATCCCTTTAAGCAGGAAGAAATGCCTCACTGTGAGGAGATTTTATGTATAGTCATTGTCTATTGAAAAATCGTTAACACTCACATAGGAATAATAAATATGCAAGAAGTATGGAGTGCCAATTGTAGATGGCAGATGATATGCTTTATCCAATTTACCCTGATCCAGTTGAGATGGTGAGTCATGAAATTAACATTCCAGGCGTGCTCCTAAATAATGGACTTTAAAACACTGCCCATTCTGTTCATCAAATCTAAAAGCAGCCTCATTCAAACAGTCTCTACTTCCCACCCATGATGCAGGCGCAGTGCAAATTCTTCGGTCAAAAAGAAAATGAAAAATGTGAATTATTCTTTTTTAAAGATTGTTAAAGATGGTTAAAGATTTTTAACCATCTTTTCGAATAAGCACTGCTATCCTGTCATACAGATGAGGCAGCAGAGACTTAACACATCCCAAGGCGTTTGCCCAAATCACGTGACTAGACGTGGTGCAGCTAACGTTCAAATTTAGGATTCTTCCACCACAGAAGCTATTTTATTTTTGTTCTCTTAGATTAACAGATGAATCATTCAAATGAGTTGGTTCACACGATCCAACCTGACACGTGGATCATAGAGGACTTTTAATGCTGGCACTTTTAAAGATGAAAACTGGTAAACAAACCACAAAAAAAGTATATATTTTATTTCAATCTTTAAAGTGCAATATGTAAATGTATACATATTCTTATCTACCTATACTTACATAGACTTAGAAAGTACTGAAACTATTTAAAGATTTACAACTGTAAGGTATTTTTAAGATTTAAAATTTCAAGGATATAATGACTATGGTTATGGATATGACAACTCCAGTTCAAGGATTTTTTTTCTTCTGTGATGCAGTGTGTAAAATAAGGAAAAATAAATAAGACATGAGTTTGAATCCTGACTTTATTTCTTATTAACCATGTGAACTTTGTCAAATATCTCCTGACATTGTTTTCTATCTGTAAAACAAGGGAAATATTTCTATAAAAGAAGAGAAATACTACTACAAAGTATGCAGAAGCCTACTTCACAGGCTTCAGTAGGAATTCAGTGAGATTTTGTATTTTAGTGTTCGCGCAAAATTCATTCTCAGTATTAGGAAGTTTTCTTCTCTGTACAAAAGATGTTTTTCTATTTTAGGTAAAATAATTTTATTGCGAGGGGTAAGATTTAATAAATACTGAATGGTAATTTCCTGTTAGTTGCAGTTTGCTGTGTGAGTCGGGCGTCTGTTCCTTCTGCTTCGGTGATGGGCCCAAAATATTTGTCGTTAAACACAATATTTTTCTTTTTTCATGAAAGATAGTAATTGGGGTTGAAAGACAGTCATCGGTGGGTGGCAAGAGATTGGGGAGGGGGGTTTTATTCCAGGAAGCCACTCGGGACGCAAGTTGAGGGAATCACTTGCACTTTGTAGCTGTCCCCTCTTGGGACCTGGAGGCAGATTTCTTGTTAAATACTGACATATTAAGCGTTTCTTGTTGCTGGTGTTATGTGATTCCTCCCACTTCAATACTTTCAATTGGTTATTGCTAATACACATAAAATTAAGTACTCTGATTATTTATTTAATGTGCCATTAAACGTTATGCATTACTCTGAACTCTTTTCTGCTGGACTTTAGTTTTAATGATTTTCGGTTAATTATTAAAACTGCGTGAACATGTAATTATTGAAGTGGGATTCCTCTTAATTGGTAGAGGTTAGGTGAGGAAAGATTTTATGAAAATTTCATGTCTTCACATAAAAATTTTCCACTAAGCTTTTTTTTTTTTAACAATAAATAAAGGAATATCAATCTACGGAGAAATTTAGGGCAGCATCCACTGGAGAAGCAGTTTCAAAGTAGTTTTTATTTTTAAGGTTCTTTTGAGCAATGAAGTATCTTTTGCTATTGAATGTACTTGCAAAAAATAGTATATGTAAAATAGTAAGAAAAAAATGTCAAGGAAGGCAGATAATGGATATTTTCCAGACAAAGTATACACATATTTAAAAATGTTTAGAAGACCTAGAAACATCTTTGAAATAAATTTCAGTAATGAGGTATTAGCCGAGGAACAAATCAAGAAACTACGTGACCCAAATCTTTCAGCAAAATGAATGTAAAATTTATGGAAAAAATTGACTGTATAAACGGTGCCGCTGGGGGGGAAGACATGGCCGCACAGCGTAACCGGCGTTCGTGAATAGAGCGAGAAAGTTGCACGGACAGATTAATGTAGTATCTTAAGTCACAAAAAGATTTATGATTTTCCTCGCACATCTCCCAGGGTTCGATCTTCTGCTTCGATGTCCCAGAACCAGGACCCCTTTATCCTATGGTTCTTCCGTCCCAGGCTCCCTACTCACCTCCACCTGGCCAAGGACAGGTAAACCACACAGAGCACTTAGGTGGCCCAGATCGAGAAGGAGCAGACATCCCTTCTGTCCACATTTCTTTGGCGAGAACTTCGCCATATGACAACAGCTATTTTCGGTGAGGGTAGCGAATATGGCTTCGCTGTGTGTCCGAACGGTGGAAAACAATAGAAATTGAACCAGCAAAAAGAGAAAGAATACAAGGCACATGAGGCAGAGGACATGTACGAGTGAAGGTTTAAGAACCGCAGGGAGAGAACAGAAGGAACCTGCCAAACCTCTCGTTTGGAAAGACTACGACGCCGTCTCCGTTCTCACGATGCAGAAAGCGCTGGTGCATCGAGAAGTCACGAGCGGCGTGGCGTGGACATCCCGTTAGCCGAAAGGCAGCGATGCTGCGTAACAAACACCTCCCGAGAGATTCGGGTTTCGAATCCGTCCAGAAAGAGATGTCAGGGGGAGCTCACCCCTCGGGAAGGCCTCTCCGAACCTGTCGAAACCACCTTTTATCATTTCTTCTCTTTGCCGACTCATTATGGGTCTTCTGTTTATGAAAACGTACTTTGGCTCTTGCCGGGAAGGAGGACTATGCCTTCCGACGCGGAGCAGATGTGCGTGGATTCCGCTCCGAGGTTCGCGGCTTAAAAAGAATTGTCGCCATCATTGAAGATCAGCTCAAAGCTATTGCTTTCTATGGAATTTCCTGTTGGTTTTAATTTAGTTCTTTAAACTCCCATAAGGAGTAAATAAAATCAATAGGAAGGAATAATTTATTTCTTTCACATTTCTATCCATAATTTTATTTTCATTGCCATATAGTATTTTAAAAATCTAGTTGGATTTATTTTTGACAGTTGTAGTTTTCTATATTGGTCTCTGAGAATAGAGTTGAGAGTATACTCAAATATTTGAAGTAAAAATAGTCAATAACTCTGAATACATTCTTGAATGAAATCACAGTTACCTGTGAAAATGTCTGGTTTTTTTTCCACAATTTGATTTTAACAATTTCTGTCAAATCAGTGACAATAGTAAATCCATAGAACAAAATACATTTGAACTGCCATGAGTGCGCGTGTGTGTTCTTTTTATGTTTGTAATCATGAAAGATAATTTCCAGTGCCCCGGATGTGACTTGTTCTTGTTTTGAAGCCGAGGGTAAGGTTAAATGATCGCGTTAGAGATTTTCATTCTTAGCTAAGACAGTATATCTGATCATTGTCCCATAAACACGGAAAGGGAATCGATGTCCGGTGAGAGGGAGGTCTGTCGTGACGCTCGGCAAGGCTCTGTCTTGCACAGTTGAAGCCTGTAGAGTGAGGGGACAGCAATTCGGCGAGTGGCAGGATGGGAAGGACACGTGGAGAGTGTGGCAAGGTGACTCCAATGTCGACCCAGTGCTCACACGACGTAACTTTAAAGTGTCTTTCCCATCAGAGATGCCCGAACCGAAATGTGTAAAGATGTGGCTTTTATTTCCACTTTAAAGTGATTCTCACCCTCTGTTCCCATAATTTTCTTCCAAGTGAATATGCTTGTTATAAACCCAGCTTGGCCTCATCGTCTAATTCACCAATGTACGGATCACTGTGCATTTTAAAATCAATATGCTCTAAAGTTCAAATTCTTCACTTACTGATGCATGCCAGTGTTTTAATACAAAAATAACTTTAGTCTCCTCGTCATCGTGATTTCAAATGACAAACTAAAAGCCTATCATTTTAAACCATCTGCAGCGCTGGGTAAATATCACTTCGGAACATGATCTGCAGCCATTGAGATCCTTTGTGCAAAACCGCTCATTGTTTCTACCCAAAAAATGCATAAAATAACGACCTCTCCTCCAATTAACTCTACGGCCAAATGCTGTGAACGTCGGGGGATACAAAGAAAGTTTACTGTTTGTTATTTTGGCAGCATTCCATCTGACCCTCGTTAAATAAAGGTTAACAAAGTAATGAGCCGGGCTGAGTGGATGGAGACCGTGCGTTTAAGCGGTTTCAGAGATAACGGCTAGAAGAGAAAGTGCATCTGGTGCTTTTCGATGCCATTCGCAGGGCGACTCATCCGCGGCCGTGTTTCCCAGAGGGTTACAGCGAGTGGACGGGCGCCTTCCCCTCTGTCTGGGTAGCTGGGTCCACGGGCAGTTATTCAACCTACGGATGTCTCCGCTCCTTAGTGCTCAGGAAAACACAATGAAATCGGCTATCACAGCAACAGGCTCCGTGAGAAGGGCCAGATCCAGCCTCCTCTTAGCCGTCGTCCTGTTACGGGGACCTGTCTAAATCTGTAAAATGAGCTGTTCGACTCACATGATTCTAAGTTGCTGTTTAGGGTTTTAGTTCTGCAGCTCCACATGGAATTAAATCAAAATAAAATAAATGCGACTTTGATTTTCGCTGGGATTGAAAAAAGAGAGATTATGACTATGATGAGGCTGCTGTGGTGGACAAGTTTAATTGAGTCTTTGATTTGTTGGAGAATGTCTACAAAGTCAAGACCTCGTCATTCAGGAGCTCGGAACGAGAGAGAGAGAGAGAAAGAGATGAAACGAGGGTGTGAGAAACACACGCGCAGGCAAAAGACTGAGCTCTTCTAGAAGAAGCTGACGACGAAAATGTCAGCAGAGACTAGAATTAATAATAGAGTGAAGTCTACGGCCACGCCACCCTGAACACGTCCGATCCCATCTGATCTCGGAAGCTAAGCAGGGTGGGGCCTGGTGAGTAGTTGGATAGGAGACCACCGAGGACGACCAGGTGCTGTACACGTAAAAAATAAAAAATAAGGGATTGTAAGCTGATGAGGTCCTCATGATCTGTGAGGTCAACCGAGGGTTGCCTCGCCTAAAAAATGATAAATGATAGAGTGAATCGCAAAACTCGACGGGACAGGAAAGAGAAGCATACAGTAAAACAGCAGCCTGGCGGTCCGGAGGAGTGCCACGTGTCCCCGCACGCGAGTGCCACGTGTCCCCGCACTCTGGACGGTGGCGGTCCGCCAGCTTTCACTGAAGTCCCTGGTCGCATGGCCAGGCACGGCTTTCCCCATCTCCTTCTCCAACAACACACGCCTTCGACGTTCGGCCACCGGCCCAGCGGCCCCTCCGGGGCTGCCACGTGCTCTGCAGCTGCCCGGCGGACCGCCTGCCCACCCGCCTGTGCCGTCTCCCGTCCCGCGCTGCCCCTCGGGCCGTCCGCTCCGTGGGGATGCTGTTCCCCCTCCACGTTAATCAACGCCTGCTCGTTCTTCAAGATCGCATCTGAACGTCGCGTCCCGGTCTGTTTTATTACTTCTTCCTCTCTGTCCGCAGGTGCTTTTTCCATCCCGCCTCTTCAGTGGGTATCATACCCTCACCGTGTGTGTACAGCTAGACCGTGAGTGCCTTGTGCTAGCTCTGGCATTGTGTTTTGAGAGATGACATTTTGAAAAATTGGAAGAGGTATGTTATTTAACGGTTACCCTGCACACAGCACAGTTCGAATAGGTGCGTACGTATCTGTGGGTGTACACCTACTTATAAATACGCATTTCTTGCATGCCTTCCCTGGATCGTACAGAAGAGGCCAGTCTGTGTTCTGTTTACTCTGTTTAACGTACATAAAATTTTTGTGTACCCAGTGAACATTAGTGCTATTTAGGAAAGATAGTCAAATACATTTTTTATCTCCCTTCTACTCTATATTCTACATTTTATCCTCTGAATCAAACTATTAGAAAGCCATAATTTTGGTCCACCTAAGCTTAGCCTCTCATAGGGGAGCCTTTCTGAGTTACAGTTTGGCGATGCGCCTTTAGGGTTAGATGTCATCTAGAATTGCTCAAAAAGCAGTCCAGGAAAACTGGCTTCGGTGTGTTTTCTAAAAAAAATATCATTAAGGACATTCTCTTGCTACCTTCTGTGTAAATTGCTATGTGAGATAATTCTAGCATTTAGTGGCAGAAAGATTTTTGTACTTATGATGAGCTAATGTGTTATTTTGTTGTTGAAAAGAGAACTATGTCATCAGGATCCCTCTTAACTTTGGTTGAAAGAAAAGTAGAAGTGAATTTATAGCAAATTTTGGCAACCCCGCTAACTCTCTGACATGCACCATTTTCTTCTTTCCCCTCCGTCGGGAATCTGTATACATAAGACCTTTTGCATAACTTCTCAAAATAAATGTCTAAAATGTTTATTTCTAATTATTTTTATGGACTGGTTAAATGTTTTTCTGCCAAAAGGGTTCTACTTTAGTGATATGCATTCTGCATCAAAGATGTTTTATTCAGCTTCCTTAACCACTTCTTAGTGGTGCAGGTATTACAGGTAAGGAAGGTATCTCCACCAGAAACAGAGCATGGCCCAGAAGTGCTGTCTCCTGAGGCTGCCAACAGGCCTTTCGAAATGCAGGAGGAGGCAGGACGAGCCTCGGCTTTGGGGTGTGAGCCCTGTCCTGGGACTTGGGGACCAGGACGAACGATGGGTTAGGAGAGGCAGCTCATGGGGCACAGGCTTTGTCGTAAAGCCTTGAGGCAGGCAGGGCGATGGGAAGGTGGGGTGAGAAGGCGTCCCTGGGCAGTGCGACGTCAGCCTGGGCATCACTCGGGAAAGAGAACAGCAGCCTTGGTGCCAGTCGCCTGTGGCATCCAGGCCCGAAGACGGACACGCACTTCTGACTCTTGAGTGTCGTGCTGATCTAGGGCCCGATGGGCAAAGCTGCACCTTTACCTCTGGGGACACCTGGGTGTCCTGATTTCACGCTGGAGCATGTTATCACGAGCGGTGGGATTCGGGGTGTGCTGCTTAGACCCCGACACATACCCAGCGGTCCCCGTGCCGGGTCACAGTTCCACCCGCACGGGGGGTCAAGGGGCCTGGCCCAAGCACCGGAGCAGAGGCGGTGTCCGCTGGGCTCCGCCCACTGGCCCACGTCTTGGGGACTCTATCTGGAGCAGAGCCCTGTGGAGGGTAAGGACCTGAGACGCTACCGGAACCCGTGGTCTCCCGAGCGCTCCGTGCCGTGACATAAAGGCCTCTCTGTGCATGCTCTGAGGAAGGCGCTGGGCCTTTCACTTTCTGAACTTGGGGGGTCCACGCGTCCGAGCTGCCGCAGACATCTTGGGTTTGTCCGTGGGAGGCAGCCAGGAGGCCAGCTGTGAGGAGTTGGGGAAAATGGACCAAAATGAGATAGAGCGGAGTTTTATGAGTCACAGACGTGCTCATGCATATTCATACAATCATGACATTGAAATTCTTTCCCGAAGAAATGACACAAAGAATAGAAGCAAATATAAACACACAACAGGCGTTCACTAGAGAACTCTGTCTCTTCACTGTGGCTGATGCCAGGAACTTCAAGAAGTGACAGTAGCTGGCCAGGCCCCGTGTGGCTCAAAGTGGGGTGCAGGACTCGGAAAACAGTTGCAAGGGGGTGTCGCCGAGCTCGAAGGCTGGATTGAGGACAGTTGCAAATCACGAGAGGGTTTCTCGGGACAAAGGCTATTGGTTCCCTCCCACCCCTCCAGAATGGTGAGGGGCTGAAGCTTGGTGCTTGGGGCTTGGCGGATCCTGGGGAGCCTGCTGGGTGAGTCTGTGGCTTGGCAGACAGAGGCAGATGTCCAATAAGTCTCCAGGGAGGGACAGATGGAAGCGTCCGTGGTGGCCGACTTGGGAGAAGGCACACGCCTTCCGGCAACATTTCCGGTCTGCAGGTAATGGAGCTGCCAGGCAGAGCACAGGGCATCCCGTTAAGTTCTAATTTCCCATATCCAGTGCACTATTTGGGACGTGTTTGTGCTAAAAACGATGTGTTTATCTCGGATTCGAATTTCACTATCTATCCTCTGTTCTTCTCGGCTCAATCTCACCAATGGTAGGGACAATGACAGAGAATTTGTGCTGTGGTCAATGCAAGAGAAAGGGGTGGTGGCAGGGTGTCCTACAGGAACTAGGAGACTCGGGGACCCGCAGGCTGGAGGCCAAAGGTCAGAGGAGAGGCCAGTCTGAGGCCTGCAGCCGGAAGGAGCCTTGGAAGATGCTGGAAGGGCGCGTGTAGCCCTGGGCTGCCGACGCCCACGGCCACAGGAAGCCCAAAGCACTTGGCAACTGAACCTGTGAAGTAAGGCCTGCGTGGGCCCTGCTTCTCCCTCTCCGATTCTGTCGTGGAGGGTCTAGAACATTCTGATGGGTGCAGAAGGAATGCTAAAGCCAGCGGTCAATGGTGTCTCTCTCCTCTCCTGTTTCCAAGCTGACCCAACCCAGGGCAGGGAGCTGCCAGGGGTGATGCCAGGGACCCTCCCCTAGAGACCTCAGAAAGGAGCACGTCTTCCAGTAAACGCACACGGGCAGCGACGACCCCACAGCATGGACACAGGAGGAACTCTGGCCCCGTCGGGTGAGCGACTGCAGAACGCCACAGCGGCATTAGCCGTCCACGCATCTGTTCACCCACGAGGCGTTTGTGGCGCTTCTGCCCTGAGCACCCGGCACTGAGCAGGTGCCGGGTCGGGTCGAAGCGACGGACAGAGACAGAGACGGTGATGAAGCAAACGCAAGCGGCTCCTCTAAGGTTCACACTGCGACATAGGAAACGGCGAGCTGTGAGCCAAGGGAACACTGTGTGACGCTGCAGGGACACCCTGCCCCGCCGGTAACTTTCACACGTGATACCCTAATATGTATAGGAAGAAAAAGCCCCGTAAAAAAAAGAAAAAAATGTAGTTTGCCATTATTTTTTAAATTTTCTGTTATTTTCCATTTGTCACATTTATTCTTTCCACGATGCAACTGGTGACATGCCTGTGAACATGGGTGTGCCTGCACACGTATCAAACGTCACCACGACTCATACGGGGGGAAATCAGCGTGAACTGTAGCAAGTATGCTTCTTTATACGAGCTGTGTCTGACAGCGAAGCTTGAAGGACCAGATGGTTTTGATGGGTAAAGAAGGTTGTAACTTTTTATAAAATGCATAGAATACTTCTGTGTCCCTCCAAAATAAAATCGATAGTTTCCCCATGATACTGAACTAGACCGAATTTTGTAAACTCTGGTTTGGGGGTTACTGGAATGGTAATACACTTGCATTAAAAATTTAATGGCCTCTGCATTATTTACAAGGAAATAGAACTTGAAGAAAATAAACGAGTAATCTAGGTGAACCCTATAACCCCGTTGGAGTCAGGAGGCTGAGGAAATAGAGTAAGATACAAAATGGGAGATTAGGGAAAACCCAGGTGACCGCCAGCCTGGAGGCCAGCTGTCACACCGTGAGCCTGGACGGGCCGCGGGGTCGTCTTCCTTGCAAGAAGCCCACGAAAGGACTGCCGGGCAGGCGCCGGGAAGCTCGGTCATCAGACCCCCAGCTGACACCCCGCTCCGTCCACCTGTCTCCATAGTCTGACCTTCCATCATCGGACGCTGTCGACAGCCATGGGCGGGGGGCGGGGTGTCCAGGAGCGAGACCGCGGGGCGGCGGTAAGCGTGTGCCACCTGCGTGAGAAACGCAGACCGCTTAGAAGACACACTGCCTTTTCGCGTTCCCACCAGCAGTGAGAGAGACGGCGGGGCCTGCGTTCCCGCCGGTCTGCGCATGGGCGGCTTTCCTGTTACCTTTTCTTATTTTCTTTGAACCATTCTAACGGTGGACACGGGCGTCTGGCTGTGGTTCCACCTGCATCTTCGCAGGGGCTGAAGCGGAGCGTCTCGTCAGGAGCCTGGTTCCCACCTGTGTGTCTTCTTGGAGAAGTGTCGGTTCAGACCCTTTGTCTATGTTTCTCTCTTTCAAACTGTGCTGTTTGCTTCCTTGTCTTTGAGTTTTGAGGGGTCTTTATGTTTTCTGGATTCGAGTCTTTTCTCAGACCTCTGATTAGCAAGTATTTTCTCCTAGTCTATGACTTGCTATTTTCTTCTTGAAACTATCTTTCGAAGTACCAGATTTTTAGTTTTGATGAAGTCTGATTTTGCTTTTTTACATTTATCGATCATGCTTTTGGTGTCTAAGGACTGAGGATTCACAATCACAAAGTTTTTCTCACGCCTGTCTAGAACTTTTTTCCCTAAATGTTCAGTTTTGTTTCATATTTAGCTCTCTGGTATATTTTTTCTTTAATTTTTGTATGGACTGTGAGGTATGGGTTCAGGAGATTTTTTTTTTTTTTTTTTTTGCATGGATCTGTGATTATTTCAGCATCACTTATTGGAAAAACGCTATTCTTTTCTTGACCTTTGTCAAAGATCTATTGACCACTTATTTGAATCTACTTAGTTTCGTTACGATTATAGAATCTACTTTTATAATTTCTATTCTTTTAAAAATGTAAGGTTTGCTTTATGAATCATTGCATAGTCTGTCTTAGTGATGTTCCAGGTGCATTTGAAAGAATTCCAGGTGTCCTAAATCCTTGCTGATTCTGTTTACTCGTTCTAGTTATTACTAAGAATATATATTTTTAAAACTTTTTCATTTTATATTAGTTTCAAGTACTTGGCGTATTGGTTAGACGTTAATATCGTTTATAAAGGGATCCCCCTGATCAGTCTGTCGCCCTTCTGGCTGTACACACGGCCATTACAGAGCTATTGATCATACCCCTCTGTTGCACTCTGTGTCCCTGTGGCCATTTTGTAACTGCTAATCTGTGCTTCGTCCCTTCTAAGAATATATTTATTGGTGTTACTATTTTAGTAGCTTCTGTGATGATTATAATAAACTTTTCTTAATTTACTTAGAGCTAATATTTTACCACCTGAAATAAAGTGTAAAAGCTTTACGACTACAAAAAAGTTTTGTAGTTCCAGATATTTCTTAAGGGGAAATGAAACATGGGAAAAGCAGCCTCCTTCCTTCCTTCCTTCCTTCCTTCCTTCCTTCCTTCCTTCCTTCTTCTTCCTTCCTTCCTTCTTTCCTTCCTTCTTTCCTTTTTCTGCTGAACCCTATATGAATTTGCATTTGAATGCTGGATGTTTTAAATACCAAAAGAGAAACTTATGTTGACAATACCCCTTCTCGAAGTACATATAGTAAGTACTATATCTTCATATAAACATGGATAGAGGCAGATTACTGGTTGCCTAAATATCTGTTATTGTCGGAAAATTTCCAGCATGAAGACAATAAAAACTCAGGTAATATAATGCAAATTATGTGAAATTTATATTTAATAAGCAGGGTAATGGAAATATATCTGTGAGTTATGTGTAAATATTAGCACACACAATTTCTGGAATAATGGTGTTCGGAAACCCACAAAGAACAATGTGCAAAACGTGAATGTTGGAAGCAGAGAGTGGGCATGTAAACTGACTTTAAGACGGATAGAGGCTGAAAATAAACCCCCCTAAAAATCTAATGTATTGAATAATAAAGGATTTAGCGAAATACTTGATGAGACATTTATTTTACCTACTGCTAATGGTTAAAATAATAAAGGTCAAAACTTACGAAATGATTGGTCTCATGCCTCTTTCAAATAACACAGTCGATTATAGAGTGAGAGACATCACCCAAACTGAAAAACAGCAATTTTTATTATAAATGTAACAAAGTCAATATGCCACAGAAAAAGATACATGAAATGATACTGTAAACGTGGTTTATTTTTTGTTTTTTTAAATCAGCTATAACAAATAAAGTCAATTTATGACAATGTTAAAATGGAAGATGTGAGGGTACCATGTTTTTTCTTCTTAACATTTGACGTGTGATCTAATCTCTCTAAATTTTCTTTAATTGTTCATTTTTATGAATCATCCTCAAATCCATAGAAACTTGTCATGAGCTTTTCTTTTTTCTCTATTGTGTAAAATATAATGAATGACTTACGAGGGACAGCCAGATGATTTAACAAAATTCCTCTTCCTCTTATCTAATGGCTATTATTGGGAAAAGATGGAAATTTTAGCTTGGCCTAAAATAATAAAAACTGGGCTTGGCAAAGCAGAGTCTTTGTATCTCCAGAGGGAGAAAAAACTCGAATCGGATGTGAATAACAGGTGCATGGGTGTTTAGAATGACAAAGTGGAGTGTGAGAGGACAAATGACCCAGAGACACCACCATTGTGATGTTTCAAGCCACCTAAATACCCGCTTCAGAGAAAAATCACCAGTCTTTGTGATGGCAAGGACATTTCAGGGTTTATGCCAACCCACTGTATTTCAATGTTGATTTGCCCTTTTTCTAATGCATGAGCTGACGTAAGGTAAATGTTACTTTTTGCAGAAGATAAATGACAGAGACAAACAATTCGCATTCGTGAGAAAGGCATCTGCTCTTTAATTCTAATTCTTCTTGACATCTAAAATTTTAATTTATTTGATGGGGTCTTGCCTCATAATATATGAATTATAGGAAACAGTTTTATATTCATTTATTCTGGTTTGCTGTGCAAAGTACTTTTGTTCTAATTTAATTTTCAATGTGCTCTATTCAGTCTCGAAAATGCCCCGTTTTGGACAATAAATTATACCATTACCCTAATCATGAACTCATTCTCGTTTCATCTTACAGGGATTTTAACCAGGATCCTTTAGCATTGCCCTATTTAGACTTCAAGAGTAGAAACAATCTCTACTGACATGGTCCTCTGGTGACACAGTCCGTCCTAGTTATCAGGAGATGCCAACAGCTCGGGACGCCAAGAGTCAGTTTCATCGACTCGTGGTAATTAACAGTGTGGCTTTTTAAAGGAAAATGTCAGGGCTTAAGACCCTATTTTGTCTTTCATCTTCTACTTAACCTTAGCCAAATTATTAATATCTATGAATCCCATGTCCCTGGTCCGTAAATAGGAGCAATAATACTGACCGCCATATGGGTTCGCTGTGAAGATTAAATGAGTTAACAACAAACGTGGGTCACTTACAAATGACTGGTGCATCGTAAGCAGAATATTTAAGTGACATTACTATAAACTAAATCCTCCTACCCTGCTGCATCTTATTAGACAGATATTCAAAGTCTTTCCTTTTTCTTCGCATTTCGAAAAATATGTACTAACTTATTGAAAATTTTCCACTGAAACCTGTAGATTGTCCTCTACGCACATCTTCTCTCAGACATTTACTTCCTCTAAAACAGAAAAAAATCTTTTTTTCTCTAACTCAGAGTCAAATCTTCTTTTTACTTGCTTGTTTTTCTGTGTATTTTTATTTATATCTAATATAGACTTGCGGTTTTCAAGGTTTTCCAGTAATAACTGTATATCTTCTGTGCGTTACTCTCAAAGGTCAAAGTCCTCCATGTCTTAAAAGAACAATGAAATATGATAAAACAGAGAAAATAAGCACCTTCGCATTCCTAAGTTTATTGAGCAGTTTTGTATGCATAATACCGTATTCAAATTTCACAAAACTGTGTTCATAAAGAAACAGAAATAAGACAAATATGAGGAGTGTACAAGTACAGATTTAAGCTACATAGGAAAAAAAAAGGACATTTCAGATGTTCAGATCTTATAAGTAACAAATTCCCTAGTGTGAGATCGAGCGCGATCTTTGGCGTGTGTAGAGGGGGTGTGGCAAGTCCCTCTTCCTGTGGTAGCAGACCGGCTTGCTGGCTCTCTCCGACTCCATCTTGGTCAAGTCTGTGTGCTCCCCTGGCCTTCAGGCTAATACCTGCTTTAGACATTCTAATGCTTAGAGAAATTCTTCTTGGGGCTTGAGTTTTTACAAAAACAACCACTCCCATTTGCCCTTGCCTGCACACAAAAGAAGCCTGAACTCTACTTTCTTAAAATGGATTTGAGAAAGTACCAGGGCTCACATCTTCTCGGCTGGCGCCTTCTTGATGGATAACGACTCTGAACTCCGATGTGTTGAGTTCTGGCTTTGAGGTGTCGGGCACGCGGATGTTGAACCGGTAACACTGAGATTTTAAAATCTCAAGTACAACTAAATGCGTTTGGAAAATTTATGGACTAAGGAAATTTGTGGCTAAGCATCTTGCAGAGTGAAAATCATCATTTCAGTTGAAACAGTACTTACTTTTTCAATCGGTTCTTTAAAGTCAGCTTTCGGTTGGAGTTTGAACTGTACGTGGCCCTTTTACGCGTAACAGTGAACTCGGGTCCTCTGCTTGCCCCTCGCTCTCTCAAGGGGCAGGGCCGTGCAGTCAGGATGGCATCGAAGGGCACACGGTGCTGCTTTGATTTGTATGCAGTCATTTTCTTCTCTATACACACAACTAGAAAGGAGTTGCTCATTATCGATGAGCTAAAGAGTAGACTAAGAGATCATTTTGAAATCGGAGTGGTCCCAGGGCAGAGGTGATGAACTCACATCCTTTCATGAGTCACGTGCGGTAACCTGCTGGTCTGCACACTTGCATCCGTGTGGGAAGCTCCTCTGTGACAGTTTGGATCAAACGTGCCTGCTCCGGGATAGCCGTTGGCTGCTGTGCTCTGTGGGAGTAATCGAGCCCGAGTTAAGTGAGGCGGGAGTCCGGCCCTGTGCGGTAAAAGGCCCCAGCGACCGCGGGCTCTGCCGAGACAGATGTGTGAATTCTTGCCCGTTTACCCGCTCTATGCGCCAGGGGTCATCGGGGATAAAAAAGACAATTAAATTTGAAAAACTCAACAGACAGAGACTCTTTAAAGGACGCTTTTCATCATCAGTCACAGTGTTTGAGGGACGCTAAGAGACTTTAATAAAAAAACAGGGAAATACGATAAGCAACGGATTCGTTCCTGGCCGATGGGGGCCGCCTCCTTGGGCCAGGAAAGCAGGAGGCAAGATGTAATTAAAAGATAACCAGGCAGACGTGTTTACCAGATGGACTCAGGTGAGAGAAAGGACTTTGGGAAAGACGCAGGGGGCAGCAGACCTGTGCGTCAGGTTGAGTGGACACGGGTGCGGGTGAGTGATGGGCCGGCAGGGGGTGACGGGCCAGCCAAAACACGCAGGTTAAGTTGTGTCACATTGTCATGAAAAGCTAAGTGCAATCAGTCATTGCTTTTCAAAAACGCTTCAGCAGTCATGATCACAAATTCATAATCCGTGTATGCCCAACTCAGATCTTTTTTTCTGAGGCGCCGTCCCTCCCACACATGGAGCCGGAATTAAGAATCTCTTCCTGGATGCTCCAGAAGCACCTTGATTTTACCACGGCCAAATTCGCACTCAGCATCCTTCTTCCCACCCGCCCACTCCGTCCCAAAACTTCCTCCATTTCTCATCATCGATGAATCCACCCTACCCCTTCACCCAAGCGGGAATCCTGGGCATCATTTTTTAGTCCTTCTTTTTTAAAGGTTTCTCTTCTAGACCAGTAAGTGATTAAGCCGCGGCGACGCGGGTCCTGCCTCTGCCTCCGTCCCCAGCTCTGCGGCCGCGGCTCAGGTGGGCAATGCCCCCCCCACCCCCCGGATCCCTGCAGCTCACCTCGGCTGCACACCCTCGAGAGGCGTCTTTCTGCATGTGAGGGCGATGGCTGTATTCTCATGCTTTGCATTCCGTAACCACTGTTTCCCCAGGGGACACTGTTAGCGTCTTGAAGCTGGTCCCCAGTTCCCTTTCTGATGGCACCTCTCCCCACTGCCCCTGCCCGTCCTCCCGCCAGACCCCCATTGTGCGTGTTCTGGGGCTTCTGTTCCTGAGTGTCCGCCCCCTCCTCCTCCACTGGCCTCTGTGACCTGTTCTCTAACTTCTGTAGCTTAGCGCTCTCTCCGCGTCTACGCCCCGCGGCCCTCCTGTGACTCCTCCCGTGACCATCATCACGCTTTGCTAGGCATTGTTTTCCCCTCATCCATCTGCTCTCCAGGGAGCTTTGTGCAAGGAGGAACTGTCTTATTCACCTGTTAAGCCCTAGCTTCTGGCACGGAACTTAATATGTAGTAGAGCTTCAATGTATAACTCAGCGGGTAAATCGGTGAATGGATTATTATCATCCAAGCAGCTTTGGGTAAAGATTGTATATTGCTGCCTCAGTTTCCGGGTGGGGACTAGAATCTGTAGCCACAGTGGGAGCCCCTCCCTCGCATGCACCCTGGGTCGGGAGAAGCAGAGGGAAAGCAGGCACCCTCACCGCTCTCCCCTCGGGAGCCAGGCAAGGGTCCCCTGGGAGGCAGAGGCTGAGGGCTTTGCATGCACAGCTCAGCCAGGGACATTGATGGCGAGGCGCCGAACCTGTCTTAACCTGCAGGGAGGTGGGCGTGATGCTTTAGACACGTTCCTTGCCGGATTGTTCCTTGGGAAATAAACGCCACTTCTTGGGCTACCTGGGTCAGAAGACATGGCCTGGGGAGGCTTCCCGCCATTGAGACTCCCAGAGGAAGGGGTGATGTCGCGGGAATGTTTTAGTTCGGGGGCCAGAAGGCAGCAAAGAGCTGGTCCTACTCGGGTTCTGCTCCTGCGCTCATGCTGTTTATTAGTGTAAGTAAGGCCACCCCCCAAAAAACATCTCAAAAGGTAATGAATATGTAATTTTAAAAAACCATCTTTTTTGTGTTAGAAACTGGATGATAAAATTATAATAATGTATTTTTAAAAGACATAAGTTGACCAAGATTTCTACAGTTGACTGAGGTTTTCATAAAAACACAAAAATGAGATACCTGCTCTCGGCTTTCAATCAGCAAACGTCAGAATTTACCCAAATGCTCTGCTCGTGCATCTTCACCGGTGACGCGACGTGAGAGCTGAGGAAGATCATTCGCGTGGCTTGTTTTCTGTCTCTGACACTGACCGACCCTTCGGTCGCGCGGCAGTTATTGGACTCCTCAGGGCAGGAGAAACTGCGGATTCAACTGGCATAACCCAAATGGCATAATCCAGTTGCGCGTTACGGCACGAAGTCGATAAATGGCTTTCTTGCTTTTTTAAAAATGTTCACCATTCTTCAATTCATTTAAATAAATTACGGGGTGACTTCCTAGAAGCCAACGGCTGGAACAGGTTAGGAGACTCGAGGGCAGGTCACAGCAGACGCACCGACGGATGCTGGACACGAAGGGGAGAGGGTCGGAGTGCGGGGCGGAAACTCGGGGCTCCGGGGGAGACGGAGGACACGAGCGAGGCCCGGGGGGTCACGCGCACTGGTGTTCCTTTGAAAGGGAGAAGTATTAATCTAGGGAGAAGGAAGGGAGGGGGCCGTGATGGAGGCACTGGCAGGAATGGGGTCCCAGCTGCAGGGCACTGAGGACCACGGCATCGAGGATGGGGCGGGCAGGGCGAGCCAAAAAGACGATGGGGTGAAAGCGGGGGACAGGCCAGCACGGGGCCTGCACCAGCGGGCCGGGGGCGGTGGGCCTGGAAACTCAGAACGTTTTGTCTGAGGATCCATTTTGGTGAGAATCCTGCCCCAGCTTATTTTGTTTATTCATTCAATTTACATATCTCGGTTAGCGATGATTTCCATTTAAAATTAGGCATGCGTACCATGGCGATTTATTATGCGATTTACAGAAATAAAACAAAACGACTTAAAAAAAGTGAAAATGAACAATATTTCAAAATACTTTTAAGTCTATTGTACTTACTAATTGCACAAAACCCTTTATTTCTTTTAACATTACTATTATTATATCCTAGCACAGCATGATTGAATATACCTTATTATAATTTAGTATCTTTCTTGAACGCTTCGTGAGGCGGCAAATTAAAGGTTTGGTTCTAAGTTTGCTTTATTCCTTTGATTAAAATTAGTGGCTGTCATATCTGCAGAAGAACCTCACAGTGATATGCGGCTATAAATAGGAGACTCGCACGACTGGATCTGTGCCCTGCCAAATCCATACTTTAAGATGCACGTTATTTGCCTTTGCGTTTTAACATCTCTAAAATTGTTACATACCTTTTCTTTAGTTCTTAATTCAATAAAATGAGGCACATCCGAAGACAGGTTTCATCTCACTCACCGATTATGCAAACTTTTAATGCCATTTAGCCGGTAAATTGTTTTTATTCTGATGCTGCTTTATTGTAAGCTAATCAAAATGTTTTGTTTTTTTTTTCAAATATTTTTAACAGAGAATTTAAATCTCGTTTTTTATTTTTTATTTTTTTATTTAGAGGAATTCTAAACCAGTTAGAAAATTATATTTCTAAGTTTGTGTGAAAACATTAGAAGTTTTGTAGTTTTTGCATGTCATTTTTAAAAAGAACATCATATACAGTGAAAACATTTCCAAATAACTGTTTTCAAAATGCAGTTTGTTTCTCACGTTTTACAAAATTTGAAGACAGATTAAAGCTGATGTGTTTTTTTTTTAATTTAAAAACATCCACCAGATATCATGTGACCGATAAGATGCATATAATAGCAGAAAAAGGGAGCTAATTTGGAGAAGAAAAACAAGGCTTCGTAAAAGAAAAATTATTAACTGATCTTTATGTTCAATGACTCTTCCAACACTGTGTCGCGAAGAAACCTTGCATAGTTGAAATATAAATATCTGCCTGGCCATTTCCCATCACATTATAATGTAGAGTAAAAATGTCAACATATTTAGCAGCTTTATTCTTACTCGATTACTACTTTGCGCCGCATAGTGGTCTCTTGCTGGCTTTGAGCTCCCCTCATAAGCAGGCTGCCTGCTGCGGCGGAGGCTGCCTGGCTCTTCACTGAAACGTCCTCACACCTCTAAGGAAGCTTGGTCCATGCCAACGAGTCCGTGCGGAAGTGACCTGCTCCGCCCCCAGATCTGGCCTAGGAAACCCTTGTCTCAATACACTTCTTCCTTCTGTGCCAAGGACAGCGAACTAGGAAACCGTGGGTTGAAAAAGGGGGAGCCAGAAATGATGGCTGTGTGGCATCCTGAGTGGACAAGCGGAAGAACAGCCACTGACCAGGAAAATCCTCGCTGGATTGTCAAGTGAGTTTGAAACTCATTTTAGGTTTTACCACAGGAGCTAAACAAAACGATATGCCCCCCTTCCCCGCCCTTCAAACAACGTCTGCATCCTAATCCTTGAAATCTGTGGATATATCTGGCGATGTGACGGGGGAGACTAAAGGTTGCACAGAGAATTAAGATGGCTAATTAGCTGACCTTAGACGTGGCGATCACCCTGGACTACCCAGCTGGGCTCAACGTGATCGCACGGGTTCTTACAGTGGGGGAGGGACAGAGCGGTGAGTCTGTCCAAGTGATTCACTGTAAGATTCACCCAACCACTGCTGACCTTGAAGATGGAAAGAGGCTACAAGCTGAAGGTAGGTGGTCTTAAAAGCTGGAATAAAAAAAAGTCCCACGCTGGTGCCTTAAGAAGGAACACAGCCCTGCTGACACCTCGATTTTAGCCCATTGAGACCCGTTTTGGACTTCTGATCTCCAGAGTTGAAAACTAGCAGATGTGTGGGTTTTAAACCACCAAGTCTCTGATAATCAGGGCAGCGACAGCAATTCAATGGGAGCACTCACACTGCATCTACTCTGGATTCCTACATATACAGTATCGAATTGAGGGATTCATTTCATACCTCAACTAAATTAGAAAATGACACTTTGTGGCGCGTTTTAAACTTTGTCATCGCAGATGGGCTTTGAGGTCAAAAGTTATCCTAAGTTGCAACCCCAAACTCTCTGTTATGCAGTGGGGGTGGGCGTGCGGTTCAACAGTCGCCTAAAATAACATGACAGGTAGACCATACGCCTGATAAGCCCGAAGCTTGGAAGAAGTGCTGGGAAAATCCAGACTGTTACTGTGTTCTGACTATTATTGGGTGCCCTCAGCAGGGAACTATGAGAAAAAAAATAAGTTTAGGCCAAAATAGGTGGTTTGCCAAGCCGAGATCAAAGGAACCGAAGAGTTAAGGGCTCGAGGAGCTGGAGGCTGGAGAGGCTGACGGCATCCGGAGCCCTGCGTGACACAGACGGAGGAGGCTCCGGGGAGCAGGGAAGGAAAACGTGGTTGAAAGGATGAAATCAAGGAGCGTGTTACTGCTTTTCAAGTCTATTTTTAGAAAGCCTTAGACAGGCTTGAGGTGGAAACCATTAAGCTGGGAGGAGGGGTAGAGAAGGAGAGGGTGAGAGGGTAAGAGAGGGAGAGAGAGAGAGAGAGAGGAGAGAGAGGTAGGTAGGGAGGTGGGAGAGGGTGAGAGAGAGAAGGAGGGAGGGAGAGAGAGAGGAAAAGAGAGAGACTCTCGAGAGGGGTCCGCGGGAACAAGTGTCTACCCCGTGGGAAGGGAAGATCAATGTGGAAAAGAGGGGACAGGCGGGAACTGCAACTCACCGGCAGAAAGACAAAGCCCCCCATTTAAAAACAGGGTGAGGACTCGCATAGACACTTCTTGGAAGAAGACATCCAAACGATTCACGAGCACCCGAGAAGGCGCTCAGCATCGCTAGTTATAGGGAAATGCAGACAAAACCACACGTCACTGCCGCGAGGCTGTCCTCACTCAAAACCCAAAGCAGAAACAGACACGCAACGCAGAAAACGCCATGTGCCGGCGAGAATGAGGAGAAACGGAAGCGACGTGCTCCGCTGGGGGGATCGCGGGCGGCACCCTTTGGCCCCATGGGAAGCAGCTGGGCGACTCCTCGGAAGTTCAGCGTGGAGTAACGGAGGACCCAGCGACGCCGCTCCCACGCCTGTAACCAGAGGGACTGAAGCCAGACACTCAAGTTCTCGCGCGTGAATGTTCGCTGCAGAGCTTTTCGCCACAGCCAAAAGGTGAAAGGACTCAAATGTCCATCAAAACTTATTGGTAATTAATTCACGTTGTGTGACTTTTACCACAGTAAAAAAAAAAAAAATCAAAAATCAAGTCGTATGTATAGAGTGTGTGGACTCTCCACATGCATGTTGTACTTTTAAAAAGTATAAATATATCTGGTTCTTTGGAAAAAATAACCAAAATAATCAAAGCACTAGCTAAAGTAATTTTAACAAGCGGAAGCAGTTATTGACCTAAACGTTGCAAAAATAAGAAATAAATGAAAAATACGCATCAAACGGAGACATTGGAAAAACTCACGTTTATTTCACAAAATTCTATAAAAGGAAATTAGAAAATTTAGATGGCATAGCAGATTTTTCTAAATGGCATGTAGGAAAATGTGAAAACATAGATGTCACTACCGTTAAGAAAACGATTTATATAATTTAAGCTCAGTTGAGACAGGAAGCTTAAATGTCGAAAGCATTCAGGCCCAAAGCTTAAGGCGTAAACATGAGCGATACCGTCAAGTTCGTGCGGGAAAGAGACTCGCAGAAAGTCGTGGAGAAACGTCATGGACGGCTGCCTCGGCTCCCATGCTCCGGCCCTTTATTTCCACGTCGAGTTCTTCCTTTGAAACTTTAATATTTTATTCACTTCTATATTTAAGGCACCATTCGTATTTGCCGCAAAGCTTGCTTGTCAGAGGTGGATTTCTTAGCATTTATGCTTTTAGGTCCTATCCCTGGTTGAACGGTGATCTGGTGCGAGACAAAAAAAAAAAAAGAAAAAAACAGCGCAATTCAATCCTTATAGTCGCTATAAATGCGCGTTGACACGTTGAGGTCTGTGTGACCGTGGGTGCTGCCCGCCCCCAGCGCCAACACGCTTTTACGCGGGAGCCGATGAAAATAATTCCGAGTTGCCGGATTCATGTTGATGGGAAGGGGAAGAAATATGAAGGAAGCTTGGGAAAGGCTGCCAGGGACAATTCGGAGGGAGGAGCATGATGCTCTCGGAACCGCTGCGCAAGTTTAGCAAAGCAAACCCGCTCTGCTCATCCCACCCTGGGGCCCAGGGCGCCCAGGACGAGGCTTCGGTCTCCGGCCCAGCTGGCCCTGCCCATCCTTCAAACTCAGATCTCCCGTGTCGATGGGGAAGACAGCACATTCGGCACAGCGAAAAAGGAGCTGGCTAAGAAAACAAAGAAACGCAGGAAGCCGCCGGGGGATCCTCTCCAGCGCGTGATGAGACAGCTCCGAGCGCATGGCCGAGGCAGCCGGACCGCAGCCCCGCAACCTCCAGCATCCAGTGCCAGGGAAAGCGGTGGGGACCCTTTGCAACAGTTAGGAAATTCCAAAAAGGTAACAAGATCGAGCCGAGAGCGAGACCTTCTGGGGGGCAGGGGCCTGCGTGACAGCAAAGATGCCACGCCAGCGAAGCCAACGGGACCGGCTGGAGGGAGGAGCCGGCTTTGGGGCTAGCTTCGTATTTATCTGATCGCTCGCCCACTCGCTTCTGTGTCAAGCGAGGAGGTGAGGGAAGGAAACCGCTAAGGCTGGGGCTCAGGAACCGCGGTGCGTGAAAAGCCGATGATAAACGCGGACGCATCACCCGGCAGGTGCTGCTCAGACAGGTGCGCGGTGGGAGGCGCTAGCGAGCGACGACGCTGGCGGAGTCTGCGGACCGGGTGCCACACGGTGGGCGGGGGACGCGGGCGGAGACAGAAACGAAGGGAGGCTTCAAGCCAGACGTCTCCGTGCGGGAGGCGGGTTCCGCAGAGAGGAAGAGCAGCTTCGCCACTCTGGGGCGGGCACCTGTGCGGAGCGCTCCGGCAATGGCGACGCGAGGAGGTGACCACGTGGGGGATCGGGCCGGGCAGGAGGCCGAGTGTCCCGGGAGACGTGGAGGCTGCGGGCGGGCTGAGCCCTGCAGCCCGCCTGGGCCCTCCTGGAACCTGCCCCCTCCACCATGCCACTTAGGAGGTGGCAGTGTCCCAGACGCTCTGGAGTCGGAAACCTGGGGCAGCTAAACTCCCTGTCCTTCGTCGTCCTCCGCTCCCATCTCTGCCCTCAGGCTCGGCTCTTGCTGCTGGCCGTCCGCACCTGCTCCCTGGCCGCTTCTCCCTCGTCCCTCTCCCTCTCCTCGTCTCGTTCTCACGGTCTCTGAATCGCCCTTCCTCCGGCGTCCACTGTGGCCGCCACGTCCCGCCCCGGCGCACGCAGCTGGGCGAGGGCCGGAGTCGCCCCCGGGCCTGTGTCTGCACCGGCTTCAGCCTTCCTGTTTTCTGCTTCACACTCCTCTCTGCATGTTAAGTATGGCTTGAACTTTTACCCCGCTTGCAAAAATGTTTCTTCCAAAAGCTCCTAGGCGCTTCTCGCCGCTTTTCAGTGTGTTTTCATTTGCCAGCTGTTTCTTCCTGGCACTCAGCTCAGGCTGCAGACTTCTGCTTGCCAAGTAGAAAAAGGGAGCATACAAATCTGCTTTTCCACCAGCGACACACACGCTTTGACCTGTAGTTGTACACTTGCCCCCAAATTTGGTCACGATGGGATGCAGAGAGCGTCTTTTTATAGCCTAGAGACCATCAGTTCCCACGTGGAAAGCAGCTACACTACAAAGAAGCCGCCCTCTGTAGCAATGGCAGGGAGCAGGAAGACCCGAAGGGTTGTTAGCTGGGGGGCAGGGACCGGGAGTGAGAAGCTGTCCTTGAGACTCCCCGATTTGGCAGGGCTCCCCTGCATCTCTGGAGTTGGGATTTGGGTGTGACGGATGACGGGAGAGGCCTCCCAAGCTCGGATCAGCCTCAGAAAGCTCCGAAGGAAGAGCCAGCGCCTCGGGGGCCTGAATGCACCCCTTAAGTCCTCTGTGATTTGACCCTTCTCATTGTCGCCCGCTTCGTCTATATGGTCATCCATAGGACAGCAATGTTTAGACCAAACTCTTCAACGAGAACTCAGGGAGGAAATATTTACATAACATTTGGCTGATGGAATAAAAGACCGTTCTGTCCATGGGTTCTGGAAAGGCGAGATTCTCAGCTCAGAAAGGATGTCCCGAGAAGGTAATTAATGGCATGAAATAGTCAAGTGTTCTGAACACCTTTCCGGACACGAGACTGCCAGACCCCTACATCCTTATCTTAATGAAACCAGTTCGGACTGGTTTTCTGGGTATCTGGGACATCCGTGCCTCTGGATGTGGGAACAGCAGCGCTGGGGTACGCAGGCGACGGACCGTGTGGTGTTGGCTCAGACACTCAGGGAGTCGTGTGCTCTGCACAGAAGACTCGCGTCTCTGCTCAGGGCTCCACCTGTCAAACCGGCCTGGGGCCCGATGAGATTCCACACACACTCATTTCTTCTTCCTCTAGTTCTTACCGTCTTTGAGCCAGACGGAGGAAACTGAATCCATGCGTGTGAGAAAGCGAATACGAAAGAGGTTTCTACCCGGATCTTCTCTATGCCCTTTGTGAACTGATTCTATTTATTTCGTGGCCGTGGAATTACTTTTATTCCAACTTAAATGTGAAGTACGGGAGTTGAAAGAAGTGCTTTGTCATCGGTAATTCATTTTCATTCTTGGGCACTAAGAGTTTGAGCCGAAGTAGAGCCGTTACACGCACCGAAACCGTGCTTTAGAAGATCAATTTCGCATATTCTGAAATTCACCCGGCGAAAGCATGCACTACTTAATTTCGGCAGCGCTTGAATGCTATTTAAGAGAGAAAGAAAAATAAATCGGAGAGCATTACCCTTGATTTCAAAGACATCTGAAACGTTTCTGAGCGAGCTGCTTCCTTGAAACCGGCAAATGACAGTAGCTGCCGGGAGGGGCGGTGGCAGCGAGGAGGCGGGTCCCAGCCGGGGACTCTGCAAACCCGAGGGTGCCCAGATTCCCTTTTCCAACGCCAGACCTGCTTCCTGGCAAGGGGAGCACTTCCAGGTGAACCCATCTCCTCCAAAAGATGGTCTGGGACCGATAAAGTGGCTTTATTTCCAGCACGAAAGATTAATTGTTTATTTTAATCACTTTAGATAATTATTCTCATCGCTCTTGACTTACTTTCCTCTTACCAAACCAAATCTCCATAATCTTTGCGGAAACCGTATACTGACAATAAGTTCTGGAATAACACACTTTATACTGGTGGCATTAATAATCTGACAGCAAAGGACAGGATCAAATTAATACCTGTAATGGGTCAGTTTCCTATGGGTGATTAATAAGGGGATTGAAACTCATATATGCAAAACATGACATCTGAAATCACATCATTTTTCTCCTTAAGAAAAAATCAGCTCTCATAACTTACTATGTTTATTATCGGGATAATAAGTCGATTACTAGGTGAGCTTGAGGTCCGCGGTGTGTGCTGGGGACTGGCATCTCACGCCTAGGGAGCTTAAGGCAGATGGGGCCTGGGACGTGGCGAGGGGGTGAGTGTTAACTAGACTGTGAAAACCTTCCCGGGTTGGGGGAGCTCTCTCCTGCTTTAAAGCTTTGGCTTTGGGCCCTCCCTGTGCCAGCTGCAGGGGTGTACGGCGGGGTGGGAGTCGGGGACTGTGCTCCGCCCTGGTGGAGAGTGTCTGCTGACACTGTTAAGGACAGGCGGCGGTGAACACAGGTTGGCTTTTGGTTGGTTTCGTTACTGCTGCCTATTCTCTGTGTCAGTGTGTTGCTGATGGCTTGAGGGCAGCGGTCCCCGTCACTCCCGCCTGACTGGGGACGCCCCCGCTCTGCACGAATCCCAGCCCCCACCGTGATCCCGGTGTCTGGGATGAGCGTGGTGGTCGCAAGGCACTTTTTCTGTCATTTAAAACCAGCATCCGATTTTCCAGCCCCGACCAGCTCGTCTCCTGAGCAGGGAAGAAATCTGCCCTGTGTTTGCAACAACCGGCAGCAGATCTAAAGGGGTGGGGGGCGCCTCTCCGCTGACAAACGTAGACACCAGAACGATGGTTCTGCTAAAAAAAAAAAAAAAAAAAGAAAAAATTCATGAACAGAGTCATAGTCATCAGGCCATGTGACCTTTTTTTTTTTTTTTTTTTGGTTAAGATGCATCGACGCTCGTCCGGGAATGTGGGAGGCTTTCACAGAAGATGGATTTAAATGAGATAATGCACTTTTTAAAGCACGACGTAAACTTTAAAATGCTGCCTAATGCGAAACGCTATGACCATAAAGTGAGCACCTGAACACCTGGCTTCACCCGCAGCTGCAGCAAACGTCGGGAAGTCCCAGGGGTTGGTTCCGGCTGTTTCGGGGGTTCGGCGAGCTTTTGGGCGTTTGGGCCTCGTGGACGGAGACGCTGCGGAGCTCGTGCAACTCTGTCTTCCCTTTTGCTGTCTTTCCGGTTTGTCTTTCTTTTAACTTCACTTTTAAGACATTAACTCGTGCATTTATTTACTCGTCTGGCAACATGCTCCACGTGCCTCCTGTGATCCGTCACGTGGCTCAAGGGACGTGCTCGGATGCGGTCAAGGGGCCTTTGGAAGCATCTAAGCAGGCGTCATGAGGGATGTTACGTTTCGGGAAGCCGGGCGTCCCCTACTTCCGGTTATTTAAGATCCCCATGCTCACCGAGAGTCCCTCTGTGTCCTGGCCGTGCTGTCCCTACCCTCAGGCCTTTGAATTCAGTGCTTCAACACCCAGCGTCAAAATTCCCAGCATCGGCCTTGCCAAAGCGATGGCGATCGCTCACGACGTTAGTCCTTACTTAAGGTGTCAGGAGATCGACTGACAGTTTGCTTTTCACATGGACTGCTGGGTGATGTGGGGGGCGTTTTTTTTGAACACGCAAAGACAGTGGAGTACATTTTTTTGTTCACTTTTGATAGTCGATTTACATAAGAAAAAATGATACCCTACTGTCCTTCTTGTGAACAAAATCAAATAAGGAGTGACATATATTTCACTAAGGAAAAAAAAAATGTGGAAAACAGAGATTTCACCCCAAGAAAAATTCCGCCAGATGAAATAAAATCAACATTAATGGCAACGAAGAGCAGAACAGAAAATCAGGCCGTGGAAGGAGTCGGGCTGCGAAGCCTGCGCTCGAGGCCTGACGTGCCGGGAAGAGGGGAAGATAAGAAAGTGAGGAGATCGCTCGAAATCGCGACGTATGTGACGACGAAGACGAAGACGACGGAAGACAGAAGGGGGGGTGGCAGTAAGACGCACGAAATTCCTGTACGTAAAAATAATTTAGAAGATGCTGTGTGTGAATAGCGGTGCGAGAGTTTGCGATGTTTTGCGGATTTAGCAAAAGTCAAGTGAATAGCTGGACAAATGATGAGCAGCATCTTTACTTTCCAGTTTCCTGTTTTTAATAAAATGTCAGACAGATGATAGAACAGCTGTTTGGCTGCCTGGGCGTTTCGCGGCGTGACGCCGGCTCACACTCCGTCCTGACGTTCGGGTGTTCGGAGAAGAACCTGGCTTTAGGTTCCCTCTCGGCTTCTCCCACGGACTTTTTAAAACGACCACTTAGAGTTGAGCCTGTGGAAGGTTCTACTCCGCCCTGGCCTCCTTCTAGGTCGTGGGTGCGGGCTCCCCTGCCCTCCACGGCCTGCCGCCTGCGACCTGGGATGGGGGACCTCGTGCTCGCTGCTCATTGAGCCCCCCCACCCCCCACTCGTTCTGGGATCCGTAAGTAACACATCTTGCAACTTTCCTTCCTCGTGGGAGCGCGTTGAAACTGCATCTCCAGTCAAAAGGACCGTGAGTTTTCACTTCCCCAAACTGGGGACTCGGATGCTTCAGGGGCTGCCTGCCGGCCCCACGGGGGGCTCGTGTCTCCTCATTCAGCAGGTCAACGTCTGTGTGGTCTTAGTTGAATACACCAGCTATGTACCCCCCACCCCAACACAGAGCCTTACAACCAAAGCGAAACAGACAAGGCACAGTAAGGAAGGATGTAAACGTGAATTAAACTGAAAGACAGATGCTGAGTTCATCGTAACCGAGGTGCACTGTGGGAATATCCTTGCCAGAGCAGCCTCATCCGTTGAATGCAGCCCCGTGTCTTCAGTTCTGGCGTCTGTATCTTTCCCCGATGGACCAGAGGCCCAATGGACCCTGGTGGCCTTTGCTCCTGGTCAGAAGCCCTCTGTACCGAGAGGTGCCGCCACTGTGGGTCTGGGATCGCGGATGGCACCGGCCAACTGGTCGTGAAACACTGATGAGCAAGGCCACGAAGATTCGAGTGGTTTTCACTGTTATTGCTGAAAGTCTGATTTTATTCAGCTATGCTGGTGCCGTCGTCCAGTTGGACACGAAGCTATGGCCGGCCTTTCCTGGTGATGGTGGATGCAGACAGGATGCAGGTCTAGCTGGGATAGCTCTGCCAGGGGAGTTTCTTTTTAAATTAATATAATTTTTCCCCAAAGTCTGGCAGAGATTGCTGTCACCTGTGGCATTAGTGGCACTAGCGTAGCTCCTGTCGTGGGACCTTCGAAAAGGCTGAGCCCATTGCTGGTGTTACAGTCTCAGAACTGCCGATGAGCCAAGTGCCGGGGGGTCGCCCACGCCTTGTTCCAGAAGATGCCGAAAACTGTGATGCTATTTGACCTAGGAGTTGGCACTTTAGCAAGTCAGCATCAGTAATGAAAATGATATCTATAGCGTAAATCTATAGCCTCTGGCACGTCTGTGGGTAGAGATTTGACTATCGAATGGGCACCAGAGCGATAGTCAAATCAGGGGGGACAGTCACCTCTGTAGTGTTGCACACGTGGTAGCCACACTCTCTCCTTGCTGACACCGAGTCCCGTGTCGGAGTTCACTCCTCTTACAAAGGGATTGAATTCTACTTCTCCATCACATTAACAAAGCAGAATGCTGGCCTCGCCTCTGCTGAGAGAGGCTTTATGATGCCTGCCTGGACAAGTCACCCGTTCATGGCATCAGCGAAGTTGCCCATATGGCCAAGAATCGGAAAAATAGCCCCACGAGGGGCTGAGGACGAACACACACCTCACCAGCTGTGGCCGTCACCATGTCCCGTGCAAGAACTCTGAACGTATTCCGGCCTCGCTTCTTTTGAACAGCACTCGTCTCTCCCTGAGGCCCGCCTGCGGGGCCACGGCGGCTCTGATGAAGGGTGGCCCTCTCTCCCTCTCAGACTCAGCCCGGCCACCCACTCACTGCGCTCCTGCAGCTCTGCGAAGGTGGGTTAGCCAGGGCTAGGCGACTGGCAAGTGTGAACTCTTAAGCGTCCCTGCTGTGCTCTGAGGAAAACAACTTCCAAGTGACGTCCCCACCTCCAACCAAACGTCTACTATAGATAGAAAAACAGCGGCATGTGGGGAGCAGGGTTATGACTACCAGTGACAAAGGCTATTGGAGCAAGGAGAACATTGAACCGTGATGCAGGAGCCCGGGATGGGCACCGGCGAGGAGGGGCAGAGGGCCGCGACATCGTTCAAAGACAAACCTGAACCGTAGCATCCAACCTGAAGGCCACCATGGACAACGTCTACAGTAATACGAACATGGCTTCCAGCCTCAAATGGTCAGCTGCCGAGGGGACGCAGCCTCCAGGGGAGCAATTTGTGCATCAAGTAAAGTATGGCTGACGCTCTTCTATGCTAAGAGAAGGATACGGATTAAAATTAAAGAGCAGGGAAGATGATTTATGACGGGGGAGCCAGAGGGGGAGCTGGCTTAGGAAGACGAAGGAAACAGACTCGTCATGCGGTAGGGAGTGAGCGAGGGGCGAAGAAGGGGGACGGGATCGAGGGGGGTCGTCGCGATCGCGGAAGGGGGGGCTTCACGGGAACTGGGCGGGAGGCTATGCTGGAATCTTGTTATCTTTCTTCTATTTCATGATTCTTTGAATTCGGGGCGCAAGTAATTTTAGATATTTGTATTTCTCATACATTTTGAGTAGGCTAGAGTGTTATGATGTGCCATCTGGGATAATGGTGTTAAATGTATGCTCGCATTAACGATCTCCTTGGGGAAATTAAATTTAGTGTAGAAAATTAAATATCTGACAACATCAACGCGAATGGGCCGAGTAGAAGGACTGTCAGGGAGACACGTCACCGCCACGCGCATGACAACCCTCGTGCCCTCCACTGACTCAGGAACGTTGGTAAAATCACAATCTCCTTTGCAAATATACAATTAAAATCGTAGTATCTTAAAGGTATAGAAAAACTTACACATAAAATTCCAAAGATTCAAGTGATTTCATATTAACGTTAGCTTTTTTCAAGTGAGATTCAATGAAAAGCCTCTCATTTCTCTGTCTGCGAAAGGTTAAACCCATTTACCAAACTGCAGGTCCATTTGTGTAAAGTCCAAGACTGAAAATTCCACCTGGTCCTTAGCGACTGGAAAGCAAAGCTTTCAATGTGATTTTAATCCTCGTCATGTGCCAGCGACGGCTTTAGCCGATGCTTAGAGAGAGAACCCTCCGCGTGGCCACCTTCTGGTCCATTGAAGTGACCCACTGGCGTTCACTTCCAGCCCCTTGTCCAGCTATCTTATTCCTGAATAAACTGACTTTTGAGTGCCAAGACTGACCTCTGACTTTAAACTGTAACGGAGCACGCTGGGTATTTATTTAGCTCTGCAGGTGGTGTCCTCTTTGAGACGTCAGAGTGTACTGGCAAAGCATCGGGTCCTCCAGCTTCCACTGTGTCTGGCAGCCACACCCCAGCAGCAGCATGACCGAGTCAGCATTCCTGCTGACTGCTAACCAGGGACTGCTCTCTGCTCCTGGGCGCCGCCCACCGGTCCTTGCCACGTGGCTCCCTCCTCTTCAACATGGCCGTTAGCTTCCTTCCAAGACTAGTAGGAGAGCATCTCTCGGACACGTCATATTTTTTTAAAGAACCCACCCAATTAGCTTCAGCCCAACTCAAATGAACTCCCTTTTGAGCAACTGGAAGCGAACTGATTAGCATCTCATCATAGTGGATTCCCGTCCCATCGGATCCACTTGCTCTGCTCACAGTGGGGGTGATAACAAATGCTATACGTACGGAGGGTGGAAACTCCTGGAGTTGTCGTAGAATACTGCCTACACGGGCCGATTATTCTAAGATCTCTCTATGACTCTAAATTTCTTAGATGCTGTGAAGAGTTGAATAGTGCAGAAGATCAGGTAACCTTACAGCTGAACTGGATGTCCCTGTGCTTTTTTCTGAGATGCCCGGAAGTCTGGTACTGACCTTTGTCCAAGGTAAGGATGAGATAGACTAGTTAGTGAATTATGACGTGCTGTTTGCAGTTTGAAACTTCGCTATAGGCACCTGCGGTTAGGGTCTCTACATTTTTCGGAAACGTGTTGGTTGGGGTTTACACCCGCGCACCCCGGGTCATCCAGTCTGCCTTTGCTGCACCAGCAGTGGGAGATATAAGACCTCACTGGCAACTTCGTCTGGGGTGTCCCGAAACCAAGTTTCTTCAGGCGTATCCCGTGCTTCATAATCTGACGGTGAAACTCGTGTGGGGTGAACAGCCATCCCCGGTCCTCTGGACTCAAGAGTTTCCTAGAACCTCAGACTCTTAAGTGTTGAAACTGAGAAAGCGCCAAGGAAAGTAGATGAGCTGTTTACCTGAGGCGTCTCCTGTGCATCTGAGGAGGAACCCTGGGGAGCAAAGGGAACACTTGTAACGTCTTAGTCCACACGACGCCTGCCCGAGTGACTGTCCTCTGCGTCCTTTATCTTTGCCTTTACTTCGGCTTTGCACAAGTCTGCCCTGTGAAGCCTTGTGAGTCTGTCCAATTATTCCACTCTGTGTAGTAGATGGAGACTCAGAAGCTCTAACCACGAATGATGAGTAATAATTATGTTTTTGGAAACTTATTTCTACGCCTCTGTGAGGATTGATGAGAAAAGATATTCATCCTCCCCTGAGAACACTGTGGTTGCCGCTGTCATCTGGGGTGACCCTGTAGGGCCGTGACCTCAGAATTAAGTATGAAGGGTATGAGCGCCACCTGACATGGGATGAAAATGCTCAAGTTGAAACACTGGTCACGTGCCATACTCTGATCCCAAGACAATTTCCCCACACATTGAAATAGGGCAATTAAGAAAAGAATCCTACTTTTTCCCTAGGTCCAGGTTTTCAGCTGCACACCTTAATTACAGTTTTATAAACATAAAGACAAGACATGGGTATTAGCATCACCTAGCGTTTCTGCATTACTTTAGAGTCCTTGACGTTTTATGTACATTTTATGGTTCGATTTATCACAGTAACCCTACGAAACGAATGTGGGCATCATCTCCGTTCTACAGTAAGGAAATGGAGTGACAGGGACGATGATCTCGGCCAGTCCCTAAGGAACAAGTACGACACTAAAATCCAGGATTTAGACTTTTGTTTAGTGGCTTTTTCACAAAACCACTAAATCTTATGTGTAAAAGTATAGTGTTTACTTTACTGTTACATATCTTACTATGCGGTTTCAATTAATCTTTTAAATGGATCTTGATG
>NW_024342467.1:24981225-24984340 GCF_902729225.1 Pteropus medius | reverse complement strand
AAGTCCAAGACTGAAAATTCCACCTGGTCCTTAGCGACTGGAAAGCAAAGCTTTCAATGTGATTTTAATCCTCGTCATGTGCCAGCGACGGCTTTAGCCGAAGCTTAGAGAGAGAACCCTCCGCGTGGCCACCTTCTAGTCCATTGAAGTGACCCACTGGCATTCACTTCCAGCCCCTTGTCCAGCTATCTTATTCCTGAATAAACTGACCTTTGAGTGCCAAGACTGACCTCTGACTTTAAACTGTAACGGAGCACGCTGGGTATTTATTTAGCTCTGCAGGTGGTGTCCTCTTTGAGACGTCAGAGTGTACTGGCAAAGCATCGGGTCCTCCAGCTTCCAGTGTGTCTGGCAGCCACACCCTGGCAGCAGCATGACCGAGTCAGCATTCTTGCTGACTGCTAACCAGGGACTGCTCTCTGCTCCTGGGCGCCGCCCACCGGTCCTTGCCACGTGGCTCCCTCCTCTTCAACATGGCCGTTAGCTTCCTTCCAAGACTAGTAGGAGAGCATCTCTCGGACACGTCATATTTTTTTAAAGAACCCACCCAATTAGCTTCAGCCCAACTCAAATCAACTCCCTTTTGAGCAACTGGAAGCGAACTGATTAGCATCTCATCATAGTGGATTCCCGTCCCATCGGATCCACTTGCTCTGCTCACAGTGGGGGTGATAACAAATGCTATACGTACGGAGGGTGGAAACTCCTGGAGTTGTCGTAGAATACTGCCTACACGGGCCGATTATTCTAAGATCTCTCTATGACTCTAAATTTCTTAGATGCTGTGAAGAGTTGAATAGTGCAGAAGATCAGGTAACCTTACAGCTGAACTGGATGTCCCTGTGCTTTTTTCTGAGATGCCCGGAAGTCTGGTACTGACCTTTGTCCAAGGTAAGGATGAGATAGACTAGTTAGTGAATTATGACGTGCTGTTTGCAGTTTGAAACTTCGCTATAGGCACCCGCGGTTAGGGTCTCTACATTTTTCGGAAACGTGTTGGTTGGGGTTTACACCCGCGTACCCCGGGTCATCCAGCTTGCCTTTGCTGCACCAGCAGTGGGAGATATAAGACCTCACTGGCAACTTCGTCTGGGGTGTCCCGAAACCAAGTTTCTTCAGGCGTATCCCGTGCTTCATAATCTGACGGTGAAACTCGTGTGGGGTGAACAGCCATCCCCGGTCCTCTGGACTCAAGAGTTTCCTAGAACCTCAGACTCTTAAGTGTTGGAACTGAGAAAGCACCAAGGAAAGTAGATGAGCTGTTTACCTGAGGCGTCTCCTGTGCATCTGAGGAGGAACCCTGGGGAGCAAAGGGAACACTTGTAACGTCTTAGTCCACACGACGCCTGCCCGAGTGACTGTCTTCTGCGTCCTTTATCTTTGCCTTTACTTCGGCTTTGCACAAGTCTGCCCTGTGAAGCCTTGTGAGTCTGTCCAATTATTCCACTCTGTGTAGTAGATGGAGACTCAGAAGCTCTAACCACGAATGATGAGTAATAATTATGTTTTTGGAAACTTATTTCCACGCCTCTGTGAGGGGTGATGAGAAAAGATATTCATCCTCCCCTGAGAACACTGTGGTTGCCGCTGTCATCTGGGGTGACCCTGTAGGGCCGTGACCTAAGAATTAAGAATGAAGGGTATGAGCGCCACCTGACATGGGATGAAAATGCTCAAGTCGAAACATTGGTCACGTGCCATACTCTGATCCCAAGAAAATTTCCCCACACATTGAAATAGGGCAATTAAGAAAAGAATCCTACTTTTTCCCTAGGTCCAGGTTTTCAGCTGCACACCTTGATTACAGTTTTATAAACATAAAGACAAGACATGGGTATTAGCATCACCTAGCGTTTCTGCATTACTTTAGAGTCATTGACGTTTTACGTACATTTTATGGTTCGATTTTTCACAGTAACCCTACGAAACGAATGTGGGCATCATCTCCGTTCTACAGTAAGGAAATGGAGTGACAGGGACAATGATCTCGGCCAGTCCCTAAGGAACAAGTACGACACTAAAATCCAGGATTTAGACTTTTGTTTAGTGGCTTTTTCACAAAACCACTAAATCTTATGTGTAAAAGTATAGCGTTTACTTTACTGTTACGTATCTTACTATGCGGTTTCAATTAATCTTTTAAATGGATCTTGATGCAAATTCTTTAGCTTAAGCTGAGAGAGTGGAGAGGAAGTAAATTAACATTTATTCTTTAACCACTATGTTTTTAATTGTGCAAAACATCTTACTTTAACATCAGAAATTTGATTTGAAGATAGAAAAAACGGTTCTCTAAATATTGCGGATAAGTTTTTCGGGGTTAGAGACGTTTGTAACTCTTTCGAGATCCCATAGCTTGTCGAGTCACTTCTTTTTGTTTCCAAAGACATAGTCTTTATAGAGATAGTTTTCTAAAACTGTAATATTGGCCAGTTTGAAAGGACTCTAGTACCCGAGAGATGAAAAGTTTAACTATATTCAGCACCTAGCCGGAGCTAGATGCTCAATCGTTGAGATAAAGTTGTTCAAAGTTTTCCCTCTCAAATTATTCTCCTTAACCCATAAGTTGATGTGACTCTTATTCTGCAAGTTCTCCGTGTATTGGTTCTAAATGGCCGATTTTAAGTCATTTTAAAAACTTGGAAAATGTCCTCCCGCGTTGCTTCGAGTCTTCTCTTCTACAGGCGGGATGTCCACGTTCCTAGAGCACTGCCACATGTGACCCAGCTGCAAGACTGTCCCCCACTGGGAAGCTGTCCTCCAGATCCACACAGAGTGTGCCTCCTGCCCGTGGCACCTGCGCGCGATCTCCCCAGCATGCCCCGGGAGGGAACGATATGATGCCCCACAGAGGAACCCACTGGACCTCGAGTCTCTCGAGTGCCTCTGATACGTCTTTGACATCTTGTGGCATTGCGTCGAAGTCAAAGCACCAGTATAAACTCACAGTTTTACATAGATGAATAGGTAAATAGTGACAATTCTATATGGGTATGTATTGGGAATAGCTATATTTATATAAACTATATCTACGTATGTATCTATCTATCTTATGTAGGTATGCATGTGTATCTGATTTATCTGTCTCTATCTATCATCTATCTACCTATGTACC
>NW_024342467.1:24964431-24975275 GCF_902729225.1 Pteropus medius | reverse complement strand
CGGCTTCCTAGGCAGAAATAGAACCAGAGGCCACTTTTTTAGAATCTAAGTTGAGCTCAATCACAGTAGCTCCACCGTGATTACAGGATGTGTTCGGTAATTAGGGGGATAATGTATTCTATTTGTTTATCTTATCTGCATTTCAAAATTTTGAAAAAAATGATATGGTGTAACTTACAGAAGGATGTAAAGCATGTCGTGAGGCTGAAAGAAAGAGAGAAATCTATGGTAAAGGATAATAAGGTGAAAACTATCCTAAGGTCTTAAATAATAGTTATCGACGGAAGAGCAAATAAAATACATCCTCGAGAGAAGAACAAACCATTTTCTCAGGAAAGGAACACAGAGATTTGAAGGGAAGTCACTCCCTGGAGCCCTCCTACAAGAGGCATGCCGTGATATACGGGACAACCCTCGGAACAGCATCCTGAACATAAATATACGTTTTATGTGGATACATGATTCTTACGTGTTCCTCTAGCGAGGGCAGGCACAATGCCAAACCCAAATTCAGCAGCAAACACTTCCACAAAAGCAAATAGCCCCTCCAAAAATGTTCCACATAGGTATTTTCTTTCCTGATTTTTGAGTAAAATACAGAATATAGACAGAAATGGGGGGGTCGAATGGAGTATACATCACTCAACAACTCTCTACGGATATTAATTTCAAACAGATATTATTTACTGTTAAGGAGGAGTGAACGTTCCATGAACATATCTACCGGTATATCGAGAACCGGAACCAGCGTGCAGAGAATCCCATCGTGGAAATCAGAAATGATACCCATTTACATAACTCGCATGGAATATAAAGCACCCTACAGAGTTCTGAAGCCTGAACACATGGTCACCTCGATTTTCTGTTATTAAGAAACGCCGATTACACATAAGGGAACAGTCAAGATGGCCTTGCTCCTGAGAAAAACGAGGGTGGATGGCATCGTGGAAACCATCGTATGTAAAATTCCCATTAAGTCTGCACATTTGTGTATTTTAAGCAGTCTGCAAATCTGCCACTATGTATGAGAGTCTCCTTTGCAAGTTCAATAATCTAACTCTTCATTTCCCATTGCTGTCTTCCCTGCGATTGCTCTAATGGATCTGCGAGCTTCAACGACAGGACAAACTCTGTTGTTTTTAAAGTACCTGAGCCCATGCCTGGCAGAAAATACTTCTGTGTATCAGGTAGCAAAACGGCTTTCCCAGCTGTACGATGACTAGGAGGGGCCTTCAGGTGGAGACAGAATGACCCAGAAATCTCACACCCATTACCTTTTTCTGATGATAAAATTATTATCAGCAAAGCTAAAAGGAAGAAGTTATCAATTCGTACAAGTTGACAGTTTTTGCTTCCAGAGATCGTTATTCTTTAACGAGAATCTACTAAAGCCCCACGGGTCAACATGGTGACGTTTTAGGGCATGGACGGTGATCGCCTCAGTGATGGCCAAACGTCTCTCTGTGCGAAGAGGAAAAAGCACCATAAAGGAACTTTCGGGAAAGGAGCACCTCCTTCTCGCTACTCCTCTTCTGCCCCTGGGCTGGATTGTGAGAGACTTAAGCATCCAGCATGGACCCAAGCTGCAAATTCAACTTTAAAGACTATAATCTGCTCAACTTTTACCGAGAGGAAAACCGGTCTTCAATACAATTCAGTCATGTATTTGATGAAAAGTTCCATCTGGAAGAAATAAGTCGACGCTAGCCTACTTCCGATATTGCCCACACATTTGAAATGACTGCTCCCTGAATAATTTCGGGGAAGGTGAGTGTCCGATGGCAGCAAGTCAGTATTTGACATAAAATTGGGTTGATATATAAGTATTACAGATACACATTTCTATTAGGCAGTACTCTGAAAAAAGGTCTCATCCAGCCGACAGCAGTTCAGCAATTCGGCTCCTGCACTTCCAATACGAACTGCATCGCGCGTTACAGATGGGCTTGGAAAGTCCCCAGACCGTTTGGCACATTACTGCAATCCCTTGCAAAACGGGAAAATCAATCGTACCCGGCTTCGCAGCAGCAGCAGTGGAGAGAGATCAGTTCAGCGCAGTGGCCGCCGTTATCGACTGTGTTGATGATATGGATGGACTACTGCTCCCTCTCATAGAAATATGGGTTGTGATGATCCTCATGGCTCAGCAAAGATGGGGATTTTTTCCCAGATGGAGGAGATATGAAGACCCGCCGTTTTTGAGTACTTTAGGACAGGCTGCTGAGGACAGTGCTGGTGGAGACGCCGGAACGGGAGGGAAGAGACGTGGATTTGACGACAAGAGCGCCGCATCCGGTGATGTGTTTTCTTGCATTTTTGTTCCTTTCCATGTGAACTTTCCATCTCGGATCATCTACTTTCTGCAAGAAAAACTGTTTAGTGTTTCCTTTAGGTCTGCGGGTCACACTTTTTTTTTTTCTTTTTCCAGAAATATTTTTTCTAGCCTCATTTTGGAAATATATTTGTGATGGGCTTGACTTCTAGATTGATAGTTTTTTCTCCATTGTCTTCTGGGTTTGTTCGTTTAAAATTGGGATGTCAATCTTCTTTCTAGCCTTTCTTAGAGGTAAATTAAATCTCTGTCTGTCTGTCTGTCTGTCTGTCTGTCTGTCTCTCTCTCTCTCTCTCTCTCACATCTGTATTTTCCGCTGCTCCTTGGTGTGGATTTACTTTGTTTGTCTGGCCTTAAGTTTGCTGCGCTGGCCTTCTGGAAGCCGTGACTGAATATTTCCCCTTACTTTCAGAAAGTTTTCGGCCCTCGAATTTCTAAATGTTGCGTCTGCGTGCATTGCATCCCCCTCTCCTTCTGGGACTCTAAGTGGGTAATTTTGTTCCCTTGCCCTACAGACTCTACATTGCATACCATCCACAAAGTTTTTAATACCAATTACTTGCTTTTAGTTTTATATTTTTATTTAGGTCATTTCTAGGATTCTATTTTTTTCCCAAGTGCCTCAGTATTGTCTTTAATTGTCCTTACTGCTACAGAGCTTACTTCCCCTCAACTTCATTGAGGAATAATTGACAAATACAATTGTATATATTTAAAGTGTACAGTGTGATGATTTGATATTCATCTAGACTGGCAGGGCCAGATTACCAGTCAGGTGATTTTAAATTAATCCATGGGTTCCTGTGATTAACTTCCAGTGTGTGGGGCAGAAGGGTGGGGGATGAAAAAATCATCACATCTGCTCGCCACAGCTTTCGAGTATGTAATACTGTAGTATTAATGATAGTCACCATGCTGCACATTAGATCCTCGGGACTTATTTTTATGACTGGAAGTGTTTACTGTTTGACCTTAATCTCCCCATTTCCTCATCCTCCCTGCCAGCCCCTGGCAACCAACATTCTGGTCTGTTTCTATAAAGTTAGGGTTTTTTAAATTATTATTATTGATTTCACATATAAGTGATACCATACAGTATTTGTCATTCTCTGTCCGGCTTATTTTACTTAGTATAATGCCCTCCAGTTTCGTCCATGTTGCTGCAAACAGAAGCATTTTCTTCTTACTTATGGCTGAACAATCTTCCATCGTATGTATACATCACGTCTTCTTTATTCATTCATCCATTAACGGATACCTAGGTTGTTTCTATACCTTGGCTGCTGTGAATAATGTGACAAGGAACATGAGAGTGTGGATATCTCCTCAAGATACTGGTTTTCTTTCTTTCGGGTATGTACCCAGGCTGCCGTGTCTATGTTACCTTAAAATATCGAAGGCGATGATGTGTCGGTATCGTCATCTCTCCAACATTTTCGGAGATATGTCTTTTCTTATTCCTTCCCCCAGCGATAACCAAACCTCTTTCCTGTGATACCAGAGTTACTGGTCTGATGGGTCCTCCTCTATGCTCATCAATTTATACTCAGTGCAGAGCTTTACATTTCTGAGAATATTTGTTTCATATGCTCAGCTTTTGCTTCCATTCCTTGCTACAATCTTTTAATAGTGAAAACTTCAAAGCTCTTATCAGTTTCAACAGTTATCACAGATCTATCTGTAGAGTACTCCATTTAAGTGTTTAGCCTTCATTTTGAGGGTAAATAATAATTTGTAATTCTTTTTTAAGGATTCGGCCGGTCCACTTCATAATCTGACATCTTTAGAAAAACATTATCACTTAGTTTTTCTGAATATCTTATCTGGATTTTTCTTCTTCTTCTTCTTCTTCTTCTTCTTCTTCTTTATGGCTGTGCTATTTCTTTATTTCTGGCTAGCTATTTCTTCAGCTGCTGTATTTATTTCTTATTTCTTCTTTATTTGCTCCTCATATCTCATCCTCATCATCTCTATTCTCCTCTCATGGCTGTCCTCCTCCTCATCCTTCTTCTTCTTCTCTCATAACTCCTTCATTTATATATATCTCCTCCTTTATTGTGTATCATCATATATTGGCTGTGCTCTCATCCTCCTTTGTCATCATCATATCATCCTCCTCCTCTTCCTCCTCTTCCTCTTCTTCCTCTATCCTACTTCATTTCTATCCTACTTCTATCAGTTTAGGGGGAAGGACTGAAAGGCCAAGTCTCCTGTGAAAGTTGATGTTATCATCTTGACTCTAAGGTTTAGCACCATGACTAATGTCTGCGTCTGATGGCTTCGATATTGGGTGTTCCTTCCAGTGGCTCTGTTTTCATTCTCCATTGCTTACGCTGGCTTTATTAATGCAATCTTGTCTGGTAATTTTTGATTGTGTACAGGGCATTGTCTTTCCAGAATTATTTATAGAAATAATATGCGGTGTAAGATGTGTTTAGTTTTTGAAACAGAGCCTTTCCAATTGCCTTTGCTGATGCCTTAATATTAGTAATTGGAAGTTAACTCGCCAAATTTCATTTGAAGGATTAAAATAATTTCAAATTAATTTATGATCCCAGTGATCACGTATCTACTTCAGGTGACATTTCTCCTCCAGTACAAGTCTTTAAAATCACGGCTCAAAGTAAGGACTGTTCGCCAGGATCCCCTCTTTGTAGTCCTGGACTCCAGTTCCCAATCTCTGAGCCCTGTGAGGCCGTCCACACCACCCACAGCTTCTCAGCTCCCCGTCAGCCCCCGCAATCAAGCCAAGAGTAAAGGTGCTCCATTTAGTTAAGGAACAGACTTTCCGAAGTCACTTCCTAGCTTCACTTAGTGACTCTTCCCCATCCAAATGATCTCTACAATATTACCTATTTATCAATTGCATATTTACTTTTAAAATATTTTGACCAGTTTTTTTTCTAGTTTCCTCAATGGAAGGGTTGCTTTGGTTTGTTTAGTCTGATATTATCAGCAAGGCAAGTAACCCTAAAAATGCCTCTGACTACATTTATGACTTTGAAAATGCCACTCACCTTTAAGAATGAAAGAGACTAGGTAGTATTTGTTTACGACTGAAGTCACATTTTCTTTTTAATCTGGAATAAAACGCAAACGTGGCCTTTAATAAGTAAACATGAGCTTCCCATAGAAACATATCTTACGGAGTTTGGTCTTCTCTGAGGGTCAGCTTTGATGGCTGTCCTTCGCCAACGCAGTGTTCTTTTCTGGGGCAGGTGCACAGAGTGGGATGATGTACTTCCAGCATCTTAGAGAACGGCTCATTTTATAAAGACTAACGTTTTTAAGAAATAGTGTGATATTAATTGTGAGGGAAATGGACCTATCACGAGATAAGTACATCTGTCCCTAACAAAATAAATGCTTTCATTAATTATCTCCAGATGGGAGGGTTATTGTAGTTTAGGCTTTCTCCTCTCTGAATTATTTTGCGTGGCACAAATTTTATTTTACAATAAAAGTGGGCTTCTTATAAATTATCTTAGAATTTTAAAAATATTACTTGTCAGAAAACAGCAAAGATAAGATCTTTTCCTTTTTCTAATGTGCAGTTTGAAATTTCTCTGCTTGTACATTTCTTCAGACATTTCCAATTTTAATCAAGGAGAAATGGAAATTAAAGCAAACTGTATTTTTTAATTTCAGGAAGCACTTTCGAAGGAACAGTCGCTCTGGGTTAAACGGTGTTTGTAACCCTGAGCCGTTACATACATACCACACAGTGACTTGGCTTGGTGGCCCTTCACTTTAAAGATCTGCAGCTTTATGCTGCTTGTGCCAAAGTACTTAGGAGATGTTCGCATTTGTTATGGCTATTAATTGATTGATCATCTGACATGATTAACCTGATATTGACCTAACTACCCATTAGCACATAAGAAACCCCGTTAAGAAATAATTGATGAAATTAAATGTTTTCAGAATCTTAGGACTCAAGATCCATTTGTTTCATGGTTTAATAATTTTTGGTAATATCAAAAGAATGGCCCGACAACACTGTTGCACGCTTTGGCGGCGTCATTGTCAACGTCACTGAGTTTTCGAGTATTTATTTCTTTTTTCTACCGGTAGGTTGAATTTGATCATTTATTGTGTACTCTGGGAACTTTGGGTTTATGTAGATGTTCTAGATAACAGAATCTTTTTTTTTTTTAAATAAACAACTTACTATTTTTTTCTATTAATTTTATAGAAATGAAGGTTATTAAACACATTTTCAGGTAAGTACATTCACTACCAGTTCACCTGTACCACAAGAGAGTCCAAGAAAGGTTATTTAGGTTGAAATAAAATTATATAAAATGGCAACTTATAGCCTCAAAGAGGAAAGGAGAACATCAGAAATAGTAAATATCTGGCTAAATGTAAAAGACTATTTTCCTCTTAATCTTTTGGAATACATATGACTGATATATGTAGTGACTATTGCATAAATAATGGGAATAATAGTAAATAGACTTACGCAGATATAAGGTTTTTATATTTTATGGAAAATGGTACAATATTAACTCTAAGTAAACCAGAAAGTAGAGAATGTATAGGCTAATCCCTACAGGGACCAGCATAAAGTAATATAATGGGGTGATAGCTAAAAGCCAAGAGATTAATGAAATGGAATTTTAAAGAATCTACAAACGGTGAATACAAAGACTTTACGACTTAGATTTTCACTCTTGAGTAGATGTTTTAAATGGCCCATTCGCATGCTCCAGATGCACGCACAGAATGCCACGATAGTTAAAAGGAAGGGAAAAAACACAAACGTCCATCGGAAGTAGAGCATGGTGTGTGCAAACAATCGAATACCATAGGGCAGCGTCAATAAAGAGATGACAGTTACATGCACAAATGCGGATGATTCTTAGAGTCGTCATTCTGCATGGAAAAAAAAAACAAAGAATAAAAGAATATAGAGAATATGACTCAAGTTATCGTAGAACACAAAGACAGAAAGATCAAACATGCTGTTAAGGGAAGTGCATGTCGTTGCTAAAAATCCTTTTACAAAGGAAACCAAGTTCGGGAAGGCGGTTTACCTGTGCAGAGGTGGAGGCCATGACTGGGCGGTGACACTGTGGGGTTTTGGGGTGCTGGTGGTGGTTTAATGGGTACTCATTTTATATTATTCATAATTCACTACGATTGTATTTTGCTCAGCTTTCCGTCTGTGCATTATCGGTTACGCTGCAATGCCTGAAGTGTCTGAAGGTGTCACTTGCCCTCCAGTCTGCTAGAGCCAAGGCCTGTATGTCACCACTGCACAACGCAAAGTCTAGGAGAAAGTAATATAACCTTAGAATTAATAAGAACGATGATAACCACACAATATAATGATAACGACGATGAGATCTGGCATTTGCTGACATCTTAGGACCTACTCTTGATCAAAATATCTACCGTGGGGCTGCAATTTCAGATCAGCCCTCTGAGAAGTTGGATGGCATTAGCAATTTTGACTTCTCCCAGTCTTACATTGCTCAGCAGGCCACGCGGCGCAGCGCGTAGAAGCAAGGATGCTGCTTAGTGGATCAGGACGGGAAGAGAGACCGACATGCCGAGCGCACCCCACAGCTCGGCCTCGTGCTGGGGTTCACCTGGTCCGCTCACAGCCTCACCCTCGCAAGTGCCCGTGTGTGCGTGCGACCAAAAAATTTAAAGACATACAACAAAATGCGACACATTTAGTGCACGTCGTTTCACAAATGCTAAGCCAAAAAATTCTCAATTTAGTAATGAGTAATAGAAAGAATCACTTATTGACTTCAAGTTTTGTAATGGCCCTATGCTTTCGGCGTTGATTCATTTTGATGGTTTGACAAAATTATGTTAACTTTATATCAATTTGGGAATGGTTTGATTTCAATAGAATTCATATTTTTAAGTTATTTACTAGATATCGATTTATCTTTAGTATATTTTTGAAAGACATTTTATCTCTTGGACCGATAACTAAACGATTTCTACCGCAGAGATTCTAGAAGTTTGAGAATGAGTAAGCGAGTTTTTTTCCTCTTTTTCTTCTTTCTCTCCTCATAAACCATAGTGATCTGTGCGTAAATAAATAAAACGTGTAATTAATTCAAATGCATCTTTACTGGAGCGTAGATTGCAGACTGATGTTAGGGGCGATTAAGGAAGAGAGTGTGACCAACTGTCTCTTTGTCAATGTTGTGTTAAATAAGATTATGACTGCATTTGACTGTTATCACTTCCTACAGCGACTTGGTCTCCTATGCTCATTAAATGCTTCTAAAGATCTCAGCATTGACATGGAAAATCAATATAGCTTTTCTTACTGAAAGTGTATATTCTTCCTGAATCCACTTGGTCACCTATTATCAGTAATTTTCTTGGTAAATAACTTTAAAGTCTTTTTCTTTATATAATGTCCTCTCCGTCAAATATATAAATATAGTTATTTTTTTTCCTAGAGGAATGCTGAACATATCCGATTTAATTTTTAAATTAGCATACTGCGTCTAGTTAAATACTGAAATTGACATTTTCTAACATAATTAATTAGCCACATAATTGGAGCTTTGTTTTGACCTCTGGTGCTTTACTTTTCTCGATATAAATACAGGATATCTTTAAAAGTATACTTAAAACTTTTTGTTGCACCCTTTTTTTTTTTTTAGCAATTTTACTATATCTTAAAACCTGGGAAAAGTCACCTCTGCACACCTCTGCACACCGCGCCGGAGGGGACAGATGACACGCAACCTTACTGGACACCGTGGGGCCAGAACGTAACAACAGCAGGAAGACGCCCGTGCAAAGGGCACACCAGCCGCCGTCGTCCACACTCAGACACGCATTGTCTCCTCCCTCCGTGAACAGGTGCGCTCCGTTTTCTCCCGACCTCCTCTGCTTAAAGCTTTAGTTATATTGCCAGACACAATTTAAATAATTTTTTGCATGATATCATTTTTTTCAGGAACATTTCGTTGTTAAAAATAAAAGGCAGAGAAGTGATGTCAACAGTAAAAATACTTCTTGCTCTCCCTCTCTCCCTCCTTCTTTCTTCCTCTTCTTTCCTCCCCTCCCCCTCCTCCTCCTTCCTTCCTTCCTTCCTATCCTTCCTTCCTTCCTTCCTTCCTATTCCTTCCTTCCTTCCAGCTGTTCCTTCCTTCCTTCCTTCCATTCCTTCTTCCCTCTTGCATTGAATTATCTTTTTCCTAAAACCATAGATTTCTGCAGATGGCTCGCTGAATATTTGCATAAACTATGCCTATGTAGTAGGAAATTAAAGGGAAAAAAAATGACTGCTTGACAACAGTACATGTTCTGTTCGCATGTGGCTGTTTCAGTGCAAATATAATGGATAAAAGTATAAAAATTTCAAATCACGAATTGTACTGGATTAACGTGGTTAGTACAGCAAACTCTAGACCAGAGAGCACACTTTGACTCCAACAGACTTGACTTTGAACACTGGTTATATCATCACTCAGTAGCTGAGTAAAACCACAATGGGACACCATTACCAACACCGGAAAATAGCTAAAATTGAAAAGACTACAGATACTTAATAGACGAAGACACAGGAGTCCCTATACGCCAGCGGTGGGAGCACAGATTTCTATGGTCGCTTTAGTGGAAAAGAGTGTATCCTTGCTATGAAAGATAAACGTAGTATGCCCTATGGCTCAGATGTACATTCGAACAAAGTGCATGCACCTATTCACGAAGACCCGTACAAAATCATTTGCAGTAGCATTATTTGCAATGGTATAAAGCAAGAAACAACCCAAGTGTTTACCAACAGTAGAGTGAGTGAACAAATTCGAATACCTTCATGCAACTGAGCACTTAAAAAGCAAAGGCAATGAGCACACAACAACCCGTGCAGCAAGATGTCGAACGAGAGAAGGCACAAAGAAAATATAAATTATACGCTTCTATTTAAATAATTATCAGCTAGAAACACAACTAACTTATGGTGCTCACGGTAGGATGGGGGAACTTTTAGAGGAGATGGAAGAAGCAGTGATTATGAAGAGACATGAAGCGGATGCTGGATGCCGGAGGTATTGAATTTTGGGGTATGGTTGCAACCTGTGATGCTCCACTTGAATAGAAAGTGTTAAAAAAATTAGCACAACATCATCTTTCTGTCTCCCGAACCGCACTGTCTGGGGCCCCACTGCCATCCTGCATCCCACGAGCACAGTCCTCACGGAGAGCCCTTTGCCTCTTTCCTGCATCGGACTGACCGTTTTATGGATCCCAATGTTCCTTTCTTCGATTTCTTCTCTCATTTTGTCAGCAGATACGTCCACACCTTTGTCAAAAACTGTGCGAGAGAAATCAATAGTTTGAGACTTTAAATATCTGAAAATATTTTACCATTATACTCTTTAATAATTTGGCTAGGGATATAATTCTAGGTTGAATATGATGTTCCTTCAGATCTTCAAGGAGTAATTCTATCATCTTCTTGCTTCTGGTGTTGCTTTCAAATTTGTCCCATGAAAGGTTCCACCTCTCTCTCTCTCTCTCTCTCTCT
>NW_024342467.1:24905590-24964407 GCF_902729225.1 Pteropus medius | reverse complement strand
TTGCAGAATCATCTCGGTTATAATTGCTCTGGTATTTTCCAAAGATGTACTTTGCAGCAGATCCATTTCTTTCATTTCACAAGTACATAGGGACCTTTTAATCATTAATGGGAATTTCCTTGAATTATTTCATTAGTGATATCTTCGTCAAGTTCACTTTTGTTCTCATTGTTCTTATTATTCAGAGGTCGAACCTCCTGGGCACTTGTTTTATTATATTTTGTCTCTTTTTTTCCTCCACTCCACTTCCTTGGAGACGGAGAAGAACCCCTTTACTGAGGTCTTTCTTTCTGCTCTCGCATTTTTCATTTCCGGGGGCCCCTTTACGGTCTCTGCATGTTCTCGTTTCTGTTTTGTAGATGCAGTATCATTTGTACTTACGAAGACATTAACGATGGAGTCGAAGAGCTTCTCTCCCTGCCAGAAACGCTCCGATTTAATGTTCCTTCATCTGCGTCTTCCATATTAGATATTCTTCTCCAATGTCCAGGAAATGTTGACCGGCTGCTCAGAATTTAACTCGGAGAACAAAAAATCATTGCCGACTCAGATTATGTACGTGGTGGCTCATTTTATTGGAACTTCATTGTAGGATGATAGGGATGGGCTATTTCTTGAGGAAGTCTCTTTTTGATGTTTTCCCTTTTCCCTCTGGCTGATCAGAATATGCAGAGATGAAAAAATACGACATTCCGACTTGGACGTCAGGGACCGATGACCAGCATGCCTGGTACATGAAAAGGAGAGTCTGGAGTGTTTCTTTCTTATCGATTCCCTCTAGGAAAATTCCCATGATCTCTCTATTTTTGTCATGGGACCAATACTCCCAACTGTGTCAGCCTTTCTTTGCAGCCCAGAGACCGTGAATTCTTTTGGGAAATAAAAAAAAAAAAAATGAGAGTTAACAAGGGCCATTTGTTTCTTAGCTACAGGACTCGGAGGAGAGTGTCAGCACGTCAAATCTTTTCCAGCCACGTCTCCTCACTGCGACCAACTTGCGTGCGTCCACCCCGCCAATGCCGGTCCCACCAGTGAGTGCTACTGTTAATGAAAATTGATAATGAACTACGGAAATGCATTTTAAAATGGGGTAGTCGCCTAAGTTACATAAAAGATGTAAGATAGATAACTTACACTGGACTTAATCGCTTTTCAGACAGCTTTCAACGTGTCTACATTTAGACCTTTGGTACTACACGCTGCCCAACGTGGTATGATAACACCGATAAAGACGTGAAAGTATAATTCACGGTTTAGACTTCGGAGAGTGAAAGCAAGTGTCATTCCTGGCTTGGCTGTGCTGGGAACACTGGGATGTGTGGTCGTCCTACTCACACGCTGGCTTTGCAAACCCGATGCGGTTTCGTGAGCATCAAGCTATGGACGCGCTAAAAGATACTGCTTCCCCACGCTGATGTACCGGGCACATGCTAGTTTCCAGAACGGTTTTATCTTTACCAATTATTTAGATATTTTGTCCCATTTTCCTTAATTATGTCACATAAATAAGTCGAAATAGAAAACAACGCACTGATAATGGGGTAAAAAGTGTCGTGGTTTTATAACTGGCATACATTTTCAAAGATGTAAAACGTTCCACAAGGTAAATGCAGAAAACATTTAGAATGAATTATTCTAGCTTCTAAAAACCATGAAATGTAAGACTAAAAATCTAAGAAAAAGTATTTCTAGAAAGCAGCATGAAAATTATAACTAAAAGGTATGTAATATTAGGAATCTCTAATATCATTTACACTTTGGTAACATGGGGGATCCAGTAATGGTGTGGAGATCCGTTATTACTTGGTTTTGCGCATTTATGTTTTCTCTCCCTCTCTCTCCTTGTCTCTTTCTCTCTGTCTCTTGATAAATGATAAACATGTTAATATTGGTAAATTAATATCTTGATAATATTATCTATTAACATCTGTTAATATATAAAACAGTATATCAATATTATTGTATATAATGTATAATATTGATATGTCTTTTCGAAGCGCCCTCCCTTGCCAGAAATCTCATCCTAAGAACAATTTTCCCAAATACCATGAAGAAAATGTTGCATATCATACATAATCACTATGTAATTTTTTAAAATTATCTTTCTCCAGTAAAAAACGCGATGTTGTCACATGTCTGTGATAATTTAGTCTGGTGGCGCATGGAAAAGAGCTATATGCTTTTGCAGGAGCAAAGAGAAGAAGTCAGTGCATCATCACCAAATGCAAGAGCCTGCAGGATGGTGAGCCGTAGCAGACTGAAGGGAGAGATGGTCCCCAAGCAGAGCTGTTCAAGTGCCATCGTGGCATATCGTGCAGGCCCCAGCGGCCTGGGACTTTGGGGATGGGGAGTGAGTACAGCTACCAGCTTCCAGTCTTTACACTTTTGGAAACATCAATCTGGGGAAACCAAGTAGAGGACAAGAATTCATGCTTCTGAATGAAGTACGCTAAGGTCCTGACCCACTCCGTCACGTGCTGGTCACACAACCATCCTTAAGAGGTATTATTAGTCTTTTTCTCATAAATCAAGAAATGGAGACTTCACACTGTGAATAGCTGTTCTGTAGTTACGTAAGCAGTTTGCACAGCAGGTAGAATTCTACAGGCTTTTCTGACACTGAAATCAACTACACAGATGTGACAATAATTCCCTTTGTATTCATCTTCGACTTTTTGAAAACTACGCTTGAAAGAACTATCCTGCACCCAAACATCTGCTCTGCAATTTCGGGAGACTAAAAGTGAGGTCACATAGGTTGGAAAGTTGGGTTCAAAACAGGGAAGCACTCCTGAAAGCTGGCAGATATTTTTATGCCCTGTTAAGGACTCTGTGCATTTTGACCTTGAGAAAATAGAGTCCTAAGAGCACTTAAAGAGTCTGGCAGAGCTGATAAAAAATGAGGCCTGTAAACACTGGTGCAGTGTAGTCCCCAGCTAGATGGATGCGTAAGCCACAGCAGGGGTGGCGCCTCTGAGTGACGGAGGCAAATCACCACTGTGTTCCAGCGGCATAGGTTGGGGCACCAGTGAAAACTCAGATGCAACCCCAACTAGAGAAGCCTACATTTCTTTGAATAATGCATAAAGATTTAAATCGTGAAAGCTCATGCTGCGTCTCAGTTGTGTGCCTGCGATGTCGGTGGGAGGAGCACGTCTATAGGTAGATAAAAACATCAGACACGAAAATTTTCATTAAGGTCAGGGATCATTGAAAACATCTTTAAGCTTGAGTCCCCGGAAAATTCTCAACAGTTATTAACAAATATTCCATAACAGGAAACATCAAAGAAAAGAGGTGAATGAAAATAGTTATCATCGAGGCATCGCTCTACACCAGGGACTGTGTCAGTTTGTTTTTATTTTATTTTATTTTATTATTTTATTTTATTTTATTTTATTTTATTTTATTTTATTTTATTTTATTTTATTATTTTATTTTATTTTATTTTATTTTATTTTTATTTTATTATTTTATTTTATTTTTATTTTATTTTATTAAATAAATAAATATTATTCCAAGGGGAGCAAAACATGAAGTGACTTTGTTTTTTCAGTAAAGAAACTAAGATTCTGAGGGTGAAGTCGCTGCTCCCCGCGGTCCAGTGAGTTTTGGCAGGAGAGGATCACCGTCTCAGGCGGGGAAAGACCGTGGTGGTTATAAAGTCCTCTGGTGATCACCTCCTTAAACACCTGGGATCTATGTGTGAGCCACAAAATTGCTCATTTATTAGCTTACTCAGGTTCTGGTCTTTAGAACACAATATAAACTAAGAGAAAATAATTAATTTAATGGCACATAAAAATCAGTACTCAATACACACACGTATTTAGCACATACACACGCGGAGGTTCGACTTGCCAGTCGGATTTGGTCCTGTTAGTGGGGCAGGAACACACGCCACGTGGCGCAGGTGCGCGTAAGCGCCCTCCAGCAGGCGGGGGAGCAGGGCGTCTGCGGTCCTGTGGCCCCTCGACGCCCCACGCTTCAGGCTGGGTAGGTGGTCGGCTTGCGCCGCCAGCATCCCCCTGAGAAGACCCCAGCCGCCGTGCCTTTCTTAGTCATAGGACAGGGGACAGGGACATCTAGGTGTCCACGTGACCAGGGGAGCGTCCGGAGGGGGCCCCATTGGAGGGGGGCTCATACCTGCCTGTCCTTTTTCAGTCACCTCAGATCCGCTGGGCCCGGCCCGGCTAAAGCCCCGCGGGCGTGGGGACGATGAGTCCGCGGGGCCCTCCGGGTCTGTGTCCCCAGCTCACCTACGGGTCGCCGAGAGCGGCCAGTGAAGGACAGGGTGCGGACTGCCTCGGAGCCTCCGCCCCCAATGCAGTTGGAAACCCATTCTTCTAAATGGTTAGAAATGGCGTTTCTCAGAGCATGAAATAACACCCTGGGGGGTCCCGACTGTCCCGCCCCGGCTCACTTACTCTGGTTTCTCATTGACCGGACACTGATGCACAATTTGTCACACTCCTCGTCATAGCCACAGTGCTTTGCAAACACCCGTTAAGATTTTGTTCCTTTCAATGGCTTGCTTTAGGGAAAAGCAATGTTCTTGTTTCCATTTGACAAAACACTTAAAAATGTGGGTGGTGACTACTCTCTTGGCAGTGATATAGTTACTTGATGTTTTAAAAACACTGCACGGACTAGACACAGGAAAGAATTCCAAGTGGTAAAATTGTCTTTTTCCAAATTGGAAGGAGAGTCTGCTATTATGCTGACAGATATAATTCAAAATTAAAATGTATTTGGCCCTATAAGGAATGATGATCTGGCCATCTCAGAATGCAGGCCAGTGCTTACGTATGTATTTACTTGCAGGTGCAATGACCAGCCTGTGTGTGAATGCCTAGAACTCTAAATTCGTTCACTGTGACCTTGGAGATATGCTCTTTTGTTATTTTCTTTATTTTCCAATAACTGAATGATCTATATTTGTTTTCTAGAAAAATATCACCTGATTCAGAGTTCTAGTTTCCAGAATTCTGTATTTTTTACCAGCACTAAATAGAATTAATTCACGTACAGGAGTGCTTCTGAATTCCAGAATGCAGAACTGATGTTTGCTGGTTTAAATTTTATATATTTCAATAAAGGCTAAAAATTATCATCATGATCTTCTAATACATACTCTGGACATCTGAACAGATAACAAAGAGAGGATGAAAAGGAGGACGAGGATATCCCTCCATAAAAATAGCAACAATCCAACAGCCAAAATGGCTGAAAGGTGATGGTTTGGCCAGCCACTCAAAATGCATTTTGAAATGCAGACATGGCGTTGACAAACAGACTATAAGTGTTGGTCTCTCATAAACGAAATGAACAAACAGTAGAAAATTTACAATATCTGAAGTGATTTCATGAAAAGGGAGCAATTATGAGCTCACATTAGTATTTCATTATTGCCTTTAAAATAATTGGAATTTTACATAAAGAATAGATTCGACTGACTTCACTTTTCTTTGCAAATTTGATCATTATGTTGTCTAATCACCAGAATGATTATAGTCTGGTTACTTGAGTTTCTTCAACCCACTTTAATTTCAATTGTAGGAAGAAAACCACAAATTTAGACAGATTTGGTTTAGTTCAAGTAAGAATAGTTTTGTTCTTGGAATGAAACATTCTTGATTCAGGCCTAATATTTTACTCTAAAAATGTCTTTAATAAGTTATACATAGATTTTAAGAAATTACAATACACTACTTATAATTATGTCTCTAAATTCTAATTTATCTGATTTATCCTTATCCTAATTTTTCATGTTATTGAATTTAAAGGAAAGTAAGATTTTTCGGTACTGACAGTTTTTTTTAGGTTATTCTAAGTATTATTATCATACAGGCTATTATTTTAATATCATCTCAAGGGTTCTGTAGCACGCAATACACAGGAATGATTTGCAATACTGCATTTAACATTCTAGCACGTAAGTTCAGTTATAGGTATATATTTCATCAGAAAAAAAGGCATGCAGTTGAGTAAACGTTCATTTTGGTTTTTCCTCCTTTGAATTCTCTAGCAGAAACAAGCCATTTTAAATCTTGCTCCTGGGCTGATGCTGCTTTGAAAATTGGAACGGATCTAGAACTCTCAGAGCTGCGATATAAACTCATGTAAATTGGAATTTATAATGAAAACAGCACCATAAGCTATGTAACTGCAAAAGCCAGGATCCATTCGGATCAAATAAAGCAGAGGGCATGGCAGGGCACCTCCACCGTGCTTCGGTCAACTTTATTCTGCCAGCCTGAGAGTGACCACGTCAGTAATGACAGCGGTCCAGTAATAACTACCCAGAAAGCATTCGGCTTCGTATTTGCAAGTCGCTGGACGGGGCCCTTTGCTCCGTCCACTGCTGCCGGCCCCGGAGCCACTGGGATGTGGGACGCGCAGTGTCAAGCTCGGGGTCTCAGTAAATACGCAGAGACATAGAATCTTCTGCACTGGGTTGGAAAGCCGAATTTGACGGATGTTGGAAGTAAACTAAAAGCCGTTTTTCTTTTATGATCGAAAAGTATGAAGTTTCAAATTTTTGGATTAGGTGCAAAATGAAGAGATGTGACAAGTATAAAGATGAGCGGCTTGCACCACGGGGATGGTCAGGAAGGCTGGCAACACCGCCCGTTCCAGGCTTCGGTCTCCCGTGCGCTTGCTGGTCGTTTGGTGGGTCAGTTAGACGCTCTCAGAATCAGCCCTCTTGCGTCGCCGGGCTGAACGTCTTGCTGACACGCCGGGTTTACTGAAAGGCCCCCTGGCAAGGTGATTGCGTGGACAGTAAAGGATATTTGTATCGGAATATAGGGGAGACTCACGCACGAGGGGAGCATCGCATTTGTAAAGACGCAAACCGTCGTTATAATGCGGACCTTCAGTTGGCGCTCAGAGGCACAGAAGCTTGGAAGGAGTGACGAGGTACTGAGTGTCGCTCATCTTAGCAAAGATAAACAAAGCCGGACACTAGTGGAAGCGGCAAGGACAGGAATGACTATGGCGATAGAGAAGAGTCGTCCGTCCTGAACGAGCTCGGCTTTGCTTTGTACACAGGTGACTGGGCTATGGACAGAGAGCAGCGGGGGGCAGGGAGAGGGGTGAGCGGGCGCAGTAGAATCTGGGAAGCGGGGAGCCGGGTCGCTCCCTGTGACGCCCATCTGGGCTTGCTGACCCCTCGCGAACACCTGCCGTCCACGGAGACCAGGGACAGGGGCCTGATCTCGGTATTGGCTTCTTCTGCCCGCCTCGAGTTTCCTCTGGCAGACACTTTATGGAAGACTCAGGTCATCCTAAAAATGCGGCCTTGGGCTGTTGGAGATGACCGTGGTGTTGGTTGAGGTCTGACCCCGCCATCTGGAGACTCGTCCGGAAGGGGGCTCAGGGCAGCGGGCCTGGGTTTGGTCAAGGCAAGGATCTTTGTCACTTTTGTTTTTACAGTAAGTGAAAAGATGGACAACGGCAAACTCTACACTTTTCTTGGATTTATCAGAAAACTGAGGTCACAGAACAATTAACCTGAAATCTAGAGAAACGAAGGTCTAGGGAGAAAAACAGGATGTGGCCATTTGCTTCTCTGGGCACTCATCATCAAATACCAGAAAAGTTGATAAAAAGAGTCAGCTAGAAAATATTAACCAATCGTTGAACGCGTCGTGTGGGGGGCATGGGAGGGAAGCTCCTGCTGGCCTAGGACCGGGAGGGGTTTGGCCCCTCAAAGGCAGCGTTACACCCAGGCGAGCAGAAACGCCTGTGGGTCCCCACCTGAGCCAGGCCGACGGCGCCCGCCGGCCACCGAGCTCTGGGGATGTCCCCTTTCCTCCCCGACACTGACAGTCAGCGAGGAGGATGCTGGGACGGAGTTGCAGGAGACGGACCCTCCCTGGGAGGTCCCCAAAACACGCCTAAACACTGTGGGAACCGCCTCAGGAGTTCGCCCCAACCACAGACACCGTCACCACGGGGATTGGCGGTCTGTGGTGTCTGCGGGTAACTATAGCAACCACGGACTTCAGACCCGGCCCAGCCCCAACACGGATTTACACAAACCGGGGAAGCAGACCAGGGACATGGGTCCCACGTGAAGCGTAACAATTATTTTCCCGAGAACTATACAATATGCCTGACTTTGAACAAAAAATTGTGAAGCATATACCACTGGGCCGGAAATAGCCCAGTCCAAAGAGTCAAAACAGTCATCAGAACTAGACTGACGGGAAATGTTGAAACGATCAGATTAAAGGGCCCATGGAAAATGCTGATGACGAGTAAAATGCAACAGCTCGTTTCAACAGAAAGATGGAAACCTAAGGAAGAATGAAATGGGCATGCTGGAAACAGACGTAAAGAACTTCGTCCTGTTGTCCCATGGGCAGGACCACCATAGCGGTACGGAAAAAATACAACCACCTTGCTTCACACAGGATATGACTATCTATTGTATAAACTCCCAAAGTATCTACAAAAATTTTTCAAAGAATAAATATTGGTTTGGCAAAGTCACAGGTGAGAAGACTGAAATACAAAAACGGTCCTATTCCTATAAATAAGCAATGACAAGTGGGACTACGCTATTTTCAAACAGCACCCAAAAGTCAAGGATGAGCAAAGCAAAGCCTCCTCATACCCAGAGCAGAGGACAAGTTGGAACGCTTCTCGGGGGTTCCCCATGTGGCCTCAGGTTCAGGAGTGCCTGCTCTGCAGAGGGCTTTGCTCCCAGCTCTGCCCTGCCCCTCTTTCTCATCCACCGTCAGGAAGCTGGCGAAAGAGTTGTTGGGTGCACGCAGACTCCCTCTGCATCTAGGGCATCTGAAGTTCAGAGTCTTGTGCCAGTCCACGTGCAGCCTTTAAGGATGAGCTAAAATTATACCTTGAGGCTTTCTTATTTGTATTGAGATATAATTGACTGTGCAAGCTTAAGGCGCTGATTTGCTACACTTACATATTGCAATGTGATTACCACTGTAGCTGAGCTAACACCTCAATCATGTTACGAGATTATACAGTTTTTGGAAGGGTGAGGACAATTAAGATCTACTCCCTTAGCAACTCTTAAGTGTAGAATACAGTATTGTCCCCGTCATCCCAATGCTTTGCATTAGATCTCCGGACCTTGGTCATCGCACGACTGGAAGCTCGTACGCTTCGACCAGCACCCTAGTCCTCCTGCCCCAGCCCCCGGCAGCCACTGTTCTGCTCTGTTTCTCCAATTTCGTCTTTTCTTAGATTCCACACATAAGTGAGATCATGCAGTATTTGTCTTCTCTGCCTGACATACCTCATTCAGCAAATGCCCTCAAGGTCCATCCATGTTGTCACAAATAGCAGGATTTCCTTCTTTCACGCCACTGTGTGTGTGTGTGTGTGTGTGTGTGTGTGTACACACACACATGCATACATATGTACGTTTCTTTCATCCATGTATCCGTTGGCAGACACGTAGGCTGTTTTCACATCTTGGCTATTGTGAATAATGCTGCAATGAATATGTGGGTGCAGATATCTTTTCAATATCCTATTTTTAATTCTTTTGGGTATAAACTCAGAAGTGAGATTTCTGGATCACATGGTAGCTCTATTTTTTCCCTTTTTTCTTTCGAAACCCATCCGTACCGTTTTCCGCCGTGGCTGCACCAGCTGGCATCCCGCCAACAGTGCACGAGGGGTCCCTTTTCTTCACTGTCTCGCAAACACTTATTGCTTTTCTTCTTGACGACGGCCATTTTAACAGGTGTCAGGTGGTATCTCATTGTGGGTTTGACACATCGCCCTGATGATTCATGATGCCGAAGACCTTTTCATGTATATGTTGGTCATTTGGAGGTCTTCTTTGGAAAAATGTCTATTCAGGTCCTCTGCCTATTTTTAAATGAAATGTTTTTAGTTGTATTTCTGTCTATATACATTTGGATATTAACCCCTTATCAGATACATGCTTTGCGAGCATTTCCTTCCACTTCACAGACTGACTTTTCATTTTGTTGGTGGTTTTCTTTCTTGTAAAGGGCTTTTTAGTTTGATATAGTTTATCAATCCTACTTTACTCTTTCCTGCGTTCACAGGTTTACTTTGCCAATCTTTTTGCTTTGTCTGGATAAGTCCCGTTAATATTTCTTTTAATTTGGAATCCTGGCTTTTCCTTCATTTTGAGTGAAATCTCTCAATCTCCCTAAAGCTTAGTTTCTCTTAATTAAAGATATCAATACCAAATTAAAGTGTGCTATAAGGAAACAATATGGAGACAACCCAATAAATATTAGCACCTCGCTGTATCATCAGAAACTTTCCCAGATACACCTAAACTCTAATAGTCATCAACCCTCAGAAATATCCCCAAATGTCCCTATATCGTATAGTTAAACTTTTATACTACATTTTCACATATTATATCAGTTTTTGTCTATACATGCCATTCAATTGATATATATAAATTTGTATGTTGTATATGTAATTTTTTTATTATATTACATTTTTACATAGATGTTGTTTTGACTTTTTTCATGTATATATGCCACCTATTTTCAATGGGATTTGCACTATTGTGTGCTTCTATCATATAGGTTTTGTTACCGATTACAAGACAATATTAAAACTATATCATGAAATACTACTATTTAATATTATCCTATTAAACGATGCTGGAGAAATTGATGTTGATGAACTTGAATACGTGTGAATTTGCTCAGAAAGAAATTTTGTTTATGGAAGAGGAACGAAGCTGATTAAAGCAATGAACTAAAAATCAATACCACCCAAATAAAAGCTGTCACAAATATTTACTAGGTACTTGAAGACCTAAAGTCCAGTGTGTACAAACTTTAATTCTCCGCGTTCATAAAAACAACTGGTCTCCCTTATTCTGCGTGTGCGTGCGCGCGCGCGCGCGCGCGCACACACACACACACACACACCCCTCTCTAAATACATAAGAAATGGTGTCATTACCTGGCCGGTGTGTGACGGGATTGCCCACTGACATGACCAGCAGGCGAGCCTGGCAGCTCGGCGGGTCGGAGAAAGCAGGTGCACCTCAGCAGAGCACACCTGCAGTCCGAGGGGCACAGTGCGCGCGTCACAGTCCCAGCCTGACCGCTGAGAACCGCGGGGGCGGCGGTGGCCTCGGATATTCACGTGATTGGTCTCCGCGGTGGCGTGTTGACCCCTCTCTCGACCCCTGGCGTGGAATCACTTCATTTTCCTTGGAGCTCAATGCTCTTCTCACGGGCAGCACATGATTTTCAGTGTTAACGTACCGTCGTTTTCTGTATTCTTATTCCTGGCCTCTGTCGCCGCTCATGGTCTTCTAGAGGCATCTGTTGGCCTCCGAGACACAGGTCCTGTGATGGCCTCGGGCCGTGTCAACGCGGTTGGTCTACAGTCGCCGGTAATTCGATCGATCGCTCATTCAGGTGTTGCCGGGAAGGTGTTTTGTAGCTGCGATCGAAGGTTGGAGCCCTGACTCACGTGACCGCGGTAGAGGAGATGCTCATGCTGGTCCCGGTGGGCCGCGTCCCATCAGTCCAAAGGCCCCCGGCAGGGCTGATGCTCGGGTGAGAGCTCGGAGCGTGCTCAGGGTAGGACGAAGTGCTTCTCAATTTTCTCATATCGACGTCCACCAAGAGTCTTGTTTCAAATTTAGCTTCTCATTTGGGAACTCTGGATTGTGTCCCCAGGGTCTGCTTCTCTTCCTAACGTGCATGCGGTGTGGGGGCTGCTGGTCCCTGGATGACCCTTTGAGCAGCAAGGACCGAAGGGAAATCATGTGCCCAAATGAAGTGTCCTAGACTCCTTTCTTGGTCTCAAGACTTGCAATGGGGCCATGTCTGAATTAGGCTGAAGGGAGACAGCAAAGTATAGGGGTTCGCCGGGTACACCGGGTTCGCCAAGCTCGCACATAAGGAATCCGCACAAAAGATTCACATCCGTGCTGCGCTAGGTCTCACCAGTAGATAAGAAGGACCATTACCGACAAAGACAGAAGGCTGACAGCTGAGCCAGATGCTGGCATCCTGGATGGAAAAGGGTCTCGACATTTCTCTCCAGGAAATCCAGGAGTCTTGGGCTCTCCTCTGAGAAGTTCTGCGAGAAGCCACAGAGATCCCTCGAGCTCAGATGGACCAAGTGGAATCTGGATTCCGGAACCAGAAACCTTAGAACTGGGGCAGGTGACAGAGATCTCAGACCCCGTGATGAGGAACAAATGTCAACTTGAGGGGAGACAAACAGATATTCTGGGGTGTGAGTGAGAAATTCAGTCTTCAGCCAGCACCGAGAAAGGCATGAGAACACCATGGGAGGAATGCATGGTAGTGTAGATCTGAGGCCCCCTTCCTTGCTGCCCACACGAGGTCACAGAAGCTGCCAACGCATCATTCCTGGGAAGAGAGAGGGCGAAAGAGAGAAATTTGAGTCTACGAATATTTCCAAAGTAACTAAAAGCCTTCGTCATCACAACACAATGCCAGAATGCCACATAGGAAAGATGGGTGGATTTAAGTGATTAATGAGAAAAGGAATATAGAAAAAGTATAAAAAGATAAGATTATAGAATTAAATTTACCAGTAGGTGCATTAACTAGTAATGGGCTAAAAATTCTATCGTTTTACTCGATTAAGTGTGTGTGCGTGTGTGTGTGTGTACACATATACACACATATATATAGGAGACATCTTAAATATAATAAAACAGAAAGGTTAAAATTAAAAAGATGAAAAATGAAAATATGCAAACTCTAAACAAAGTAAACTGTTAGAGTCACACGAGTATCTCCACAGAAAGCATTTCTAGATTTAAATAGGAATTTTCAAAATGATAACAAGATCAATAAAACTCCAAATATATTATAATTCTAAAACTTTAGGTATATAATAATATGGCCTTAAATTAAAAAAAGCAAAATTAACAGAATAAGAAAGGAAGCACATACTAGCAATCATTGTGGGAGATTCTAATACTTCCATCAGTAACTCATGGAATGACCTGACGGAACGGTCAATACTAATATAGAAAATTTGAGCAAAATTGACCTAACTGTTCTATGTAGAACACCCAAAACGCCAGAGTATGGTTTTCAAGTGTGCCTGGCATGGTCACCAGAGCCAAGCCCTTATGTGCTGTGCTTTAAAACAGGCGAATGGATTAATTGGGTGTGTTCCTTTGGGTAAGCAATTTACCCATGTATTTTAAGAGTTTTAATATATTCTTATCCTTTTATTTATAAAGTTTATTTATTTTTTTTTGCCAAGAACATAATAAGAGATAAAGACAAATAAGAGATAAAGATAAAAACATTTTTTAGAACGTGACTTCTTATATTTTTATTAGGCTAACTGTTCCAATGGGTGGAAAATCATACTTAGATGTATTTACATAATTAATACTTTATAATCATTGAAATATTATTTTTCAAGAAATTTAATGATATTGGAATATGTCCATAATCAAATCTTAAATAAAACAGAAAATAAGCTGTGAAATCTGCAATCATAATTATGTCGAGTAATTTTAATGCTGCCTTCTACCTTTCATCCAGTGACCGTCGTATACTAGCTCTTCAATTCTGTATAGATGTTGCCAGAAAAAACGAATTTTCCTCTTTAAGTTTTCACTGGGCCTTGTCCTTCCTATTCTCTTTTTCGAATTAGTTATCTGTGAAGACGAAATCCTCAGTATTGACATACCAAGAGGTGCCGTGCTGAAGTTAAACAAACACCATAGATGCCCTTCGGACCTTACTGTCTGCTCACACTCCAGATGCGAGGACACCATTTATCTACTTTTTCTGATTAAAAAGAAAAAAGAAAAACATATTATAACCCATATTTTTAACGTGTACACAAAATATCAAGGCTATTACTGGGTAGCTAAATATGTCTCACACTGAGTTAATAGTGCATAAGTAAATTAATTCACTCTAAATATCCAAGATTCGGGGCACTGTAGCCATTTCTTGATTCATTTATCTTTAAAAATGCTATGTATTTGTCAGCATCTCTGGGACCAGGTTAAGTCACTGAATTTTTCTACCCACTACTTTCTTTTATGCCCTTGCTTTGCCCAGGGTCATATATTAACTCAGAAAAGAAGCAGCACCATAACTTCAAATCTAGATAACTCTTCACCGAGGTGTCACCTGTCGCGGATTTCGACGCCTCAAGTAGGAGAGCGCATCACATTTCTGACATTCTTTTTGTGATGAAGATGTCCTCCAATTGAAGAGATTTATCTTCATGAAACACCTTTTCTGAGCTTCCTATAAAACATCTACAGGGAGACAAACAGTTACATGTCCTGACGTAAGAAATCTCTCAAGCAAATAAAAAGAGGTAACCTTGTCACCCAATAAATGCACCCAGAGGAGAATGTCGTGAATGATGAACACAGACCATGAAATGAATGAAACTAATGAATGAAAGTTCTTTAAACAGGAAGTCTTCCTATTTTTGTTCAGTTCATTGTTCCCACATGCAATTTTTCATCTTTCTTGGAAGCAAGAGAGCAAGCATCTCGCATTAACATTTATATTTTTCCATTCTCATACACAGCCTGTAATCTATAATTGTCACTTAAATTAACATACCAACCAGCATGCAGAGGAAGCCTCAGACAGGAGTGAAAGGCAGTCTGCAAAACACAGCCCTGGATATAGTAGGGTAAGGCGCAGAGGTGAAGGAGTCTCAAAGAATTAAATGCAAGAGTCGTTATCTCTTTAGAAATATAATAAATAAAACATCTTTTATTAACAGCTAAAAATCTGCTCTCAAAGCAGAGTCGAATTGAATGATAAATACAAGTCATGAAGTAGATTATAAATATGAGCCGATTACCAACTTCATCTCCACACTCTGCTCTTTATATCATTTGGGTCCGTGTAAGAAATCTAAATCCGATTGTTCAAACTATGTATGGCCCCAGGTGTCTTTGTCATGTCTGCCATGTCCGTGTGGTTGCCATCCCGTTGACTTGGAACGCACGATGCAGCTGGACTGGTGACATTTTGAGGGCCGCCTGATGACACTTGCATTCTTCAGGAATTCTGCAAGCCAGCAATACAGAGAATAACTTTGTTAAAAAGTTGAAATAGTAATCCATGGAACATGTCACTCCGAAGGCCGTATGGTTCTGAAACTTGCAGAAGAAAATCGAAGAGAAGCAGAGCATTAAAAAGTCGAAAGCATTTGCCACGTGAAAGCTGTACCCACGCGCGTGTGCACACGCGCACACACATACACACACACACACTGCTGAATGCATCATGTCCCACAAAACCCTCCCCCTTTGCCCACATCTACTCTTTCTCAGCCGTTATTGGCTTTAGGTGAGAACGCCATGATCCACGCATCTGCCGCCATCGCAAAGCTGCCAGCAAGATTTCTTCCCCAAATCTAGCGATTCTCACACGTTTCTGTCTCAGGACATTTTTCCAGTCTTAAAACAATCATGGACCCCAGTGAGCTTTAGTTGATGCGAGGGCTATCTTTCTGTACTTATCAAATTAGAGATCAGTTCCGAGATCTTCTAAAATGTCTTATGCCTTTATAAATAACATTAAAAACCCATTCCATGTCAATATAAGTGACATTTTTGTGTGTGTGAAATAACTATAGTTTCCAAAACGGAGAAATTAATAACAGGAGTGGTATTGCGTAATATCTTTATGAGTCTCTTCACTGTCTGACTTCTATTCAGTTAGCTGGAGTCTCACAGTTGTTGGTGAGTTGAGTCTGCGGCGATGGAACACGTCATAGAACCTCTGGGTTCTCATGAGAGACCGAGGCTGAAAAAAGCAAATAACGTCTTAGTGTTACTATGACAAGGGCCTTGACATTGAGAATGGCATGAAGGGTCTCTGGGAATCACGGGGACTACATCTCTAAATCAGATCGATTCTAAAGCCATAACTTCCTGGGCCATAAGGGCCTCTCTGTCCTCACCCTGTGCTGTGTTGGGCAGAACGAAGTTCCCTGAATCATCATCTATGAAAATGTGAAAAGCTACCCATAGAAGATTTTATGGGGGTCTGAGATGAGGTTTTACATGGCACACTGCATAGTTTTGTTTTTTTTTTTCTTTTTTTAGAGGAAAACAGAGAACACAGAGGAAGAGTCCATGCTGGCCATTTCCGGTGTTCTCACTGCCCATGTGATGATGTCTCACATCCCTGCATCAGCCCGTTTGCCTCCTGGCTCCTGTCTTTATAATTCTTTACCTTTATTCTTGATTTTTCAGCACTATTTCGTTCTCCTGTGCATTCACCAGCTAGTTTTAAGCAAAGAAAAAGTCATTATGAGAAGGTAGTAGGCATTTGATGGTTTCATTGCAGGCAATAAAAACATTTAGTCTGATTATATTCAGGAAAAATTTTACATAATGACACCTGCTCTCAAATAATCTCCTAGCTATTGCATTGCAAAGCTGACGTATTTGAAATGAAGCCTACAAACTAAACCTATTCTTTGTGAATTAAGTATCTGCTGAATTTTCCGTTGCGAGACATTGCGGGCAGGGGACGTATGTCTGGCACCCAGCTGACCCACGTGGTGTCCCTTTGTGTTCTGGTGCAGTTTTCACATAAATGGACAGGTGTACTGATCAAGGGTCCAGACCTCTCCTGACGCGCATGCTAGAAACTTCGTTATTGATCCACGGGTCTTTGAGGCTCTATCCATTTTTTTGAAATCTTTTCCTCTGTTGCTCCGTGGACCATTTCTGTCGATGTGTCTTCAGTTTCACCGACACTTCCGTCTTTCGCCACCGTTCTGTTTTCTGCCCACTCGGTCTCAGTCAGCAATTTCCTCCTCTTCTTCCCCACACCCTTCTCTTTCTCCTTCTCATTACCTTTTACAGATCTAATTCTTCCATTTGGTTCAACCTTCTCTCTTTTATTTTACTTTTTTGCTGAGGTCTTTCTTTTTCCTATTCGTTTCAAAAATATTTCCGGTTATTGTTACTTGTTTGAGCATTTTTGTAATAGCTGGTTTTAGTCTTTGCCAGATAATTCCAATATCCATCATCTTGTCTTTGGCATCTCTTAAATATCTTTTCGCATATATTTTGAGATAATCCTTTTACTTCGTGTGCTGAATAATTTTGGATTGTATCCTGGATATTTTAATACCATGTTATAAATTTCGTTTAAATTCTATGGAGATTTTTTTTTTTTCCAGTGAGTAGTCAACTTAGTTAAGTTCGGGTATCTAGTTCCAACCTGCGTTCTATAATCTGTGGTTCTAATGTCATTTCTGTTTTCAAACTCTCTGCAACTACTTCGATCTGCCCCATGGGCAAGCCATTCGCTGTCCAGCCTTGGGTGCTGTCTTTAGTTTCAGGTCTCAAATCCTTTGGGATGCCGAATAGGATCAGACCTATACATGGGTAGCTTGCAGGTCACCCAGGAGTTTATAAGCAAATTTCCATGGTTGTTTTTCTGGGTGCTCCCTCCTTCGTCAGCCCCGCCCCGCCCACAGTACTTCCAGTTCCCGATGATTCTCTGTTTGATTCTCTGCCTGGATGTCTGTTGTTTTAATTGCCCTCTGCTGTGCAATGCTGCCGCCATTGTGTCTGCAACCGGAAATAAGGGACCGAAGGACAGAGAGAGAGAAAAAAAAAATAATGAGGTTTTTGTCACCAACACGAGACCACAGACTTTTCTGATTTTAGAGGAAAGCCCAGCTCTATCAGAACTTGAGCTCTGTGGGTCCCCATCACTGCTGCGTTTGGGAAGAGTGACCCAAGATAAAAAACGGTAAAGTCTTTGTCTTTGAGACTGTAGCTTTATTTCCGGTCTTTTCCCTTAATAAACCTGCTATTTGCTTTTGAATTCTGTAACACCTGGCCCTTGCCTTCTGTTCAGGCTTTATAGCTACTTTTATCAAGGGACATATTTTATTTATTCCATTGTACCTCGAATTGAAACTCTAACATTTTATCATAATATATGAACAACATTAAAGAATGATTATGGTGTTATTGCCATTGTTTCAAAAGTGCTATAAAATTTTATGCATCTCGATGCTGTAAAAAATAGATGTACAATGTTTGTTCAAAGTTAAGTCTCCATGAAAATGTTCAAAACCTAATGGCAAAACTGGACTGATGGAGGCCTCCCACTCCCACGGGGGAGGGGTGCACCCCTATGGGCAACTTTCGATCAGGAGAAGAAAGGATATTCTCTTAGATTTACACATTTCCGCCATCATATTATTAGTTTAATCATATTTAGTTTCTCTCCTTCAAAAGTGTTTCTTTTGTCTTTTCCTATTGCTGGACTTGTTAAATAAAAATACAAGCTTGAAAATTCAAGAGTTAACTGTACCCAGAAGAGCGGTATTGCCGAGTAAGAACTTTGCGTAGGGAGCAATTTATTCATTAGTAACTCTTATTGAATTAACCTGAACAATCATATTCAATTCCACATGTGATCGGCAGAATCAAACAATGATTCAGACCTCATTAAGCTACTTGTAGTTTTCCACCTACTAGTTTCGTCCCTACCCTTCAGAGCTTTCCTTGAGTGTCTTATATCTTGCTTGTAAAGTAGTCTTTTCAACCTTCTTCTTAGAAAGTTACGAGTCTCTCTGAGCCACTTGAAATTTTTGTATATTTCATTCTCTCCCACCACCGTCATCATTCACTGACTATATTTCCCCTTGTCTTTCCCCAACAGAGCTGCCCCAGCTCTCATGTCACCTTTGTGTGAATTAGGGACAGACACCTGTACTCTGGTGTGCGCAGCCCTCTGCCAAGACACAGCATACAAAGTGAAACTTAAATTAGATTTCAACAACTACCCCACCTCCCTTCCCATACACCCTGACTCTGATTTTCAGCAAAATCTGCATGACCACATGTGTCACCTTGTCTGGCATCTTAAATGTTGGCATTTTACGAAGTTTCTTTCTTTGACATCTTACATTTTATTGTCAACATTGTTTCTAGGCAATTGTTAGTACTTCTAGGTCTTTAGTCACTATCTACCTGCTGAGTGTCTTAAATATATCATTTTACTCTTAACTTTCTTCACTAACCCAGAGTCTTATTTCCCCTGGACAAACTTTCCTGCTTATCCTAAATTTACCTCCAAATAAACATGCTCCAAAAAGAAATGAACACTTTATTGTTACTTTTGATTGAAAACAAATTCAACGAATATTTCATCTTTCATTTTCTAGCTCTTACGCCACCATCCACCAGCATTTGGAACAATTTGATCTCCTCCCTCAGTTTTTAAACCACTTCATTGATGTATAATTGACATAAAAAATCTGCACATATTTAATGTATACAGCTCGGTGAGTTTGGAAATAAGTATATACCTGCAACATCACCACGGTCTATGCCATAAACAGATCCATCGCTTCCAAGCATTTCCTCCCGACCTCCTTATTTATTATTTTGTTATTGTTGTAAGAACGTTTAACATAAGATCTACATTCTTAGCAAAATTTATAGTATACAATACAATGCTGGTAACCACAAGTGCCATCTGTGCCCTCGATCTCCAGGACTTATCGGTCAAAGTGTACAGAGTTTCAGTTACACAAGATAAATGTCCTCTCTTTTTAATCAGAATGATGTACCTGGAAAAGACAGGAAAAATCATCAGGATAAATAATCAGTTCTTCAGAAAAATCTTACCCAACAAATTCATACCTTACTTCTTTTAAATCCCAAATATGATGACCAGTTCAATTCTAAGAAAGTAAAATCATAGTTTAAAAGTTAGCAAAGTATGTTATAATTTTCTTCAGCATTAATATAATATCTTTGTGACTTTGGCTATGCCATATTTTTCTTACTTTTTTTTTTTTAATTTAGAGGGCATATGCTTTGCTTAAAAACTCTTATTGCCCATTTCTGTGTGGCATAAATATAAAGCATTTTAAAACTCAGTAAGAGATACCAGTATTTTAGTGCATGAAGTCACACGCATGCTAGGATAAAATAAAGCCATTTCATGCAGAAACAGAATCTTAGAGAGCTTGACTCAAATGTCACATATTACTGAAAGCCAGGTCTTGGAGATCTTGCCGTGTGGGACTCCGGGAGTGGTTTCATTTGGCTTTCATTTTTTCTTTTTTTCTTTTTAAAAGAAATAGTCATACAAGCTTATTTCTACTTGAATCCAGGATGTAATAGGTACCATTTGTGCATTACTTCCCTGATAGATAAGCACCTTCATGCGACTCAGTTTGAGATGCTCAAAATGTTTGTGGGTTTGAAACAATGAGCATTATCCCTTTTTTTTATCAGTAAATAAACTGATGCTCAGAGGTGGCTAAAAGCGCATCTAGTTGTGATTACTGAAAAGAGGACAGAGTGACCTTCTCACTTTATCAAGTTCTGTGTATAATGATAGTGTTTATTATAACAGGATTGGAATTAAAATTAAATTGTTGGACATCTGGTCAATAATAATGCTTCACTTTTGTAAATGTAAATAATCTGCTGTTTTAAAAAATGAAATAAAAATATAAATGGTAATGGTAACTAGTTTTGCATAAAATGCAATTTAAAAAATGCATTTTATGCAAAACTAGTTTTGGTAGACCAAAAAGATCTCAGATTAAACACCTAAAAGCTACCTTCAGGGAAGGTACTTGTGGAGAAGTGCTAGACAATAGGTCTTTAAAATGCAAACGAGATACAAGTAAAAGACACTATATTTAACATATGAAACCAATTCTGAAGTCTCCATAGCAACTACTAAAATGTTAGCATAAATTATGTGATTAAAGTTATCAAAGATATCTTTCTTTCAGCCTAGGCAATTTCAAATCATACGATAAAACCATTTTTTTTTTAAAGAATGTCTTACCAAGTACACCTCTGGAAGATAATTAGAATGACTTTTATCTGTGATGGATAAATCTGATTAATAATTTTGGAAATGAAACATATCGCTTTCATTTAAGGGGCGTCTAGGGCTAATCTTTGCATTTAAGATGTGCTCGTATTAGTTTTGACAGCTGCAGCCTGCCTGAAAAAAAAAAGTCAGGGGAAAAGTCTTTTTTTATACCCTGCCTTTTCAGTGATGAAAAATATGGTTCAATTAATTTTATTCTTTATAGTACTTCATGTGAGATGGTTGCGTGTGTGTGCGTGTGTGTATCTGTGTTAAATACATTTTTTTGGAACAATTACACATTAATGTGTTGGTGCCAGTGTCAAAATAAATTATATTCTTAATGATAAAATCATAGGTTTCTCATGAATTTCTGGACTACTGTTTTGTGTAATTTGCACAGCACCTTTAGATCAATCTATTACATTTATAAACATTTAATACACAGTTCCATGCAATTCTCTTCAGCCACATAGGAAGTCACCATAAACACTCCGGGTGTCCTTTTTGTATTTCTATAGCTTTTTGGTAAATTATATTGAACTCTGTGATTTGAAGATGGATTGGAGAAGCTGACTTGGGCAGTCTATAAAATCTGCCAATGTAAATTAAATTAGATGTCAAAGGATATTAAACTGGAGTCTAAAAATTTCTGTATAAACATGAGCAAGACAAATTGGGAAAATAAGGCCTTCTTTCGTGGATTTTTTTCTGTGGAATATGCATATTCCATATGTATCAATAGTATGATTGAAGGCCAAAAACAAATCAACGAACGGCCACAGAGAACAATTTGATACAAAGACGAAATAAAATATCGATATGGTGACTCGTAATGAAGAATGAAAAGAAGCCTGAATATGTCCGGCTGATAAAGAATTTCCCTTCTTCTCTGATTTTTCACAGTGTACCTGTGAAGGAAGATTAATAACCTAGAGCATGACTAATGAGCTATTTATTTTTGTTTACCTGTTTTATTTTTTACAACCATACTACATTAACATGTTAACATTTACATATTTTTCAATAAACTAGCTTAATTAACCTTTTGAATTTTAGGCAAGAGAGCTTATTTTTAATCTCCGGGAATAAGTATCTATTCTAAATTCTGTTCTCCAATTTTTTTTTTTCTTTTCAAGAACTTCTTTTCATATTGTTTGTATCCATTACTTGTTTTCTCGCTATGATCTCTAGTTCTCAAGATTGAGTACTGTTCTCCTTGCTAAATATCTGACATCTTTCTTGTTGTTTTAATAGCTTTGCCCCTGATTTCTTTCTCATTTTTTTTGGAGAGCGTCTGGAGTTTGTCTTCCACGTTTCGGAAGTGCTAATTTTGCTTTTATTTTCTATCTATTGATTTTTATACTTCCTTTCATTTTTCAACCTTGCATTCATTCCATTTGTTATTTTTATTTGTATTTCTTTTGCCATGAACCCTCCTATTTCTGCTTGTACCTCCTTAACACTCCTTTACAAATGACTCGGCATTTTTTGATATTAAATATCTTATATCAGGATGTTGGAAGCAGACAGCAGGAAGGAGTCACTCTGTGTCTTCACCTACACGAAGGCTTATTGCGTCCTGAGTGTTGGGACTTTGCAGACGATGGCTTATAGTCCTTCCGGGCTGTTCTAAATCTCTTCTTACTGAAGTTGGTATTTCTTTGATAATTTCTATCTACAGTGTCACATATTGTCCTTCACTCTTTCATTTCGATTACTCTTGCCAGTTTTTGTCTCTTAATGAAAGTTAGATAATTTTTTTTTCTATGTGCGCATCTCTGACCATTAACCTAAACTTAACAGTTTCTGAAGCTCTCCCTCCTCCTCCTCCTCCTCTTCTTCCACTTCCTCCTCCTCCTCCTCCTCCCTTGATGTGCACTGGTCAAAACTAAATACCATAACAATAAAAATGAGTACTTTCAATTGAGTCTTCACCCATTGCCAGGTACTGTTCTTAGAGCTTTATATGATACCCTATATAATAGGTACGATTATTACCCAAATTTAAGATACAAGAAGCCCGAGGCAGAGAGAGGCTGGATAACTTACTCACGGCACGCGGGTGGCAGCTGGCAGGACCAGGGTGCCAGTACGGGAAGTGTGGCTCCAATTCGGGCATTACACATTCTTCCAGGTTCTCGTTTTATTTCAGATATTTGCGCATCATAAACTTCCCTCGTCTTAACTTCGAAGGTGACCTGGTGTTCTGGCAGCTACTCTATGGTCACTTTTGTTTGAACCCCTTTCTATAGTAATAATTCTGCTTCTATTTTAAGTTTCACTGTTTACAGTTCATAAATAAGCTGTATATCTCCACACAATTAGGGCTGCAACGGAATTTGTTTCTCTAGCCTTCACGTGATTGATCTTTATCTCACTCTCAAGGTTTTAGAGGCCCCGGAAAGTCCCAGAAGGTGTTACGTCTGAGCATGAGGACACAATCCCGTTTAATATAATTTAAGTGGATAATGCTGTCAGTCTAAAACTGTCCAGAAAATATGGATATAATGATGGCACCCACTGCACACCCCCTGTGAGACCCCTGGCCTGCCACTTACCCACGTATATTCTTGAGTTAGTATTTGTAGTTTGTGACTTTCTAGCAATTCGTTTATATTATCTAAACTAACATAACAGTTACAATTGTTCGTAGTATTTATTTTGCCTTGTACACACATATTGATGGTAGCTTTATTCATAATACCCCCAACCTAGAAACGATCCAAATGCACATCTACAGGCAAGTAGATAAGCTAACGGTGGTATATCCAGACATTGGAATACTACTCAGCAATAAAAAGGAGCAGACTACTGATACATGCGACAATGCGGATAAATTTCAAAAACCATTATTGCTGAGCTGAAGAATCCAGAGCCCAAAACATACGGATATTTATATACAGATCTTTTTATACAAAGTTCTAGAACACGTAAAACTACTATAAAGCGACGGAAAGCAGATCAGTGGTTGCCTAGCACTGGGAGAGAGTGGGTTCACTACAGGGGAGAATGAGGGAAACTTTTTGGTGATGAAAACGTTGTGTCTCTTAATTTTGGTGATGTAAACACAGGTGGTGAAATTCATCTAACTGGTGCCTTTTAAAAATGTTTTTTATTTCTCAATTACAGTTGGCATACAATATTATATTAGTTTCAGGTGTACAGCATAGTGATTAGACATTTATATAACTTATGAAATGATCACCCTGATAAGTCTAACAGCCCTCCGACACCATACGTAGTCATCACCATGTTAGTGACTATATTCCTCATGCTATACTTTACATCCCCGTGACTATTTTGTAACTACGAATTTGTACTTAGTCCTTCCCCTTTTTCATCCACCCCTCCAACCCCCCTCCCATTTGGCAAGCCTCAAAATGTTCTCTGTACTTACGAGTTTGTTTCTGTTTTATTTATTTCGTTTTTAGATTCCACGAGTAAGTGAAATCATGTGGCATTTGTCTTTCTTGGTTTGACTTACTCTACTCATCACAACACCCTCTAGGCCTATCCATGTTTTTGCAGATGGCAAGATTTCATTCTATCTATTTCTATCTAGCCATCCATCATCTATCTATCTATCTATCTATCTATCTATCTATCTATCTATCTATCTATCTATCTATCTATCTACCTACCTATCTATCGATCTATCAACTATCTATCATCTGCTTACCATCTCTCATCCATCTACCCATCCATTCATTTATGAGACTGAGTAATATTTCATTGTACATGTGTACTGTCACTTCTTTACCCATTTATCCATTGATGGACACGCAGTTGCCTCCATATCTTAACTACTGTAAATGATGCTGCAATGAACATATGGATACACATATCTCTTCAAAGTAGTGCTTTGAGTTTCTTCAGATAAATACTCAGAAGTGGGATAACTGGGTCTTTCTTTGTCTCTTGTTATAGCTTCGTTTTAAAGTCTGTTTTTTTTTTTTCTGGTATAAGTATTGCTATCCAAGATTTTTGTTTTCATTTCTGTTTTCATGATATATCTTTTTCCATTCCTTTACTTTCGGTCTGTGTGTGTCTTTTGATCTGAAGTGAGTCTCTCATAGGCAACATAGGTAAGGGTCGTTTTTGCTTATTCATTCAACTGCTCTATCTTTTGATTGGAGTATTTAATTCTTTTTCATTTGAAGTACTTGTTGATAGATATGTAGTTATTGCCATTTTATTTTTCATCTTTTTGATACATATTTTTTTTCTTCTTAAAGAAGTCCCTCCGACATTTTCTGTAGTACTGGCTTGGTGGCGATGAACTCCTTTAGCTTTTCCTTGTCTGGGAAGCTCTTTTTCTGTACTTTGATTCTAAATGATAGCTTTGCTGTGTAGAGTCATCTTGGTCGTAGGTCCTTGCTCTTCATCACTTTGGCAACTTTGTACCAATTTCTTCTGGCCTGCAAAGTTTCTGCTGAGAAATCAGCTGAGAGTGTCATAGAAGCTCCCTTGTAGGTAACCAATGGCCTTTCCCTTGCTGCTTTTAAAATTCTCTCTTTGTCTTTAACTTTTGTCATTCATAATATTTCTTTATAATCATTTTTAGTTCTGTAAGATCAGTAATTATGTCCTCAGTTTCTTTTCAAATGCTGCTAATTTGATTTTCCTCTATTTTTTAAAATTTCTCTTAGTTTTAATAAACCAAAGATCTGTCAGTTCATCGATCTTCTCAAAGAACCAGCTTTTCTTACACTGAATTTCTCTATTGTTTTTCTGTTCTCTATTTCATTAATTCCCACTCTATTCTTTGCTATTTTCTCCTTCAGCTAGCTTTAGATTTAGTACGTTCTTGTTTTTCCAGTGTTTTAAAGTAGAAAGTTAGGTTTCTGATTTAAAATCTTGCTTCTTTTTGAACGTGGGATTTTGCAGCTATACATTTTCCTCATAAGTTATAATGCATTCGATCTTCATTTTAATCCATCTCAAAGTTTCTAATTTTTCCTGTGATTTCTTCTTTAATCCATTGGTTATTTAGGAGTTAATTTATCTTTAATTTCTACATTTTTTTTGGTGATTTTCCTGTTTTCCTGTAATTGATTGTTAATTTTATTGCGTTATGGCCAGATAACATACTTTGTATTATTACGATTCTTTAAAATGTATTTATCTGTGTCTTATGGCCTAACACATGATCTATTCTAAAAAAAACCCACATGCAATTTTGAAGATTATATATCCTATAGTTGTTGAGTGGAGTATGCTGTGGATGTGTTAGGTCTCCTTGGTTTATACTGTTGCCTTGTTGAAATCCCACCTAGTTGTCTATTCATTATTAAAACCGAAAGTGAGTTATTGACTCTCCAACTATTATTGCTGAATTGTCTTTTTCTCTCTTCACTTTCTTGTAATGTTTATTTTCTTCCAATATTTATATATCTATTTCAGCTGTTTTATGGCCAACGTTTGCATGATATTTTTCCATTTTTTTACTTTTAATTGTCTTTTATCTTTGAGTGAGTCTCCTGTAGATAAATTTTGTTTGCTTGTTTTTGTATATAGTCTGACATATTCTGTATTTTTATTGAGTTGTTTAATTCATTTACATTGATTTTTTTGATTAATTGGAGAGTTGGACTTATGTTTACCATTTTACTTTTTGTTTTCTGTATGTCTCGTGCCTTCTTTGTCCCACTGTTCTTTATTTAATGTTTGATTTTGCATTATGCATTTTCTAATGTAACATAAATTTCTTTAATGATTTTTTTTTACTATGTACAGTTATTTCCTTAGTGGTTCCGTTAGGACATACTATTCACACATTAACTTATCAGAATGTGCTTCAGATTTATGTTTACTTAATTCTAGGGAAATATAGACATGTCATGTCTGTATAGCTCTTTTTATCTCTTCTCTTTTTATGGCATTATTATTATACATATTACAACCATATATGTTACAAACCCAAACGTACCTTATTAAAAATACTTTATATAATTGTATGTCTTTTAAAGAAGCTGAGGAAAGGAGAGCTTTTGTTATATGAACATTTTTATTTAACATTTCTGGTTCTCTTCGTTTGTTTCTGTGGATCTGAGTTACCATCTGGAGTCATTTACTTAGCCCAAACAAGCTTTGCTCCCAGCCAAGTTCTTTATATGGATATTGGGAAATATGCTGCATTCTAAATGTTATAGGTGGAGAAATAAAATCACACGCATCTTGTTTTATATAATTGCTTTTAAAATAACTTAAGAGAAAAAAGGAGAAGGACTATGCATTTACAATGTCTTTTATAATTTCACCATTAACTTTACCTCTTCTCGTTTTCCCACGTGGATTCAAATTGCCGTCTGGAGTCACTTGCTCTGGTCCTGAAGAATCCTACTTAATATACTTTGTAAGGTGTGTCTGCTTACAAGGATTTTCTCCATGTTTGCTTATCAGGAGGCATCTTCACTTTGACCTTGTGTCTGAAAGATAGCTTTGCTGGGTCTTGGATTCTGGATTGGCGTTTTTTGTTCTTTGACTACTTCGAATTTTATTCCATTGCCTTTGATCGCTGTTGCTCCTGATAAGGAGTAAAGTTTTCAGTCTTATTGGGGCTCTTTTGTAAGTGGTAATTTTTCTTTTATATCTTTGAATATTTTCTCTTTGTTATTGGCTTTAGTATTTTCATGTGATGTATTTATAGTGAATCTCTGAATTTATCTCAGTGGATGACTGTTAAACTTCTTGTGTATGTAGGTTTATGTTTTTCATCAAATTTGGGTAGTTTATAGTTATTATTTTGTTAAATGTTTTTCTGCTCCTTTCTCCCTTGCCTCTCTTCCGCCTCTCTCATTATGCACATGGTGGTGCCCTTAATGACAACCCACTTTTCTTAGAGGTTCTATTAAATTTTTCACGCTTTGGTCTTCATCCTTCATATTGCATAATCTCTATCAATCTGTTTTTAAGTTCACTAATTTTTTCTTTTGCCAGTTCAGATATACTGTTGATCATCTTGAGTGAGTTTTTGATTTAGTTATTATAATTTTCCATCCAGAATTTCCACTCGTTTCTTGCTTATAGTGTCTCTCTCTCTCTATTGATAATCCCTACTTGATGTTACATGATCGTTATAACTTTCTTTATTTGTTAAGCATGGTTTCCTTTAGTTCTTCGAACATGTTTACAATGGCTGCTTTGAAGTATCTATCTGTTAAATATGCTCTCACAGGCAGTTCCTGTTGCCTGTTTTTTGAACTGTACATGGGTCAGATTTTTGTTTCTTTTTATGTCCTATTAATTTTTGTTGGAAACTGGACGTTTTAGATAATGTATTGTAGCATCTCTGAATACTGCCCCCTTCAGGGCTTCTTATTGTTATTTCCTTGTTTCTTTTTATTTTTTATTGAGTGGTTGGATTATTTTAGTGAAATATCTTCTTCCTCTTCTCTTGCCCCACTGTGAATCTTCTGGTATTTTCCTTCAGCGAGTGCGGCTTTGATAGCCATTCGGGCAGTGTCTCTTTTGGTGTCTCTTTCTCTGAAGACTTCCAGCTCTGAAGCTTCACTAAGCGCTGGTCGCCTGCTTTATTATCCTCAACAATGACCCGCGGCATGAACTGCTGCTCAGACTCATCCTATTAAAAACAGGTTTCTTTACAGGGACAGAGTTTCCTACCGGTGTTTGAGATTAGTCGTGGCCCAGTAGGGATATTAGTTGGCTCTTTCCAAAGTATTTTATGGTAAATTTGTGGCCCGCAGTTTAGCTACATTTCTGATAAGTCTATACTAGTTTCCTCTTAATTATTTGTTATCATAGCCTCCGTTGATTTCAAGAGTGTCCTTAGGCTTGAACTTCTCCACATTTTTCTACAAATAAATTTAATTCTTTGGGGAAGAAATTTAGAGCTCTCTGTTTTACGGTGTCTCTCTCTTTAAAAAAAACAATATAAGGCCAGGTCTGGAGCTGGGGATTGGGATGGCTCTGTGTGACACCCCTGATCCAGAAACTCTGTGCTAATTGATAGTAGGGTGGGCAGCAGTGTCAGATAGTCTCGACGTGCCTCTCGCAGCGTGGAACCCCCACCTTATGAGCTGGGATGTGAATGATAAGGACCCAAGTATTCTCAGCAGAGGACCCCGGTCTGAGGCTTTGTCTCGTGAGTAGGGGCCAAGCAGAAGAAAACCGCACCTGTCACTCGGGCCCCGTTTCTCACCCAGAACTCATCCCCTAACCTGGTAGCTGGGGACGGGATGAGAACTGTTGGCATCCTGTCCCCCTGTGGCGTGTCCTTGGCTGTACACATCTGAGTGGAGTTTCAATCAGGGCAGTTGGGAGGAGAAAGAGAAGGAGTGGGTCGTACAACAAATGCCACAGAAGGTTTCTACTGATTTGTACTATGTTTCCTTGAACAAATGTTTATTCTTTTGCTGTATGTCCTTAGGGTTATTCCCAGAGACTTTTTTTTTTCCCCTACAGTTTTCAGCAGTTTCCCTGGGGAGCGAGTCCGTGGAACTCTTTATGTTGCCGTGCTAAAAGTGGAACTTTTTATGAGTTTTTATATTTGACTTTTGAGCACCTTACACCTGGTCTGCTCTCAGAAACCCCCCACCCCCCGGATGCGGATGCAGGCTGCGGTGAAAGCGTGAGGACCTGAAGGAGATTTGGAGAACAGAGAAAGCTGCAGCCCAGGGAAGAGCGGGACCGAGGCTCATGCAAGGTCAACCGCAGACTCTGAAGGGCATAGGACCCTGGTCTGAAAGGAAAGGATCCAACACGAGGAGCTGGTAATACAACGATTTCGATGGCTGAGCCTGGAAAGGTGCCCCAGGGTGACATTGAATGTTGGGAGAAAGCCTATGTAGTGGCTTATGTAGTGGCATTTATGTTCAGGGAGGGGCTCTGACATTCTCATGAGGGTCTCCTAAGAGTAGGTTTTTTACCCCAATGATAACTGTCCACACATTCATTTTTTTATGTGCCGATTTTCCTTAACTGGATAATATTCCCACTTGATGGGGGAAAGAGAATGTGTATTTATGACTCCATAATAAAAAATATATTTTAAATAGTTCTCCTATCATAGTGTTATACTTTGTAAGAATCATATATGTGCATTTTTTAAAAATTCCCAGGCTTCCTGGAGGCTATTGACTTCATCACTTTGAATTTTATCTATGTCCTAGCACGTTCTTCAGTGTAATGATTATCTGGAGGGAATTTTCTCTTCCTCTAGTGTTGGACTTTTGGGATGCTAAATAAAAATAATCACCCAAATTATTTAAGACATTGAACCAATGTTTATTCTTTTTTAAATTAAATTTAAAGAGATAATTGAAAGCAAAGAAAAAAGATACTTATTTACATCTATCCCTATTTGTCTCTCTGTTGGTCTATCTATCTATCTATCTATCATCTCTCTATCTATCTATCACTTATCTATCTATCTATCTATCTATCTATCTATCTATCTATCTATGTAATCTATCTAAACATAGATAGATATGTGTGAATGTGTGTGTGTGTGTGTGTATTAATAGCCCAGATTTCTAACACTAGAAAAATTGTCATTGAGTAATTTATAATACTTATGTAGGCTGAAATATTTTAGAACATATACAAATAATACCTTCACATAAATTCGACAACATGGAAATTCTTATATTATCATAGTTAAGCAAAACAAAACAAAATAAAAACAAACCAGATACAACTTCACATAGAAGGATAAAATGATGTAACCTTCCCTACAGGCCACCACTACCAAGAAAAAGAAAAAGAAGAAAGAAAGAAAAACTAGGCGAAATAAAATTTTGGAAGACACTATCTCGAAATATTTAAAAAGATTTTCTTTTAGTGGTAGGAATATGAATAACCTTTCTTTGTATTTTTAGAGTACCACATGTTTTACAGTAAACTTGAATTAATAGTATATGAAAAACACAATGAGGTAAATACAGAAGTAACACTGCAGTGTGGTTGCTGTCATATACAAACCGTCACACAACTGCTTCCCCCACCAGCTTCCCTTGACACTCTGCTTTTCCTGTGGTGATCAGAATGTCACGTTCTTAGACACTTTCATTTGCACAGGGCAAAATAAAGTGTCTCCACTTCATGTCACAATGAAGTATTTTGATAATCCATGTCTGGATGATTGAAGTGCTCCATTAGAGCCACCTGGCCCAACTTCGAAACTTCTCCAAATTGTTTTGCATTTATAATTTATTTGAGTAGCTAATTTGGATTTCAAAACAAATTTATGATAAGTAATAGTTTACTGTTACTGCTTTGATGAACACATTTTCTATCGCTAAGCTACAAATAATATTAATAAATTACTCATATACTCAACAATAATGGTTTAAAATCTGAGGATTTTCTCGATTGTATAAATTTTAGAAATATAATTAAATGTAGTAACTATTTATGGAATTATAATTTATTAGATTCAATAACACTCTGTATACATTCTAGTTAGGTAAAAGAGAGATAGATTTTAAAAAAAGCACGTTTCATTTGTCAAAGAATTAATTTTAATAGTTTATAAACACGTGGGGCAGAGAAATGACAAGTGGATACGTTTAGGAAACACGCACCAAATATTAACGACCTTGAGGTTACCGAAGGTCAAAGCTGGCAAGGCGGTTAGCTCTGCTTCACCGACCCCATCAATAAGACCCGTGGTTTATTTCTGCCTCTTCTGCCATTAAAGCCGGTCTAAGCCACCATCGCTTCTCACGTCACCTGCTGAACGGCCGTTTAAGTGGTTTTGTACCTATGCTATTTTCCCGACTTCACACCGTTCCTCACCCTGGAGCTGAGTGATACCCTTTCATTGTAAGCGGTACGTGGTTTTCGGTCCCCACTGCCAGCATCTGCCGCCGGGATCTCTCTGGTCGCCTTGCTGGCAGGGCGCCTCCCAGTCTCTCTTCTCCTGAGCCCACAGCAGCTCCCGTGTCGTGGGGCAGCGTCTGGACCCTCAGCAAGAACTGACAGTTTGAATAAATAAACTTACTTCCAGTCCCAGACCTTTTCTGCTTCCACCCCATTTCCCTGAGCTCGTTAATGAGTTCACCAGTATCTTGTGGGTAACAAGTCAACATTTCAAATTTTCGGAGAGAGTGAAACGCCTTTCATCTCCGGCGGTGGCATCGTGGGGATGAAAACAGACTGGACAGAAGAGGATTGTCGGTCGTGCAGCCTCCAGGGCCTTCTCAGGCTAGTGATGTCTTTCGTGGACGTGCAAGCTTCTCCCTTACCTGCCTTGGAACAAACGCCAGCGCAGCCGCGTTTCACAGTCTGATGCGCGGCAGACTCTCGGATGGAGGTTTAAGCGGGGCCCAGCCTGAGCCCCTCTCCCCGGCACGTGCTGGGGGTTCAGCAGTTCTGGGGGGAGTCAGGGGCTCAGCGTGCCGACCTCGTCGCACGGATGCTCTGGCAGGCGTGGGGGACGGAGGCCCACCGCCCTTGGTGACCACAGCTCCTTCGCAAGCGGGGGAGTGGGTAACTGCGAAGTCGCTGCGCAGTTGGCCACTGTAAGAGATGCCGCTGAAGTCAGGCTCGAGATGACAGGGTGGACCACACCTGGAGGCCCTAGAATCATAAGAACGCGAGTTTGGAAAGGTGATTTCACAGCCCTTTTATACGCAATTTCAATGATAGTGCTGCCGGGCGTTGTAACTCCCAGAGGCTACTTTAGCAGTTTTTCTCCTAAGACCCCCACCCACCCCACCAAATAAAATCATTTCGGAAGAACGAGGGGCCCAGAAAATGTAAACACTTCGCTTAGGATTCAAGAGCCACCAGGCCTCACTATTCTAGCCTTCCTCCCACATCTTGCCAATAATTTTCCAGCTCTGCCATATTCTAGAAGCCCTATATTTGCTCACCCGTTTTGTGAAGCGGCACCGTGAAATGAATCCATGCCTCTGATAAACGCGCTAAATTTCAAAATATTTTAACTTTACTATTGGTAGAAATTGATGCTATTTAGGATTGGAAAATCAGAGAGCCATCCGTGAGATTCGGTGCTGGGAAAGCCTCATATCGCTCTTCCTGAGCTGGACCCGGCCTCCCGAGGTCCCCGCAGGAGACGTGGAAGGCCACCGCGGGATTCGGGCCCCGGCCGCCGGCCCCTCTTCCATTTATTCTGCTGACTGGGCTTTGGGAATCCACCCATCCTTCTCAGTCATGGTTTTCGCTGCTCTTCGGTTTAAAGTGCCAATCTGTATACAGATACATATTCTGCTTAAAAGAAAAACAAAAAACATTTTAGGTATACTGCCTAGTGACCAGAAATGGCAATTTTTAGAATTCTTTTCTGAAATAAAGGGAATTTTTGCTTTTCGTCCCTGCAATCTTATTGCCTGCTGCCCTAGAGTTCCAAAGGAAGGGACAGTTCCACACAGGGGACACGACAGTGACTCCACTGAGCTGGATACTAGGACTGCCTCCAGCCGCGCCGGGCCCCTCACGCCTCTACATCCGCAGAGAAGGGCATCGCTGTGCTGGCGCAGTGTTTGGTCCTGATTAGTGAGGGGAAATCGGGCCGATCCCCCACCGTGGAGGCGAAGTCGGTGCGCCTAGAACGCAGATGTCCTAGGCTCTGTCTTAGTACCACCACGCTCTGTAACTACAGTCAGGGGAAAGTGACAAGAAACCAATTCAGGCCGGACTGCGAATGGCCCAGACCCATCAGGAATTAAGCTGAGGTCACCCAGGCAGGCACAGTCCCATGAGCACCTGACCGGCTTGCTGAGGGCAAAGGGTTCACTGAATGGGTCCTGGAAGATGATGGTTATAAAGACCAGCTACAACCACGTGACGAGGTACAGAAATTAGGGCTATAATTGTTATGAGTATTTCCTCCTTATTTTATCTATTATCTATCTATCTATCTATCTATCTATCTATCTATCTATCTATCTATCTATATCTATCATCTTTCTATCTGTACATGTGTTTGCATATATATATATATGTACATCTATTAAAATATCTCTGTTTTTTTCTATCTTACCCTCTTTTGTAATATGAAATGTATTGACTTTATAGCATTATATCATTTAAGTATCGCTAACTTTATATCCTAGTATTTAAGTCACAGATATCAAGGAGAAGACCAAACCAAGGAATCTGCATCCTGCTTCGGGGGAAAGATTATTGCACTTGTGGTTGTATGCTATATGGTTGGATCACGTGAGGCAGAAATGTGACTTTGTTTTTGTCTTTATTGGGAGGTCAAGTATAGTTTAAGGAGATCGTGTGAGCGCCAAGTTGATAATGGGTAAACTCGTGACTGCTATTTTATTTGTCGATTTAGACAGTGCTTTCGGGTGAGGTTAACACCGGTGCGTTTCGAATACCCGGATTGCCCTCCGTAACGTGGGTGGGCCTCACCCAATCAGCGGAAGGTCTGAAAGCACCAGGAGACCAGCCTGCTTGAGCCGGAGGAAATTCTCAGCACGAGATCTTCGGATTTCGGCTTCACCGCTAGTTCCCCAAACGACACTTTTGTTCCCAGAAGTTGATGTGCAAAATCAGGAAAGGGAAATTTAATTTCGATCGATAATTGAGTTAAAGAGAAAATACTAACTTTAGAATACAATCTTAAATATCAGACCCTCGACTCAGTTCGTAATGCTCTGGCTTAAATGGCATAACGCTCATTTCTATCTAAGTTGTCTTTCTGATGCCTTTGCCAGTATTTTGACATGATCTAAATAGTGAGACAATGTCTTGAAAAAACTACATTTGTTTTACTCCAACATAAATATAAGATATAAGACCTTTCCCTCCCACTCCCCCGATCAGTCTGAAGAAGAATTGGTCAGTAAAGAATAGCAATGTTTACATATTTTTCATGAAAATTTTTGTACAGGTTATTACCGAATCATGTCGGAGATTGAGTCTGTCTAAATTTATGAAATCCATGGCTCTTCACAGATTTTGGGTAAAATTTAATAGTTCAATGTTTAATCCTACATTTGAAAAGAGGGTCCTTTAAATATTATAAACATTTGAGGTCAGGGACAAAATTTCCGTAAACCTCTCTGTGTCTTACTGCAGTGGGTGGGTATCAGGTATGGGCTTGATACTGATTACATATGGGACATTTGTCATGTCTTATAGTTTACCTGGATTACTTCAGAGAGTTAGCGAAGGCCCCAAAAGGAAACTAAACCTGTGGCTTTCAAAATAGTGGACATTTCACAAGAGGATGATGCTAGGAAGAAATCCTGAGAAAAATAGTAAATGGTAAACTATAAAAGCAAATAGGACTTTAGAAAATTGTAGAATACAAAATGTGGCTACCTTTTATTTTACAACTCAATGCCAGGTCCATGATATATTGGAGTTGCAAGCTGAATCGAGCAAATAGCCTAATAGAACAAAAGCAATTTGCCTTATCTGACTAATTGAGGCATACATAATTATAATGATCAATCTTGTAGAAAATTAAAAAAAAAAAACCCTACTCATTCAAGGTAAGGTACGGACAGGAGAGTGCAATGTTAATTTGGTTAACATTTTAAACTCTTATTGATTTTTAAATTGCCATTCTTGAATGTCCAAAGTTCAAGAATCCAGAAAAAACTTGGCATAGTACGCAGAATCTACATTCTTCAGTTAACAAGTTCTATTCTGTTCAAGTACACCTTCGCTTATGTGGGTGGGCTTGAGCGGTTGGAACGAATAAGTAGCAAGGTTTGTATAATCCCTGTGGGCAAAGGTCTTTGAAGGACTAAGAGGCTTGCCAGTGAATTGAAGCAAAGCTCAGCAGTTTAAGTGTGGGGCAACTGGGATGTATTAAACGCTAAAGCTACAGCTCTCTGAAAAGACTTCAGCCTGACCTGGTGATCAGAATCCACCAGGAAGCAAGTCTAACTGAAACCTTTCGAGTTGGGTTAGTGTGAATCATTCCTTTCAGAGGTGACACTTAGAGCCGTTGCACCTGGGCAAGATGAATTGTCATGCTTTCTTGATAAGAAGCAAAGAAGCTGCTGGGTGTGTACCCAAGGAAGACCGAAAAAGAGAGAAGGGGGAAACTCGGTGCGCTGTACAAAAATAATTTTCTTCCTTCCTATTTTTCTACTTTGCCTTGGGCTGAAAATGGTAAAATCATAACATGGAACCATCTGTTGGCAAGATATTGAACTGGACAGATTTTAGCAACAAAAATAGAGAATAATGTAATTTAGAATTTGTCTCGAATCACGAGAAAATAAACATGAAATGCCTACTTTTCTTGACAAAGTTATATATTGTGTTTTATATACTCAGTTATATTTTCTAACATTTTTTTCTTTGAACATATTTTTTCTTACTGCAATCATAGAGTCTACTCCAATTTAGAAAGCCTGCTTCACCCAGGAAGATGCTCTATAAAGGAATTTTAATGATGTATAATAATCCTTACTACGAGACGGCTTGTGATGCTTTCTAATTAAAAAAAAAAAATTCTCAGTAACTTGTTACCCCAGGATTCTGGAAATGCAAAAAAGTAAAACTTGAGATTATGGGGAAAAAAAAAAAAGGCCATTATGTTACTTTATGTAATTCACTTTTTGTGAAGAAAATGTCCCTACTTATTTACTAATTCTCCAGTATACTATTCTACCATGTAAATAGCTGGCATATTTTGGTAATTGCCGTGAGTCGAATAGTACGAGTTATTACTGAAGAAGTTGAAATGTATGTTGAGAACTTTCATTGGGGCCAAGATGTTAAGAAGATGGCCTAAGGAATGAATGCCTCATTACTGGCATCAGAACAGAGGAGCAAGACAGTACTTACAACAAAACCTGGCTCCGAGTAAATATTTAAAAATGTTTGCCATCGTTATTACATACGCATTTCAAGTGGTTGTTTGCCTTTCTTGAACTGTTCTAGATGAGACTCCAGCAAAAAACCAGATAAAGTCACGTGTGGGCTCTCTGGATTACAAATGGCCGAATGTTGGGTTTTGATTTCCAGGCAGGGTCAGAACAGTGTCACCTAAATAAATTCAAGAGTTAGTTTGGTTCAGCTTCTATGATCTCCATAGTGAATAGCTATGTTTTATTTGATTATATGTCTTGTCCATTATCCAGAGAAGGCCGTCTCAAATATTCTCACTCATGTATTGTTGCAAACCAGGGGCGGAGTTACCGTGGTCAAGTCCCCGTTATCGGGGTTATACCATGATCAAGGGGGATTTATTCCAGGGATGCAAGGATGGCTCAGTGTCCACAAATCAAGCAACAGAATACACCACATTTGCAAAATGAAGGATGAAAATCATATACCTATCTCAATAGATGTAGAAATAGAATTTGATAAAATTCAATATTTATTCATGATAAAAATCCCTCGGTAAAACGGGTCTAGAGGGAAGATACTTCAACATACTAAAGGACATACATGACAGTCTCACAGCTAGTATAATGCTCAACAGTAAATAGCTAAAAGCTTTTGCCTCTTTTATTCAACATAGTACTGGAAGTCCTAGCAAGAGCAATTAGACAAGAAAAACAAAATTGTGTCTATTCGCGGCTGACATGTTACATATAGAAAACCTTAAAGACCTCCAAAAACTGTTAGAAGTAGTACATAAATTTAGTAAAGTATTAGGATACAAAATCAATATACAAAAAAATCAATTGTGTTTCTATTCATTAATAGCAAACTATCCGAAAGACAAATTAAAAAACAATTCCATTTACGAATGCATCAAAAATATAAAATACCTAGGAGTTACTTAAACCAAGGAGGTAAAAGACCTTTACACTGAAAACTATAAGACATTGATGAAAGAAAATTGAAGACACAAATAAATGGAAAGATATTCATTGCTCATGAATTAGAAGAATTAATAATATTAAAATGGCCGTATCACTTAAATATATCAATGCAATCCTTGTCAAAATTCCAATGACATTTTTATTGCAGAAATAGAATAAACAATCTTAAAGTCCGTACTGAATCACAAAAGTCTTTGAATAGCTGGGGCAATCTTGAAACATCTCCAAAAAGGAGAACAGAGCTGGAAGCATTGTAATTCCTGATTCAAACCATATTCACAGCTATAATAATCAAAACTGTACGGTATTGGCATAAAAGCAGACACATAGATCAATGGAACAGAATAGAGAGCCCAGAAATAAAGTGATGAATATATTGTTCATTCTTTTACAACAAAAGATCCAAGAATAGACAATGAGGAAAGGATAGTTTCTTCAATAAATGGTGTTGGGAAAACTGGACAATTATCTTAAACCATACACAAAATTCAACTCAAAGTGTTTAAAGACTTGAAGGTAGGACCTAAAACCGTAAAAGCTCTAGATGAAAACAAAATATAAGCTCCCAGACATTGGCAATGATTGTTCAGAGTTGACACCAAAAACAAAAGCCAACAAAGCGATGACAGACAAGCGGGGCTCTATCAGACAGAAAAGCTTCTGTACAGCCTAGAAAACCATCAAAGGAATAAAAAGACACCTATGGAATGGGAGAAAATATTTGCAAATAATAGATCTGACAAGGGGTTAATATGTGAAGTATATAAATCATTTACACAACTCAACGGAAAACAACAACGACAACAACAATCCTATGTAAAAATGAACAGAGGAATTAAACAGACGTTTCTCCCAAGAAGACATATGAATGGCCGGTGGGTACCTGAAAAGATGCTCACCATGACTAATCCCCAGGGAAATGCAAATCAAAACTACGAGGAGATGCCATCTCACACCTATTAGAATGGCTGTCACCAAAAAGACAGAAATAACACATGCCGGTAAGGATGAGGAGAAAAGAATGAGAGAACCCTTGCACGCTGGTGGTGAAAATGTAAATTTGTGCAACCACTATGGAGACCAGCATGGAGGTTCCTCAGAATTTAAAAATAGAGCTGCCACATGATCCAGCAATCTCACTTGTGGGTACTTGTTCTAGTAAAATCAAAATCACCATCTCGAAAAGATATCTGCACTTGCATGTTTACTGCATCCTTGTTAACAATAACCAAACATGAAAACAGACTTTGGGTCCGTCAATGTGTGCGTGTGTGTGTGTATGTATATACATATATATTACTCAGCCTTAAAAAGAAGAAAATTTTTTCTTTTATGACAACATCCATGTGAGAAAATGCACACGACTCCAGTTCACATATGTCAGCTGAGGACCCTATTTGCAAGTAGGACTAAGGACAGTGATCTCAAGTTTGCTCTGTTAACTTTTTTCTGCTCAGATTCCGGTAAAATAATGCACTAATACCCCACTAAAATGGAAAAAAAAAGTTTCCTGATCAATGAAACAGTCTAATTCTTTGGGGCGCGTGCAAATATTGAAAACACTGAGCATCCACGGAAAAATCTTTGCATCACACACTCAACAGTTATTCTTACTTTTCTGTAACATTTTAGTTCAAACTTTTTTTTCTTTTTCTGTTTTTATAGTTATTTCATCAGCATCTGTTAATAGATGCCATTTTAAACAATAATTTAGAACTTCGCATCTTGAATATAAAGTCAAGTATTTTCTTGTTTATAAACATTTGAGAATTACATGTTTTCAAAGTTTGAGAAATAGGTTTCTGTTTAATTATACTTTAAAAAAGTGATGAATTTAGATAAATTAGATCAAGGTAATTCGTATATTAAATGTTCCCATGCAATTAGTCTCTGGAACTTGCAAGCCCCATGGCAACGTGGCAATAACAAGCCAGCTGCTTGGGAAAGCATACTATAAAGATTATAATTCAGTGCACCCCAAGTGAGCATTAATCGATTCTGCTACAAAATTAGAAGTTACAGACTGTGACCATTTATTCAGAGACCTAGGAGTTCACAGAGGTAAAATTGTTTAGCAAATACACGCTTATCGCCTCGTTCCTTTGGCAGCTGTAAGCCACCCGGGTGAGCCAACTGCTTGGTCTTCAGTCTGTAGTATGGACGTTGTCCCTCTGGGGCAGAAATCCATGTAGATATGCTCATGGCATAGCACAAAGCATGTCAGATTTCTTGTGAAAAACAGCCCAGGTGAAAAAATAAAATAGAGAAATAATAAAACCTCCCTTTTTTTTTTGATACATTTTGAACAAATTCATACCCTCACTCAGCTCGTGGTCCAGCCGAGTGGGTGTCAGAGACAAGCAGTAAGTCGCAAAGATTTGTGGGAGTCTGGTAATAAATGATATAGGGATCTCAGAGAGGAGTCACCAAAACAGGCAAGGAACGGCACTGGCCAAGGTCATTAGAGGCAGGACTTTGAGGGCCTGGAGAATTACATTGCAAATTGAAGTTCTGAGAGCTGTGCTTGCTGCCCCATGAGCCCCTGGGATCTCCTGTCACCCACCTGCAACTGTGGCCTCATCGTGAGAGACTGCTTTAAAACATGTGCCCACACGACACTAATTCCTTGCTGGGGTTTTTATTATCCTTGGCTCAGTAGCATTCCCAGAGAATCATAAAAGAATATACTGATGCAATAGTAGCTCTGTAGTCCCCCCCCAAAATGTTTTGAGTGACTAATATTTACTGTGAAGTATGAAGGCAGAAATATTTCTCCAGGGCACGATAATGGGGAAGAGGAACTTATGTTTCTTCAATCCTCAGATGCCTCTTTGAATTATGAAAATGCACTGTGCTGTGTAAAAGAAAATCGCGTGAAGAGCAAGGTTTTAAAAAATGTTGTAATTCAGTAGCAATCTGTGCCCATCAAAGATTAGTTAGGAAACAGAGATGTATGTCCAACATCCCTGTTTGGACATCCCTGTCATCTGCTTGATTGGTGATGCTTTATCCAAAACGTATTTGTATATTCTGTTGTCTTTTAGATCGGCTACTTATTGACAGTAGATGCCAAGAATGTATCAGTACGGGCTTTCCCATTCTCTGCTCAGTATCGACTGCCATTCTGAGCACGAGTCTTGACCGGTACCAGCAGCATCACGGATCTTGCTGACTTTCTGCCATGAAGTTTTGCTCGACATTGCAATCAGTGCATCTACCAACGAAGACTTTATATGACACATTTGATTTTCGGTACTTCCCTCTGCTCATACCTGTCACACCTTATGTGTCATTAAAACCCGCATCAGGCAGAATGAGACGGCATTCATTCTCCCACCAAGACATTTCGGCAGATAAAGCCCCCATTGTACGTACCAAGAGATGCCTTGCAGGTAGGTGAGCGGGTCCGGGACTCATGGCAGTGTTTTTCTAGAGCATGGGCGCCACGGGGCAGTGGGTCAGCACTCAGGCTCAGGAAGCAGGCTGCCTGGATGCTGAGCACTGCTTGGGGCAGGTTACAGGACTGTTCTTTCGTTTCCTTGACTGAAAACTGGCGATAACATGGTATTCATCTGTTGTGAGCATTAAATGAGTTAGTAATTTGTAAAATGTTGAAAACCGTGCTTGGCACAAAGTACGCACGCGATTAGTATTAACTACGGTAGACACTATTGCCCGTGAAATTGCCAAGTCCCTGGGAGCAAGGAATTGTCACGTGTCCTCTGCTCTTTCATCGTGGCAGAAAGCCTGCTTATATTAGATGCTCGACGAATGCTGAATGAATGAATGAGTAAATGAATGAAAGGGACACGGACATAGTTTTTCTGTTGACAGAGGATGACATCTTCACCTATGAAATATTTTGTTCTAAACGATTTTGGAATTCGAATGTTCAGTGTTCGAGAACCCTGCCTTTACAAGCTTAAGGAGTTGTGTGTTGTCAATATAATCCTCTTTTAAAAATCACAACACTCATTGAATATGGCTTTATTATGATATTTCCAAAGGTATAGATGAGAAAAATTCATTAACAGTGTCACACAGTTACATTATAAGTGAATAACAAAATCTTATGAAGCAATACATTCACCCCATGGGTATTTTTGAAAATAGGGAATGCTCTACATTTTAATAGAAAAGTTTCAAAATGAGGGTACGGACAGGGAGGGGTCCTGCCACATGGAAAGTTTGTTTTCTGGGTACAGAAACCAGATAACACTCCGCGGACGCAAACAAAGTGATACAGAAGTCAGGTGGATGAAGTGAGGACTACAGACAGCTGTCTCCGGGGCCGCGGGGGCGGCATTTAGTGACGCACTGTGACTTGGGCAAGTCCAGCGTTCTCGAAGGTGCCGCCATCAGGCACTCCGTTCGATTTTGCTACAGCCAGAAGCTCTGGAATCTCAGAGGGTAGGGACACTCCATTTGTAATCTTCATGGCCTGGCAAATTAAGACACAGAATAAATGCTCCCCAAAGGGGATGTTTTTCCTAAGACTTATACAATCTTCACTCTGAATGCACGGCACATATTGACTATATATATATTCTTTAATAAAAATATAATCGACATACAATATTATAATTGGTGATTAGATTATTGCCGATGAGAGGTTAGATCAACTAACCTGGATTAATGAGACACCGTGGCTTTTTAATACTTTTTCAGAAAGCACTGTGGATGCTGCAAACGCTTCAGAGTGTGGCAAAGACATGATTCATGAGTCGCGTTAGGAAGTGGTTTGAGCGGAGGACCTCGGTATTCCAAGCGCTTCTAGGTACAGCCTGAAGTTACCGGCAAGCGATGCCTGAATATCTCAATTGACGGGTCTTCCACCGGATTAGCGGGGTAACGAGGTACGACTTGGTTGTGCGCAGGCGTGCACGTTGGCGATGTACCATAAAACGTGAATACCAGAGAAAGGGAATTTGAAAAATGAGCGCACCAGGCCTCCTTCCTCCAGTGGGATGACGGTCCCCTCGCGAGGATTGCACTTGTAAGAAAAAGATGAGGAACCATAGCTGGTTCAAGGGCCTCCTAACACAGGTGGCGCAGTGTTTGAGTGACAAGCCTCGGTCCAGCTGCTGCATCCGGGGCAGCGGGGCGGAGGGGCAGGCGTGTCCGGCCTGAGCTCCTGCGCACGGTGCCCCGCACGGAGGCCGGGCCCTGGACACCCCGCCGCCGAGCTTGCTCCTGGGCTGCTGGGGTGGCCTCGAGTGGGTGGGTGTGTAGACGGTGGGCCCCGGGGTCAGCATCAGCCGCATGCGGACAGGACCGGGCCTGGCCGGGGCGAGGGATGCGGCCTGGGGGACACGGGAGTCCCTAGGTGTGCTCCTGCTGGTGAAACCAGGCAGGAACCGAAGCCCCGCACAATTTCAGCGTCAGAAAAGTGTCACTATTGAAAACAAATTCTGCAAAGAAGAAGACGCAGTGGTTCGCCTCAAGAAAGGCAGAGGAAGAGCTGAAGCGAGTCAGTAAGGACAGCCCAGGGGACGCGGGAGCCTTACTGCCCAACGCGGGGGCCAGCGCGCAGACGCCCACGCTCAGTCCAAGAGTTTGTGTTCTGTAGCCGGTCAGAGCGAAGTTGAGAGGATCTGCAATTCTGCAGACATTCAAAAGATGAACAGATTGATAACACATTTGATGAATTTTGTTCTGTGGTAGTATTTGTGAAGAAAAGTTCTCCGCAAAGGGACCGGCTGAAAACATCTGTGCAAGCATTTGGGCTGAAATATGTCCACATTTCAATGTGAAAAAGATTTGAATCATGAATGTCTCCACTTGGCAGATTTTGGGTCCCAGTTGTCTCACATCTGTAAAGACGACATTTTTTTTTCCTGTGGCCTAAGAAGAATGGGCGAAGCTGTCAAAATTCGCAGAGTGATTTACCGCAAACTGTGATTCTGAAGAGGATCGCAGGTAATTTTCTGAAAACAGGTGAAAAATATCGCGAACATATTTTGAGCGTGGCAGTCTATCCAAGAGCGAGCATTTGCCACACGTCGGGCTGGCCAGCTGTGAACGTCACCCGCACTCGCTGAGCTCTTACGGGCTGTCCTCGTGAAGACCCCGCCTTGCCATGCAAGACGGGCAAATGCTGTCGATGAGACTTTTAAGTGTTAAGCGTAGATAGTAGACGTAGACGTGACTTAGAAAGCAGCCCCTGAGACGTGCTGGCACGTCTGGGTAAATTCCATGGGACACGGGTGTGGAGTAGAGGGAGGCATGAGACCAGAAGGAGCCACATTCACGGGACGCTGCGTGTCACTGAGGCCTTCAGCTGCCTCGAGGTCGTAAGTTAGACACCTGTCTGGATCGCCTCTCAGGGCCAAAGCGTTTTCTGTCCCAGAAGCACAGAGAGAATCCGTGCTTTCCCACCCGGCTCGGCAGAGAACTGCGAGCGGCCAGCCTTGCTCATCTTCCTTCGCTTTCCTCCTCCATCTGCTGAGCTGCTTCTCATCCTGAATTCCGATGCCTGCGGGGACAGCCATGAGAGTGACGATGTGTGGGCGACACCTGTGCTCTCGGCGATCAGAAGCGTGAGCTTTCCACTGTGTTGCTTCTCCCTGGAGTGCCCCAGGACCCAGGGCGGAGAGGAAGAAGGAATGAAGTGGAAGCCTGAAGCACTGTTTATTCGAAAGAGGCTAACCTGGACGGCACTAAGATTTCATCTGCAGATGACGGAATTAGCCTGAAAAAATTAGCAATTTTCACTCTTGGGACATTATCGGAGTTCACGAGAAACTTGAATTCAGTTACACAATTATATGTTTCTGCACATCGAAGTTCTGAAGGTGAACATGAATCCTACTCTGCGTGTGTAAATAAACCTAGATTGTTAACATTGACCTTCATGGCAGTGGGACTTCAGGTAAATTCTATCTTGTGTTTGATATCTTTGCTATATATAATTTACCTACAGTGCAAATGCATGAAATTTGGAGCTTTTGAAAATCGTAAATGCTACTCTTAAAAATAAAATTTGGTAAAAATAGAAACAAAAACTTGGCTCAGTGTGGTGTATCAAGCCCATTGGAAGTAGCGCACATGGTCGGTTTTCATGGAACATGAGAGAGTTTCCGAGTCAGAATCCCCGAGTTGTGATTTGAGCCATCTCTGCTCTTTCTGTCACTTGCCTCCTTGCTTCCTGGCTTCTCTCCTTGCTCATCCCTTTTGTTTGGTGACCTCTTCAATTGAGAGTCCTATAGGGAAGTTCTGTTGGAAGTCTCAGCAACGCACAGGACTTGGATGGCAGATGTCAGTGGCAACGAACAAACAGTCAGAGAGGAGGCAGAATCGGAATTCACCAGGAAGCGAAGAGAGACAGGTTTTGGCAGACGTCCAGGGTGAACAGCCTCTCTGGTCTGCGGGCCACTTAAAAGCTGCTCCAAAGTTCATTTGGTTTGTTCCTCGAATCTTCTTCATTAGCAGTGGCTGCATCACTGGCGTATGAATTAGCTCCACGTATTTCACGCTTCCCAAGCTACGCAGACCCTGATCCCAGTTCCTTCTGCGTGGTCACGTGGGAACTCACAGCCCAGGAGCCCGTTGGGGGCTCCCGCGGCTGTCACGTTGGTAGCTTAACATTCGCTGCATCCTGATGGATAGATGGCTTTGGTCCCCTTTAAAAAAAATAACAATGTCAACTTCACACTTGTTTTATGATGGAAAATCTTTGCCATCATAGTTTTCTCATGAAAGATATATTGGCCACTTCCCAAATGTCAAGTCTAATAGAACGAGAATATAAATGATAGATTCCTTTGTAGCCATCAACCCGTTAAGGTTATGACATGATGTGACATACCTATTTGTCATCATAAAGTAAGCACTTTTACTGATGTCTTGAATTTCTGGTGTTTTCAAGTGCTGGAAATAGTCTGGGTTTATTCTGAATTGTATAAGTTTTTACAGCGTGTACCACGTCAGAGCTCATGTGCAGTTAATTAAATTGCTGCCAGTGATACACCTGCATGAAATATTTCACGAAAATAGCAAGATTTACAAAATAAAATAAAAATAAGCTCTCAAAGATAACCCAAAGAAAGCGATGTGGTCTACCAGAGCCGAAAATACGATACAGTTAGTGAAATCTGTTTCCATACGATAAAGTGCACTGTAAGACGTAGGTCCTAGATCCATCAGTCCTACTAAACTGATTCAGAGGAAGTGGGGAGCACGACAGAGTCAGCAGGCTGTGCGCGCAGAGGTCCCCCATCTTATAGCCCAGCCTCAGGGGGTGCAGGCTTTAGGCTGAGCGGTGGGAACTGTGCCCCAGCTTTCTACAAAGGCAGGGACCTCCTCGCGAGGGGGCCCCAGCGCATGCCCACATGTTGGCTCCGGGTCACTGACCTTGTCGTGAAGCTTTCCTGAGCTCTGACCTGCCTTTTGCAATACCTGAGTGAAGCTCGTCCCGTTGGGGTGGGGGTACACCCGATTTGTTGTTTTTTTTACTTAAATGCTAAGACTGAATTCTTTGGGTCTTATTCAACTTTTTCTTATTCAACTCCTGGCCCCTCCCCCTACGAGAAGACTCGCAGAGAAATGTGTGTAATAACCCCGAAGCTTGCAAACAACACAGACAAAGCCCGTCCCTCTGCCAGGGTATTGAACAGCAGCTTGCCCTTGAGGCGGGCCAGCTTCCAGCTCCCGAAGTGGGGGCTACGCAGAGGGACTTTCTGCCAGAGAGCGAAGAACGGAAGGGAAGAATGAAGGAATGACAGCAGAGAAACCTGAAGAACCTACCTTGGCCAGGTGATCAAGGTTAACATCAACAATTATCCATCGGGTCGATAGTGTATCAATGCGATATGACGTCATAAAATGGCATTTTATCTCGGTGGTCTTCTTGGCCAAAATCCTCAATCTCAAGTCTACTCAGGAAAAACCCGCCAGGTAGATAGATGGGATCCTGAAACAGAAAAAAAGACAATAGGTAAAAACTAAGAGAAAATGAAAAAAGTGTAGACTTTGATTAATAATAACGTATCAATATTGCATTAAATACATAAAGACGAACATATTACTATGTTCAGTAAAGTGAGATGTTAATAGAGGAACCTGGATGTCAAGTATATGGGGACTCTGTGTCCTATCTGTAATTTTTCTGTAAGTCTGAAAGTATTATAAAATTTAAAAAAATTTAATATATAAAAGCGTTATATTTTTTACTCAATAACGTTTTATCAGTTTATATCCTTGTGTGCTTCTACATGGCAACGGATGAAGTGTGCTCCAAAAGGAGCATCGCGTGGGAACAGATCCCTAAACACAGCGCAGTGAACTCCCGAGCCACCGTGTTTTATAAACATTCTCGCAACAGTCCCCTGCCAGACGGCGCTCCCAGCGGCTCCCGACTGGGTCTGACCACTGCTTCAATTATTCTCTCCTATCGAGTTGTCACTCCGTGGATCCTTGCATGACTGTCTTTCCAGATAACGGTGTGCGATGGGCATGCCGAGGGGTCCTGGGCTGCTTGGCGCCTCAGCACCAGCTCCAGATGAGCACCCAGTAAGCCGAAGACACTCAGCGCGGAGATCCCTCGGCTGTGCAGTTTGCCTGGGTTTTGTTTTAATCTGCTTTTGTTTTTCGTGTCCAAGTGCTTGGTTATAAGGTGGCAGTGCCTGCTCCACGCAAAGCATGAGTTGCACTTTGTGAGTCAAGTGTTTGAACAGGTGTGATCGCTCACGTCCGTCTGCTGTCCTTGAACTTGGGGGAACTGGGCGAAGCTAGTTTGTACCTGATACCCTCTTTTTCTTTCTACCGTCGATCCGAAGCTATGAATTTCAAATCCGGAACGTCCCCTGGGGCCCGCCTCCTTTCTCATGGAAACTGTTGAAAAGAGCTTTCCTCCTTCCTCTTGGTGAAAAACTGAGTTAGAAATGTAACCGTAAGGTCTCCGGCCGCGCCACCCTGAACAAGCCCTGATCTCGGAAGCTCAGCGGGGTCCGGTCTGGTTAGTACTTGGATGGGAGGCCACCTAGGAAGACCAGGCGCCGTAGGTGTAAAAAATAAAAAAATAAGGGATCGTAAGCCTACAAGGTCCTTGCAATCTGTGAGGTCAACCAAGGCTTGCCTCGCCTAAAAATAAATCCATAAATAAAAATAAATGGAACCATAAGGCACCACAGGCGTGACCCTCGACCTGTCACAGCTGCACTCTAGCTGGCACTCCTGCAGGAGACGCCGCAGACCTGTGCCGAGCGGCGCCCCTGCTTTTCCAGGCCGTTTATTTTGACGCATGTGTTTTGTTATCGCTCTTGCAGCTTCCAGAATGTTGCTCTTTATGGGTTTCCTGTCAGGGTTTTAAAGTATCTACTAAGGCTCCGCTCGAAGGTGACAGTTGGAAGAGCAAGCTCTACACTCTGCACTACGATTTTCTAAATACAGAGGTTACCTGCGCAAGGAGCACTGTTTCGTGTTTTTTTTGTGCTTTAATTTCATCATGTTTTAAACGTTGCATTCACAAAGGCACACCCTGACCTTAGCCAACCGTGTGCTTCAATCACACTAGCAGAGAAGGGTATCTACGTGTGTTTCAGTTAGACTGTTTATTACATGAGGGGTCACGAAATATCTAAATAGCAAAGAACTCCAGCATTTTACATGCTGAGAAAAGGAGAGACGGATGTGCGGGAAGATGGGTGCTTGAGTGTGCAGTTCAAGATGTATTCATACGTTGTTTAGAAATGATGGAGCCTTTAGAGCTAAAGATGCTCAGTGGGTTTGCGTTAGTTCTGCTAAAAGAAAGACTAGCGTAGGAAACGCAGCCACATGCAGACGCTACTGAGGATAAACAATCCTCAGCAGTCACCCGGGTAGACCCGCCGAGGTCAGAGACTGCCTCGGATTACAGCGTTGGTGTGGACTTTTCTGATGCCGACTTAAAAACAACGTCGATGAAAACCGTAGTCATAAAATACTAAAATGTGGGGATTAAAGTCTCACAAATGACCTCTCCTGGACACTTAACCTTTGTTTAAAATAATTTTTATGTTTAGTGTAATTTTTTCATTTAAATTCTCAACGTTTAGTAATTTCTCGAGTGTTCCAAATAGACGGTTGCATTTCCAAATCTGTTTTCCATTCTTCTCATTGTAATCACGCATCCTGTGTTCATTTCATATCTTATTAATTGGCTGTATAGTTCAGAATCATTTAAAATGATAAAGATGTTAATGATCATCAACATTGCTAATTTTAAAAGTATTAAAATTAGTTTAAAAAGTATCATCTCTAGGATTTTGTCATGGAAAACGATGATGATTGAAGATATAGATCACTTATTATGAAAAGAAAGTGTTCTCGTGTCTCACCCGTAAGAGGTTTTTGCTTATTGTTTTTTAATCAGGGACTGTATTTAATTGCATAAGTTTTGAAATAATAAAATGTTTGTTGGTTTGATGTATTATAGAAACAGATTCCCAAATATAACATCAGCCTTGCATTCTTAGCTTAAATCCCACTTGGTGTTGGTAGATTATTTTTTAATATACCATCAAATTGAATTTTATCATATTTTAATTTAGATATTTTTCAATCATAATCTTAACTGAGATTGGTTTACCATTTTTTTTTGTATTTTCTTTAATCAAGGATTAAACTGAACAACACTATATTATTAATATGCTGCTTCCGGTTTAGCTTAAAGCCAAAATCAAAGACCCAATTATATTTGTCTCAAATTATGTAAGTCTTACGTTCCTCTAATATTCAGCAAATTTAGCTTCGGAAAATGTAAAAGCATACCTCCTACTTGGATCTCTACTGTGTGACTGCCTGCTCGGTCCTGCAAATTCATAAATCAACCCAATCTCCCATTTATTCTTTTTTACGTTAAAATGTATGTTGATGTAGCCCCTGCAGAGAACACAAGATCAGAAGATCAAATGCCACCAGTAGAACCTGTCACGAACAGCAAAGCTCCCACTCTATCTCTTCTGAAATGTCTCCCCCAACCCCCGCCAAAGGCAACACTTTTCAGTCATTTTCAGGTCCACAGGGATCCCTGTAGCTCTAAATAATAGCACTTTACCACTGTACCAGAGTCGTCACCTCATCTCCCTTGCCTTACTAACTGTAAGGACCTGCTTCTCACTGCACAGGGGCCATCGTTCCAGAGCTCGGGCTGCAGGGGCGGATGAGTCTGGACCGGGCACGGCGGCACCACAGCAGTCTCATTCCTTCAGGGGGATCCAGTTCATCGGACCCAAACTGTGTCAGAGTCATTCTGAGGGGGAACACGACAGCCAGAAGGGACCGGGTCTCTCGCCTTCCGCCATCATCAACAACAAGGTCTTCATTACCTCCATCGGCTCTGAGTCGTGCTCCAAATGCAGAGACAGTCCAAGCCACCGAATCCGGGCAACGCAGGGGCAAGTAGATCTAAGAGAAGGGTTTCCTCGTTCCCCTCAGTCCCCTGGTGACATCCATGAGCAGTCAGAGCCTCCTGACAAAGCTACAAAGTCCCTGTTCTTTTAAGTTCTCTGAGCCAAAATTTCTCGTTTTGCATAAGCCAGTTTGTAATGGATTTCTCTTACTGGGAACTGAAACACTCCCGGCAAAACTAACATTGGTACGATTACTAGATTTGCGAGTGGCATAATGTAGAGTTTGGAACTGACTTAACCGTGGTAGGATACAAGCAGAGCAGATGCTCTGGAGAGAAGTAGCTGATTACTCTGCTGCCTTTTGCGACTCGGTATTTGAGACAGGGGTCTACCAAAGCTGAAGCTTCGCAAATATAGTAGGACAAAATATCAGGTGGCTGGAATAAGGTGTCTATTCGTTGCAGACTTATTGCATTCTCTGAGACAGAGGCGGTTTCGAAGAGGGCTGGAGCATCTCACAGCAGGAAGAGGAACATGCAGCATTGCTCATGTTGACGACTTCTGCTCGGAGCCGGGCATCTGAGATAAATCTTCGGTTGTTATAGGAGCCAAAGTCTTGGCCTTCAGCTAAAGTTACTGTAGGCAAATGCAGGCGAGACGGGAGGGGGGAGGGGGCATGGTGGTTAGTCGTAGCCCTCAGAGAAATCAGCGAACCGTCACCCATAGCGACGCCCTTCCCGCCGCCCCCACGTGTGCCCTGCCTGGCCAGACAGCAATAATGCTTGCGGTGAGTTATGAGTCCACTGCCTGAATCCCTCCTGAAGAGAAGGGATTGTGTTGGCCTTAGCTAGTTACTGTGGTCTCTTTCGCAATACAAGAAACTGGAGGCTAGAATTAACATTGCAGGGGTGTATTTTGCTCAGTTACCGAAACTAAAATTCTGGCCTCTAGATTCAATGGCCCATGATTTGGCAATCTGTCTGAATTTTAATTTTTTAGAAACTCTAAAGAGAGAGAGGAAAAAAAAGTGCTTTCAGCATACTATTACCAGAAAGATCCTGGCCATTCCTGGCACCTGGATTTGTGCCTGCTCAGCATCCCGGGTGATTTGTGGGAGCTAAACAACGGGGACTCACCGGAACGCACCCCTCTGCTCCCTGAATTATCTGTGGCTCTCCAACATCCATCATCCACTGACCTGGACTTTCTCCTTCACACTGCTGAATTTGTCCGTGCTGGTGCTGGTCCACGTTTATTTATATTTCAGAGTGCAGGTAGGAGTTATTGGTCATTTTGCTGCTAGGTATATAGACCTGTTTTTTATATAGACCTCCCTGGATGGGGAAGGCTGGTTGAGATCCCTGTGGCCGTGGGTGTAGCTTGTTTTCCAGTTTCCCCAAATGTCTTAAGGGGAAGGCTTTTCGCTGGAGAGCCACCCCTATCTAACGGTTACGCTTCTACCCGGACAGATCTGTCCATGTCCTTCCCATGGGAACTCCAGCGCTCTCCCAGGTCCTGAAAGACAGATGGCACACCCTTCCCTGCACCTTAACTCACCCGTGCTGCACCGTGTTTGCTTCTGAGTCATATTACATTTCAGCATATTTCCGGTGGCAAGCAGGGGAGACCTTCCACGGAGAATGGACAATGGCTAGACAGTTGTAACTAAGTGGAACATGAAATTTTCCAGGAGCAAAGAGATCGATATGTTTGGAGTTCTGACTGTAAGGCAAAGCACGATGCGTGATGAGCCAGAGGAAAACGTGACACTAAACAGTACAGGGCTATGTAGTCTGGGATAACGATTTTGGTCTTGACACTATGAGCCTCGGAAAGGCATTTCTTCATCAAAAATATTAAATAACTATATTGTGGAGAAAATAGCATTAAGCATGGAAAATAACTGGAGATCTAGAAGATAATTCATGAAATTTTAATTCATGATAATTCATGAATGGTTGAGAAGGTGAGGAGGAAAATGAGAGAGTATTTTGCAGATAAAATCAAGAAGACTTCGTAAAGTCTTGATGTAGAGAGTTGGGGGGGCGGGTGATGTCTGTGGAGATTCTCCAATTTCTTGCTTGTTTAAGATGAGTCTCTGGAGATACGGAACTCTGGAACAACGCTAGATTTGGTGACGGGGAAAAAAAAATCATGAGTTTGGTGTCGTATCTATCGTATTTGAAACACCTTTCAGATACTCAGCTGAACATGCCAGTATGTCGGGCTCAGATTTCAGAGGAGAGGTCTGGCCTGGAGATAAAGCAAGTACTGAGTCATCACCATTTAGATGAAAATTAAAGCAAGAGTGCAGAGGGCCTCAAACAAAGACTGCATTTCCTGTGTAAAATGCACTGTCAGTGCTGGTATACAGAGCTGGTACTGTCCCGGCTATATTTCACATCACCGCCTCTCCATCAGTAAGGTCCAATACGGATGCCGGAGCACCAGCCATTGCATCTATAATTCAGCCAGTGGGAGGAAGAAAGTGTACGCCTCTGCCCACTGAGTCCACTTCCAAAAAGTTGCACATACTCTTTCCATGCACGTCATGTTGTCCAGAAGTTAGTTACACACCTAGCTGCAAAGAGCCTGGCAAAAGCTTCCTTTATTCCGGATGGCCGCAGGCAAACACAGCCTTTGGGGACTAAATTGCTTAGGGACAGTAGAAGAGCTTCTATCGGAAGGCATCAAGCAATCCTCATCGCGGCGAATTAAAAACACTTAGTGGGTGCTCACTGGTTGCCACCGAGTCTCGTGTTTTCTATGATTAGTGTAACCCTGACCACAGCCCTCTGAAGCAGATGTGCTGATGCTGTTGTCACTTCAAAGATGGTGGCGAGTAACCTGCCCGCTGTTCAAGCAGCATCGAGATCTCTCGCCGAGGTTTGGGCTTCAGAACGACAGCACAGCTGCTTCCCCGGTGTGGCACGCGCGGCTGGCGGGGCAGGGGAGAAGGCTTTGTGAGACCACGCGGACCTTTTTCACACCTTTAGCTGAGTCACCCGCTTGTCATTTTCCCGCATAATGAATACCGAAGAGGAAATGAAATATGAAAACGAACTCATAAATATGACTAGTTATTACTGGGATTGACAGGCAATTGCAGGATCTAATAGAATTTCTTCTTAATATAACACTAGAAAAATTTATCTAGAATGGACATTAGTGCATAGTACATCTTGAAGGTGAAGGAACACACTCAACATCCATGGGAAAGACCTACGAGTTCCATCTACTCTTATTTCCTTCATTGGTAGTTTTTTTTTTTTTTCTATTAAGCAACTTCAAATCTCTGAACACTCAAACCCAGAAAGTAGAGGGATCGTGAACAGTGATGGGAGAGGGATGTATTTAGAAGGGCGAACTTGCTAGAAATAAAGTGCTGGAAAACGAAAGAGGAAGCTGATAGGAGGCTCGCAGGTTTCACGTCCTACGTCGATGCAAAGTGCCAGAGAAACAGGCAGTTTCATTCGCCCAAGGCTTGAGAGCCCGTTAGGCCTGCAGGAGAGATGAGGGCAGGGTCAGCAGCCTTCCACGCAGGCCTGTGTCTGGCAGGAGGGGTGGAGACTAACCGAGGTCCAGACACATGTCCCGTCTGCTGAAGTCACCCCTTCTGGAGAGACTCTTTCCAGGACCGGAGAGCAGGAGCATCCACATGGGAGCCAGGAAGAAACACTGCATGAGTGAAAAACTGGAATTTCTTCTAAAGACTCAGGTTAGAGTAATATCTTTGAACATAAATTTTAGAGGCGTGAGAAAAAAACTTTTAAGAAATGGTCATTCTCAAGAAAAGGCAAGGAGACTTTAACTATGACATAGGAGCATAAAGTTATGAGCGGACGGAGTGAAATGAAAACATGACAGAAATATAATTATCCTATTGGAAAGATTTCTGAGAAAGGAGTCATGAAATGTCAGAGTTAAAAATCCACGGTGGGAAGCCCCATCTGGGATACGGAAGGGCAGTGCTGGAAGCGGTCAGGGCCGCCATGAGGATGCTGCTGGAGCTTCGGAAGGTGAGCGATGCAGAAGGTGGAAAGAGGGTGAGAACCCAGAAGGAAAGAGCCGGGGGGGAGGATGTGGGAGGTGGGCAAGGGCAGGTCCGCGACGCGACGTGGTGGCGATTTCATGACGTTACGTTCTTTGTAAAAATGTCATGCTGTGCACTTAAGATTTGCGTGCTTTAGATATGTTACGCTTTGGTAAAGTTTTATTAAAAAGTCGGTTAAAGAAGAAATCTGCCTATTTGGATCAAAAGCAAAAATCCAAAGATAAAAATAAGAAAATCATGTTGGGGCTCAAAAAACAAAACCAAAAAACCAAAAAACCAAAACCAAAAAACAAAGACAAACTAAAACCCCACTAATTCCCGGAGGCATGCGGATAAAAATGACTTAATATATTCTAGACAAAGATAATGAATGGGCATCCAGATCCTGATAGCGATGAATATGCTTTTAAGCATAAAATGCATCTTTTTTGTTGTCAATAAAAATCCCTTAATGCGCCAACATATAACATTTTAAGATGCATATGAAGTATACACTTTAAAAGGGATTTAAAATATCTTAACCTCCTTTGAAAGAAAGATTCAAGAAAGAAATACGATATGCCACATTTTATATGACTTGAAAAGCATATCTTAAAATGACTTTTTCATTGGAACTGCATTAGCAGTCACTACTGAAGCTCAACGAGTGACTAAGTTTGAGTGTTAGAAAAAGCACACTGTTAGAGGGATTCAGAATACTTAACTAGCCAGAAGGAAAAAGAGGCACATCTCTACTTCTATTTTTCATAACTGTTTCAATGAATATAATTTTATATTTCTTTCCAGCATATGCTTTACCCCATAGATAATTTATCGAAATAAAATTATACATATATATAATTTATACTATATTATATATTGTATACGATGTATAATATATGATATATATATATATATATAAAGGGAAAAAAATCCATATTTATGGGTAGGAAGCTTTAGCAACATTACGATGGCACTGCGTGCCAGCTGATCTACAGATTCTGCACAGGGTCTCTGTCAAAATCCCAGATGACTCGTTTGTAGAAATGAACACAGTGATTCTAAAATTCAGAAGGAAGAACAAGGAACTCGGGGCAGTTAAAACGATTCTGAATGTGAAAAACAAAGTCAGAAGACTCACACTTTCAGTTTTCAAAACTTGCTACGAAGCAACAGCATTAATCCTCATAATGATGTCGGCACAAGGATAGACATAAAGACCAATGAAATAGGACCAAAACCCTAGAACTAAATCCATATGACTCTGGTCAACTGATTTTCTGTAAAGATGTCAGGATCATTTGATAGGGGAAATATGGTGTTCGGAATGTGGAAAAACACATTCAAATGAATAAAGTTGGATCCTTACCTCACATCATATGCAAAAGTTAAAGAAAAATGGATCAAAGACCTAAATGTAGAAGCTAAAAATGTAAAGCACCGTTAAAAAGGTGAAAAAGGAACCCACAGAATGTAAAAAAATACAAATCATATATTTTATAAGACCTTATAAGGGTCTTGCATTTATAATATATAAAAACTCTTAAAAGTCAATAATATAAAAATAACCCAATTCAAGAAAGAGGCAAAGTACCTAAACAGACATCTCTCCAAGGGCATTATAGAAATGGCCAATGAACATATGAAAAATGCTTGGCATCACTAGTCATCAGGAAAACTCAAATCGAAACCATGATGAAATAGCACTTCACACACATTAGGATGGCTATGGTCAATGAGTCAGGTAACAAGTGTTGGTGAGGTGTAGAGAAATCGGGACACTCACACCGCTGGTGGGTGTGTAAGTGCCGCAGTCTCTTGGGAAAACACAGAGTCACCACATGACCCAGCAAAGCCACACCTAGGCTACCAAGCTGCGCTGCGCATTACCGTGCTGAGTGCCACAGGCAGTTGGGAGACCGTGGCGAGCGTCTGGGTGATGCATCGTGCTATCACGTTATGACTGCTATGATGTCATTCCGTGATAGAAAATGTCCGGCTTCATTATACACCATTATTTATGCAGCTCATCCTTGACCAAAACGGCGCTTTATGGCACATGACTGTATTAACAAAGTCTTTTATTCTACCTTCTCTTTTTAACAATTTCGACATGCGTGTCGAGTGTCATATTTTCTGTCTGTGCTTTTGTATTCACGCTGAAACTTATTCAGCAACAACATAAAAGAATTTTCTTTGGTCTATCTATTTTTTAAATTTTATTTGGTCTGAGGAGTATTATGGTAATTATATATTTCTTTACTCTATAAATGATATAGTTTTGACAATCATACATTTGGGAAATAATCTCATATAACTTTGCTTTAGGTATAAATTTTATAAACATCATGTATTTGAATTCTGTTACCAAAAGTTTTTTTCTTCTCTATTTTGGATTTTTCCATTCAAATTTATCTCTGATATAATTCAAGAATCAGTATTTTTTATCTCTCACATTTTTAGTCATTGTTGATTAAAAAAAAAAAATCCCAGAATTGGAAGGATTTAAAGACTATTTTTTTAAAAGATACTGGTCATTACAGGCATTTTTTTTCAAAATCATTTTCAACAGTTTTTTTTCTGATTGTCATCTCGTGGGTTTTTTCCTAATGAAATAAAGAAATTCAAGTTTTTTCTCTCTTCCTCGACAAAGTTTCATTAATTTATTTTCATTTAACTTATGAATAATTTTTATTATTATATTTACTGTTATCATTATGCCAGACCTCTTCAGTCCAAGCGTGCGAGCTTTTACATCGTTTTGGTGTTTTTCCTGGCTATTTCTGTGACAATTGAGAGAAGTGGAAATTATTACCCAGAGGTCAGTTTGCGGTGAAGTTTTGAGAAACAATGTTGCTTTTGCCTTTCAGCAGACAGGAACAAGATGACGACGGGCATGCGTGGCCAGCCTCACGCACTGGGAGCTCTTAAAAAGTTTACAAGTCTTCTTTTTTCTTTTATTATTATTATTTATGCCTACAGCACCTGGTCTTCCTAGGTGGTCTCCCATCCAAGTACTAACCAGGCCCGACCCTGCTTAGCTTCCGAGATCAGACATCGGGCTAGTTCAGGGTGGCATGACCGTAGACCATGGACTGTGGCTCCATCGGGGTTTGAACCCAGGACCTTCTGCGTGTGAAGCAGACGTGCTCACCGCTACGCCATGGAGCCACATCCTACAAGTCTTTGCACGGACTTTTTCTCGTCGTTTTCCAGATGTTGATCAGGAGCATGGCCACGTGTTCAGAGGAAATGACTCTCTTCTAGACTCCCCATCCTCTGGTACAGGGGGAGGAAGGCCCCAGGGACCAGGGAAAGGCCACCGAATCAGAGGCAGGCAGTTCCGGGTTTGTATCGGTTGGGACGCTGGTAGCTTAATACGCTTCTAATCTATTGCCTGGCCTTTTTCTCTCACACTTGAAATATCCGAAGCCTCAGTAAATACATTTTAATATGTAAACTATAATAAGCAGAAATGGGTTTTAAAGGCTTAATGACACTTAAACTAATTATTTAGAAGTGCAAATTTCCACATTTATCCAAGATCATCAAGCTTCCAGGAATGACTGATTGGGCTACTCTGTGTGCAATGCCATTTAAATGCAATAACTTGGAAATAGTCGATGAAATATGGCCTTTTCCCCTCGCAATCTATAATTAAAATGCCAATTTTATCTCAGCAATCTATGTAAATTTACATTTAGAATGAGCAAATTAAGTTTTTATTGTAGCCCGGAGTATTTATTGTTCCTTTTTATGTTCGGGCACTTTTTTAAGAGAAGGTGAAAGAGAGTTATACCAGAAAAGCATTTGAAGAATTACCCCTGCAATTGGTAATAATGCAGCAAGTGTAGCTTCGTCAGGTGACCTGCAGGCAGTTATTCAAAAGCGCCACAGTATTAAATGCAGGGTGCTGTTTAAACACGGGAGGACCGATGGTATCGGGAGCGAATGTGCTTTTCCAATGGCCGTAATTTACATGCTGGAAAGGCAGCGTCTGAGCAAGTGTGTTAGTGTGCACCCCAGACGACTCGTCAGAAGATAAAAATCGGCACAGGTTGTCACAGTAACTCTGTCTTCCTGTTTAAGAAGACTTTGCTCGTCATAGCAGCTGGGAAAACTCATTAAGTTACTGGAAACGAGCCTGGCTCTGCTTTTATCATCCGTCCTGTGGTAAAGTCTCCCGGACAGCACGAGAAAACTCTTCAAGGAAGGACTTTGCAGGCTTCCGTTTTTTGTTTTGTTTTGTTTTTCACTGAGTTGCATATTTTTGTAGTAACAAGAGTAGTCATAAAACACAAGATGTTTTTCGTTCTCTAAGTGGTTTGTCTGTGGGGCGATGTGCATATTGTAGGCAGATGCTTTACAGACGTTTGTTCTCAGTCTTATTGCAGTGTTTGTGACCACACGGAGTTGCTGCTGAGTATTCAGGGGATCCTCGGGGTGTCCCCAGAGAGTGAAAGCGAGTCAGACATAAACCATGTCCCCCACAAAGCGACAGAAAGGTCCTGGTGAGAGTGTGGTTTAGGGAGAGAAAGCGTTGCTGTATGCAAAGTGTTTCAAATGATTATTCTGATTCGCGAATTGAAGAAATCGAACTGAAGGGCGTAATAAATTACCTTCAGACAGTCAGCCGATGGGTTCGAATTCACACGTGTCTGGTTCAAAAGACCATGACGTTGGCGTTGTCGCCCCCCCCACTTTCTGTCCCCACAAACGTCCTCGCTCCCTCTTGCTCCCTACTCGCCTTCTTCCCAAAATGGAAAATTTTAATCCGGTTACTGTTGCTAAGGAAAAAGTCTTCAGGTAAAAAGTGAATTTGCTTGCGACTCTTTATGGGAATACAATTACAGATAAAAATTCAGTTTTCCAGCTAGTGCCC